>NC_082712.1:12500-329618 GCF_030144855.1 Hypanus sabinus
TGACCTGTACAATTTTGTGCCTTTCGTTGTCTGGTCTAGGGGGTAGTACATACGCCAAGCGTGATTGGCTTGGTTTAAGCCATTTCAGGGGAGGTGTCGCCTTTCATTGTCTGGTCCAGGGGTAATACACACGGCAAGCTTGATCAACTTGACGGAGCCGGCTCGAGGAGGGTGTCTAATGTAAAGGCTCGAAACACCCGACGATCCGAGAGTGCATTACTGATGATGTGTCCTGGCACATGATAATGAGAGGTTTCGATTTTCCTATACAAGCAGCTGGCTTAGGAGCTCAGACTTTAAATTCTGCAGACTAACCTTTGCCAGCTAAACATATAGATCCACCAGCCCTACACTTAAACCTAATCCTAAAGTCCAAAAGGGGCATACACCCCCATAAATAGGCAAATTCCAAGAGGGGTAGTCACCCCCACAAACCCTAGGCAACTTCCAAGGGGGGCATACACCCCCACAAACCCTAGGCATTCCCCGATTAATTTTTGATATTCTGAGAGGGGTAGGATTCAACAAGGGCAAGTGTGGGACCTGGTTAATGAAGGCGTGGGCCAGATCAAAGTGGCAGGGTGATGTGAAACAGAATCTCAAGTGGGGAGATCAGAAATCACAAGAGGGCTTTTTAGCCCACTGCCCGCATAATTTCAACCTAACCTATCAGTGACACGCTCGTCATTCTCCCGGCCCCAGAAAGGCCAATAAGAAAACCCAGATATTTTATTTCACCTATCAGGTGTTAAAAAATTCATAGTTAAAAGAATGGAGAGGTTCACCAATCAGCAGCTAATGTACCTTTAAGGGCTGAGGTGAGCCGGTCTCCTAGCAACAGCCAGGTTTGCAGTAGGTGGACAATTAGGTTTTAGTATCACATTAGTTAAAAGAGGCCCTGCGGGGGGAAGAAGGTGAGGGATGTTTTAACTGGATAGCAGTACTGTCTGGGCTTAGAGACTCCACAGAAGACCCGAGTGACGGACGAGAGTCGAGTTGGACCTTCCGGTCGGGAATCACGCTTTTTTGAAGGCAATTGGTTGGAGTCGAAATCGCAGACGCAAGATAAGCAGTAGGAACATTATTCTTTTATTTATTGTCTTACTTACATTATTGTCTTAATGATGTGGAAAGGCAAGGATAGGAGAGGTTGTGTGGATCGATACCTGCCACGTGGGCGAGTGGGTAACTCTGGTTAGTGTCCCTGGGGATTCCTTCTTAACCACGGTCAGGTTAAAAATAGTCCAGAACTTTCATTATGTGAAAATTCTGGGAAAATAGTCCCAACTACTAAAGGGAATTAAGAAGTAGGCCTACAGATTCTCCGCATGGCCTGAATGAGGCCCAAGGAGCTAGGCCGCCCTGGAATTAAACCCTTAGAAGTAGTATGACCTGTACAATTTTGTGCCTTTCGTTGTCTGGTCTAGGGGGTAGTACATACGCCAAGCGTGATTGGCTTGGTTTAAGCCATTTCAGGGGAGGTGTCGCCTTTCATTGTCTGGTCCAGGGGTAATACACACGGCAAGCTTGATCAACTTGACGGAGCCGGCTCGAGGAGGGTGTCTAATGTAAAGGCTCGAAACACCCGACGATCCGAGAGTGCATTACTGATGATGTGTCCTGGCACATGATAATGAGAGGTTTCGATTTTCCTATACAAGCAGCTGGCTTAGGAGCTCAGACTTTAAATTCTGCAGACTAACCTTTGCCAGCTAAACATATAGATCCACCAGCCCTACACTTAAACCTAATCCTAAAGTCCAAAAGGGGCATACACCCCCATAAATAGGCAAATTCCAAGAGGGGTAGTCACCCCCATAAACCCTAGGCAACTTCCAAGGGGGGCATACACCCCCACAAACCCTAGGCATTCCCCGATTAACTTTTGATATTCTGAGAGGGGTAGGATTCAACAAGGGCAAGTGTGGGACCTGGTTAATGAAGGCGTGGGCCAGATCAAAGTGGCAGGGTGATGTGAAACAGAATCTCAAGTGGGGAGATCAGAAATCACAAGAGGGCTTTTTAGCCCACTGCCCGCATAATTTCAACCTAACCTATCAGTGACACGCTCTTCATTCTCCCGGCCCCAGAAAGGCCAATAAGAAAACCCAGATATTTTATTTCACCTATCAGGTGTTAAAAAATTCATAGTTAAAAGAATGGAGAGGTTCACCAATCAGCAGCTAATGTACCTTTAAGGGCTGAGGTGAGCCGGTCTCCTAGCAACAGCCAGGTTTGCAGTAGGTGGACAATTAGGTTTTAGTATCACATTAGTTAAAAGAGGCCCTGCGGGGGGAAGAAGGTGAGGGATGTTTTAACTGGATAGCAGTACTGTCTGGGCTTAGAGACTCCACAGAAGACCCGAGTGACGGACGAGAGTCGAGTTGGACCTTCCGGTCGGGAATCACGCTTTTTTGAAGGCAATTGGTTGGAGTCGAAATCGCAGACGCAAGATAAGCAGTAGGAACATTATTCTTTTATTTATTGTCTTACTTACATTATTGTCTTAATGATGTGGAAAGGCAAGGATAGGAGAGGTTGTGTGGATCGATACCTGCCACGTGGGCGAGTGGGTAACTCTGGTTAGTGTCCCTGGGGATTCCTTCTTAACCACGGTCAGGTTAAAAATAGTCCAGAACTTTCATTATGTGAAAATTCTGGGAAAATAGTCCCAACTACTAAAGGGAATTAAGAAGTAGGCCTACAGATTCTCCGCATGGCCTGAATGAGGCCCAAGGAGCTAGGCCGCCCTGGAATTAAACCCTTAGAAGTAGTATGACCTGTACAATTTTGTGCCTTTCGTTGTCTGGTCTAGGGGGTAGTACATACGCCAAGCGTGATTGGCTTGGTTTAAGCCATTTCAGGGGAGGTGTCGCCTTTCATTGTCTGGTCCAGGGGTAATACACACGGCAAGCTTGATCAACTTGACGGAGCCGGCTCGAGGAGGGTGTCTAATGTAAAGGCTCGAAACACCCGACGATCCGAGAGTGCATTACTGATGATGTGTCCTGGCACATGATAATGAGAGGTTTCGATTTTCCTATACAAGCAGCTGGCTTAGGAGCTCAGACTTTAAATTCTGCAGACTAACCTTTGCCAGCTAAACATATAGATCCACCAGCCCTACACTTAAACCTAATCCTAAAGTCCAAAAGGGGCATACACCCCCATAAATAGGCAAATTCCAAGAGGGGTAGTCACCCCCATAAACCCTAGGCAACTTCCAAGGGGGGCATACACCCCCACAAACCCTAGGCATTCCCCGATTAATTTTTGATATTCTGAGAGGGGTAGGATTCAACAAGGGCAAGTGTGGGACCTGGTTAATGAAGGCGTGGGCCAGATCAAAGTGGCAGGGTGATGTGAAACAGAATCTCAAGTGGGGAGATCAGAAATCACAAGAGGGCTTTTTAGCCCACTGCCCGCATAATTTCAACCTAACCTATCAGTGACACGCTCGTCATTCTCCCGGCCCCAGAAAGGCCAATAAGAAAACCCAGATATTTTATTTCACCTATCAGGTGTTAAAAAATTCATAGTTAAAAGAATGGAGAGGTTCACCAATCAGCAGCTAATGTACCTTTAAGGGCTGAGGTGAGCCGGTCTCCTAGCAACAGCCAGGTTTGCAGTAGGTGGACAATTAGGTTTTAGTATCACATTAGTTAAAAGAGGCCCTGCGGGGGGAAGAAGGTGAGGGATGTTTTAACTGGATAGCAGTACTGTCTGGGTTTAGAGACTCCACAGAAGACCCGAGTGACGGACGAGAGTCGAGTTGGACCTTCCGGTCGGGAATCACGCTTTTTTGAAGGCAATTGGTTGGAGTCGAAATCGCAGACGCAAGATAAGCAGTAGGAACATTATTCTTTTATTTATTGTCTTACTTACATTATTGTCTTAATGATGTGGAAAGGCAAGGATAGGAGAGGTTGTGTGGATCGATACCTGCCACGTGGGCGAGTGGGTAACTCTGGTTAGTGTCCCTGGGGATTCCTTCTTAACCACGGTCAGGTTAAAAATAGTCCAGAACTTTCATTATGTGAAAATTCTGGGAAAATAGTCCCAACTACTAAAGGGAATTAAGAAGTAGGCCTACAGATTCTCCGCATGGCCTGAATGAGGCCCAAGGAGCTAGGCCGCCCTGGAATTAAACCCTTAGAAGTAGTATGACCTGTACAATTTTGTGCCTTTCGTTGTCTGGTCTAGGGGGTAGTACATACGCCAAGCGTGATTGGCTTGGTTTAAGCCATTTCAGGGGAGGTGTCGCCTTTCATTGTCTGGTCCAGGGGTAATACACACGGCAAGCTTGATCAACTTGACGGAGCCGGCTCGAGGAGGGTGTCTAATGTAAAGGCTCGAAACACCCGACGATCCGAGAGTGCATTACTGATGATGTGTCCTGGCACATGATAATGAGAGGTTTCGATTTTCCTATACAAGCAGCTGGCTTAGGAGCTCAGACTTTAAATTCTGCAGACTAACCTTTGCCAGCTAAACATATAGATCCACCAGCCCTACACTTAAACCTAATCCTAAAGTCCAAAAGGGGCATACACCCCCATAAATAGGCAAATTCCAAGAGGGGTAGTCACCCCCATAAACCCTAGGCAACTTCCAAGGGGGGCATACACCCCCACAAACCCTAGGCATTCCCCGATTAATTTTTGATATTCTGAGAGGGGTAGGATTCAACAAGGGCAAGTGTGGGACCTGGTTAATGAAGGCGTGGGCCAGATCAAAGTGGCAGGGTGATGTGAAACAGAATCTCAAGTGGGGAGATCAGAAATCACAAGAGGGCTTTTTAGCCCACTGCCCGCATAATTTCAACCTAACCTATCAGTGACACGCTCTTCATTCTCCCGGCCCCAGAAAGGCCAATAAGAAAACCCAGATATTTTATTTCACCTATCAGGTGTTAAAAAATTCATAGTTAAAAGAATGGAGAGGTTCACCAATCAGCAGCTAATGTACCTTTAAGGGCTGAGGTGAGCCGGTCTCCTAGCAACAGCCAGGTTTGCAGTAGGTGGACAATTAGGTTTTAGTATCACATTAGTTAAAAGAGGCCCTGCGGGGGGAAGAAGGTGAGGGATGTTTTAACTGGATAGCAGTACTGTCTGGGTTTAGAGACTCCACAGAAGACCCGAGTGACGGACGAGAGTCGAGTTGGACCTTCCGGTCGGGAATCACGCTTTTTTGAAGGCAATTGGTTGGAGTCGAAATCGCAGACGCAAGATAAGCAGTAGGAACATTATTCTTTTATTTATTGTCTTACTTACATTATTGTCTTAATGATGTGGAAAGGCAAGGATAGGAGAGGTTGTGTGGATCGATACCTGCCACGTGGGCGAGTGGGTAACTCTGGTTAGTGTCCCTGGGGATTCCTTCTTAACCACGGTCAGGTTAAAAATAGTCCAGAACTTTCATTATGTGAAAATTCTGGGAAAATAGTCCCAACTACTAAAGGGAATTAAGAAGTAGGCCTACAGATTCTCCGCATGGCCTGAATGAGGCCCAAGGAGCTAGGCCGCCCTGGAATTAAACCCTTAGAAGTAGTATGACCTGTACAATTTTGTGCCTTTCGTTGTCTGGTCTAGGGGGTAGTACATACGCCAAGCGTGATTGGCTTGGTTTAAGCCATTTCAGGGGAGGTGTCGCCTTTCATTGTCTGGTCCAGGGGTAATACACACGGCAAGCTTGATCAACTTGACGGAGCCGGCTCGAGGAGGGTGTCTAATGTAAAGGCTCGAAACACCCGACGATCCGAGAGTGCATTACTGATGATGTGTCCTGGCACATGATAATGAGAGGTTTCGATTTTCCTATACAAGCAGCTGGCTTAGGAGCTCAGACTTTAAATTCTGCAGACTAACCTTTGCCAGCTAAACATATAGATCCACCAGCCCTACACTTAAACCTAATCCTAAAGTCCAAAAGGGGCATACACCCCCATAAATAGGCAAATTCCAAGAGGGGTAGTCACCCCCATAAACCCTAGGCAACTTCCAAGGGGGGCATACACCCCCACAAACCCTAGGCATTCCCCGATTAACTTTTGATATTCTGAGAGGGGTAGGATTCAACAAGGGCAAGTGTGGGACCTGGTTAATGAAGGAGTGGGCCAGATCAAAGTGGCAGGGTGATGTGAAACAGAATCTCAAGTGGGGAGATCAGAAATCACAAGAGGGCTTTTTAGCCCACTGCCCGCATAATTTCAACCTAACCTATCAGTGACACGCTCTTCATTCTCCCGGCCCCAGAAAGGCCAATAAGAAAACCCAGATATTTTATTTCACCTATCAGGTGTTAAAAAATTCATAGTTAAAAGAATGGAGAGGTTCACCAATCAGCAGCTAATGTACCTTTAAGGGCTGAGGTGAGCCGGTCTCCTAGCAACAGCCAGGTTTGCAGTAGGTGGACAATTAGGTTTTAGTATCACATTAGTTAAAAGAGGCCCTGCGGGGGGAAGAAGGTGAGGGATGTTTTAACTGGATAGCAGTACTGTCTGGGTTTAGAGACTCCACAGAAGACCCGAGTGACGGACGAGAGTCGAGTTGGACCTTCCGGTCGGGAATCACGCTTTTTTGAAGGCAATTGGTTGGAGTCGAAATCGCAGACGCAAGATAAGCAGTAGGAACATTATTCTTTTATTTATTGTCTTACTTACATTATTGTCTTAATGATGTGGAAAGGCAAGGATAGGAGAGGTTGTGTGGATCGATACCTGCCACGTGGGCGAGTGGGTAACTCTGGTTAGTGTCCCTGGGGATTCCTTCTTAACCACGGTCAGGTTAAAAATAGTCCAGAACTTTCATTATGTGAAAATTCTGGGAAAATAGTCCCAACTACTAAAGGGAATTAAGAAGTAGGCCTACAGATTCTCCGCATGGCCTGAATGAGGCCCAAGGAGCTAGGCCGCCCTGGAATTAAACCCTTAGAAGTAGTATGACCTGTACAATTTTGTGCCTTTCGTTGTCTGGTCTAGGGGGTAGTACATACGCCAAGCGTGATTGGCTTGGTTTAAGCCATTTCAGGGGAGGTGTCGCCTTTCATTGTCTGGTCCAGGGGTAATACACACGGCAAGCTTGATCAACTTGACGGAGCCGGCTCGAGGAGGGTGTCTAATGTAAAGGCTCGAAACACCCGACGATCCGAGAGTGCATTACTGATGATGTGTCCTGGCACATGATAATGAGAGGTTTCGATTTTCCTATACAAGCAGCTGGCTTAGGAGCTCAGACTTTAAATTCTGCAGACTAACCTTTGCCAGCTAAACATATAGATCCACCAGCCCTACACTTAAACCTAATCCTAAAGTCCAAAAGGGGCATACACCCCCATAAATAGGCAAATTCCAAGAGGGGTAGTCACCCCCATAAACCCTAGGCAACTTCCAAGGGGGGCATACACCCCCACAAACCCTAGGCATTCCCCGATTAATTTTTGATATTCTGAGAGGGGTAGGATTCAACAAGGGCAAGTGTGGGACCTGGTTAATGAAGGCGTGGGCCAGATCAAAGTGGCAGGGTGATGTGAAACAGAATCTCAAGTGGGGAGATCAGAAATCACAAGAGGGCTTTTTAGCCCACTGCCCGCATAATTTCAACCTAACCTATCAGTGACACGCTCTTCATTCTCCCGGCCCCAGAAAGGCCAATAAGAAAACCCAGATATTTTATTTCACCTATCAGGTGTTAAAAAATTCATAGTTAAAAGAATGGAGAGGTTCACCAATCAGCAGCTAATGTACCTTTAAGGGCTGAGGTGAGCCGGTCTCCTAGCAACAGCCAGGTTTGCAGTAGGTGGACAATTAGGTTTTAGTATCACATTAGTTAAAAGAGGCCCTGCGGGGGGAAGAAGGTGAGGGATGTTTTAACTGGATAGCAGTACTGTCTGGGTTTAGAGACTCCACAGAAGACCCGAGTGACGGACGAGAGTCGAGTTGGACCTTCCGGTCGGGAATCACGCTTTTTTGAAGGCAATTGGTTGGAGTCGAAATCGCAGACGCAAGATAAGCAGTAGGAACATTATTCTTTTATTTATTGTCTTACTTACATTATTGTCTTAATGATGTGGAAAGGCAAGGATAGGAGAGGTTGTGTGGATCGATACCTGCCACGTGGGCGAGTGGGTAACTCTGGTTAGTGTCCCTGGGGATTCCTTCTTAACCACGGTCAGGTTAAAAATAGTCCAGAACTTTCATTATGTGAAAATTCTGGGAAAATAGTCCCAACTACTAAAGGGAATTAAGAAGTAGGCCTACAGATTCTCCGCATGGCCTGAATGAGGCCCAAGGAGCTAGGCCGCCCTGGAATTAAACCCTTAGAAGTAGTATGACCTGTACAATTTTGTGCCTTTCGTTGTCTGGTCTAGGGGGTAGTACATACGCCAAGCGTGATTGGCTTGGTTTAAGCCATTTCAGGGGAGGTGTCGCCTTTCATTGTCTGGTCCAGGGGTAATACACACGGCAAGCTTGATCAACTTGACGGAGCCGGCTCGAGGAGGGTGTCTAATGTAAAGGCTCGAAACACCCGACGATCCGAGAGTGCATTACTGATGATGTGTCCTGGCACATGATAATGAGAGGTTTCGATTTTCCTATACAAGCAGCTGGCTTAGGAGCTCAGACTTTAAATTCTGCAGACTAACCTTTGCCAGCTAAACATATAGATCCACCAGCCCTACACTTAAACCTAATCCTAAAGTCCAAAAGGGGCATACACCCCCATAAATAGG
Source organism: Hypanus sabinus (assembly GCF_030144855.1). Taxonomy (NCBI): domain Eukaryota; kingdom Metazoa; phylum Chordata; class Chondrichthyes; order Myliobatiformes; family Dasyatidae; genus Hypanus; species Hypanus sabinus. The sequence continues at coordinate 21,231 of NC_082712.1, forward strand.
CAAATTCCAAGAGGGGTAGTCACCCCCATAAACCCTAGGCAACTTCCAAGGGGGGCATACACCCCCACAAACCCTAGGCATTCCCCGATTAACTTTTGATATTCTGAGAGGGGTAGGATTCAACAAGGGCAAGTGTGGGACCTGGTTAATGAAGGAGTGGGCCAGATCAAAGTGGCAGGGTGATGTGAAACAGAATCTCAAGTGGGGAGATCAGAAATCACAAGAGGGCTTTTTAGCCCACTGCCCGCATAATTTCAACCTAACCTATCAGTGACACGCTCTTCATTCTCCCGGCCCCAGAAAGGCCAATAAGAAAACCCAGATATTTTATTTCACCTATCAGGTGTTAAAAAATTCATAGTTAAAAGAATGGAGAGGTTCACCAATCAGCAGCTAATGTACCTTTAAGGGCTGAGGTGAGCCGGTCTCCTAGCAACAGCCAGGTTTGCAGTAGGTGGACAATTAGGTTTTAGTATCACATTAGTTAAAAGAGGCCCTGCGGGGGGAAGAAGGTGAGGGATGTTTTAACTGGATAGCAGTACTGTCTGGGTTTAGAGACTCCACAGAAGACCCGAGTGACGGACGAGAGTCGAGTTGGACCTTCCGGTCGGGAATCACGCTTTTTTGAAGGCAATTGGTTGGAGTCGAAATCGCAGACGCAAGATAAGCAGTAGGAACATTATTCTTTTATTTATTGTCTTACTTACATTATTGTCTTAATGATGTGGAAAGGCAAGGATAGGAGAGGTTGTGTGGATCGATACCTGCCACGTGGGCGAGTGGGTAACTCTGGTTAGTGTCCCTGGGGATTCCTTCTTAACCACGGTCAGGTTAAAAATAGTCCAGAACTTTCATTATGTGAAAATTCTGGGAAAATAGTCCCAACTACTAAAGGGAATTAAGAAGTAGGCCTACAGATTCTCCGCATGGCCTGAATGAGGCCCAAGGAGCTAGGCCGCCCTGGAATTAAACCCTTAGAAGTAGTATGACCTGTACAATTTTGTGCCTTTCGTTGTCTGGTCTAGGGGGTAGTACATACGCCAAGCGTGATTGGCTTGGTTTAAGCCATTTCAGGGGAGGTGTCGCCTTTCATTGTCTGGTCCAGGGGTAATACACACGGCAAGCTTGATCAACTTGACGGAGCCGGCTCGAGGAGGGTGTCTAATGTAAAGGCTCGAAACACCCGACGATCCGAGAGTGCATTACTGATGATGTGTCCTGGCACATGATAATGAGAGGTTTCGATTTTCCTATACAAGCAGCTGGCTTAGGAGCTCAGACTTTAAATTCTGCAGACTAACCTTTGCCAGCTAAACATATAGATCCACCAGCCCTACACTTAAACCTAATCCTAAAGTCCAAAAGGGGCATACACCCCCATAAATAGGCAAATTCCAAGAGGGGTAGTCACCCCCATAAACCCTAGGCAACTTCCAAGGGGGGCATACACCCCCACAAACCCTAGGCATTCCCCGATTAACTTTTGATATTCTGAGAGGGGTAGGATTCAACAAGGGCAAGTGTGGGACCTGGTTAATGAAGGAGTGGGCCAGATCAAAGTGGCAGGGTGTTGTGAAACAGAATCTCAAGTGGGGAGATCAGAAATCACAAGAGGGCTTTTTAGCCCACTGCCCGCATAATTTCAACCTAACCTATCAGTGACACGCTCTTCATTCTCCCGGCCCCAGAAAGGCCAATAAGAAAACCCAGATATTTTATTTCACCTATCAGGTGTTAAAAAATTCATAGTTAAAAGAATGGAGAGGTTCACCAATCAGCAGCTAATGTACCTTTAAGGGCTGAGGTGAGCCGGTCTCCTAGCAACAGCCAGGTTTGCAGTAGGTGGACAATTAGGTTTTAGTATCACATTAGTTAAAAGAGGCCCTGCGGGGGGAAGAAGGTGAGGGATGTTTTAACTGGATAGCAGTACTGTCTGGGTTTAGAGACTCCACAGAAGACCCGAGTGACGGACGAGAGTCGAGTTGGACCTTCCGGTCGGGAATCACGCTTTTTTGAAGGCAATTGGTTGGAGTCGAAATCGCAGACGCAAGATAAGCAGTAGGAACATTATTCTTTTATTTATTGTCTTACTTACATTATTGTCTTAATGATGTGGAAAGGCAAGGATAGGAGAGGTTGTGTGGATCGATACCTGCCACGTGGGCGAGTGGGTAACTCTGGTTAGTGTCCCTGGGGATTCCTTCTTAACCACGGTCAGGTTAAAAATAGTCCAGAACTTTCATTATGTGAAAATTCTGGGAAAATAGTCCCAACTACTAAAGGGAATTAAGAAGTAGGCCTACAGATTCTCCGCATGGCCTGAATGAGGCCCAAGGAGCTAGGCCGCCCTGGAATTAAACCCTTAGAAGTAGTATGACCTGTACAATTTTGTGCCTTTCGTTGTCTGGTCTAGGGGGTAGTACATACGCCAAGCGTGATTGGCTTGGTTTAAGCCATTTCAGGGGAGGTGTCGCCTTTCATTGTCTGGTCCAGGGGTAATACACACGGCAAGCTTGATCAACTTGACGGAGCCGGCTCGAGGAGGGTGTCTAATGTAAAGGCTCGAAACACCCGACGATCCGAGAGTGCATTACTGATGATGTGTCCTGGCACATGATAATGAGAGGTTTCGATTTTCCTATACAAGCAGCTGGCTTAGGAGCTCAGACTTTAAATTCTGCAGACTAACCTTTGCCAGCTAAACATATAGATCCACCAGCCCTACACTTAAACCTAATCCTAAAGTCCAAAAGGGGCATACACCCCCATAAATAGGCAAATTCCAAGAGGGGTAGTCACCCCCATAAACCCTAGGCAACTTCCAAGGGGGGCATACACCCCCACAAACCCTAGGCATTCCCCGATTAATTTTTGATATTCTGAGAGGGGTAGGATTCAACAAGGGCAAGTGTGGGACCTGGTTAATGAAGGCGTGGGCCAGATCAAAGTGGCAGGGTGATGTGAAACAGAATCTCAAGTGGGGAGATCAGAAATCACAAGAGGGCTTTTTAGCCCACTGCCCGCATAATTTCAACCTAACCTATCAGTGACACGCTCTTCATTCTCCCGGCCCCAGAAAGGCCAATAAGAAAACCCAGATATTTTATTTCACCTATCAGGTGTTAAAAAATTCATAGTTAAAAGAATGGAGAGGTTCACCAATCAGCAGCTAATGTACCTTTAAGGGCTGAGGTGAGCCGGTCTCCTAGCAACAGCCAGGTTTGCAGTAGGTGGACAATTAGGTTTTAGTATCACATTAGTTAAAAGAGGCCCTGCGGGGGGAAGAAGGTGAGGGATGTTTTAACTGGATAGCAGTACTGTCTGGGTTTAGAGACTCCACAGAAGACCCGAGTGACGGACGAGAGTCGAGTTGGACCTTCCGGTCGGGAATCACGCTTTTTTGAAGGCAATTGGTTGGAGTCGAAATCGCAGACGCAAGATAAGCAGTAGGAACATTATTCTTTTATTTATTGTCTTACTTACATTATTGTCTTAATGATGTGGAAAGGCAAGGATAGGAGAGGTTGTGTGGATCGATACCTGCCACGTGGGCGAGTGGGTAACTCTGGTTAGTGTCCCTGGGGATTCCTTCTTAACCACGGTCAGGTTAAAAATAGTCCAGAACTTTCATTATGTGAAAATTCTGGGAAAATAGTCCCAACTACTAAAGGGAATTAAGAAGTAGGCCTACAGATTCTCCGCATGGCCTGAATGAGGCCCAAGGAGCTAGGCCGCCCTGGAATTAAACCCTTAGAAGTAGTATGACCTGTACAATTTTGTGCCTTTCGTTGTCTGGTCTAGGGGGTAGTACATACGCCAAGCGTGATTGGCTTGGTTTAAGCCATTTCAGGGGAGGTGTCGCCTTTCATTGTCTGGTCCAGGGGTAATACACACGGCAAGCTTGATCAACTTGACGGAGCCGGCTCGAGGAGGGTGTCTAATGTAAAGGCTCGAAACACCCGACGATCCGAGAGTGCATTACTGATGATGTGTCCTGGCACATGATAATGAGAGGTTTCGATTTTCCTATACAAGCAGCTGGCTTAGGAGCTCAGACTTTAAATTCTGCAGACTAACCTTTGCCAGCTAAACATATAGATCCACCAGCCCTACACTTAAACCTAATCCTAAAGTCCAAAAGGGGCATACACCCCCATAAATAGGCAAATTCCAAGAGGGGTAGTCACCCCCATAAACCCTAGGCAACTTCCAAGGGGGGCATACACCCCCACAAACCCTAGGCATTCCCCGATTAATTTTTGATATTCTGAGAGGGGTAGGATTCAACAAGGGCAAGTGTGGGACCTGGTTAATGAAGGCGTGGGCCAGATCAAAGTGGCAGGGTGATGTGAAACAGAATCTCAAGTGGGGAGATCAGAAATCACAAGAGGGCTTTTTAGCCCACTGCCCGCATAATTTCAACCTAACCTATCAGTGACACGCTCTTCATTCTCCCGGCCCCAGAAAGGCCAATAAGAAAACCCAGATATTTTATTTCACCTATCAGGTGTTAAAAAATTCATAGTTAAAAGAATGGAGAGGTTCACCAATCAGCAGCTAATGTACCTTTAAGGGCTGAGGTGAGCCGGTCTCCTAGCAACAGCCAGGTTTGCAGTAGGTGGACAATTAGGTTTTAGTATCACATTAGTTAAAAGAGGCCCTGCGGGGGGAAGAAGGTGAGGGATGTTTTAACTGGATAGCAGTACTGTCTGGGCTTAGAGACTCCACAGAAGACCCGAGTGACGGACGAGAGTCGAGTTGGACCTTCCGGTCGGGAATCACGCTTTTTTGAAGGCAATTGGTTGGACTCGAAATCGCAGACGCAAGATAAGCAGTAGGAACATTATTCTTTTATTTATTGTCTTACTTACATTATTGTCTTAATGATGTGGAAAGGCAAGGATAGGAGAGGTTGTGTGGATCGATACCTGCCACGTGGGCGAGTGGGTAACTCTGGTTAGTGTCCCTGGGGATTCCTTCTTAACCACGGTCAGGTTAAAAATAGTCCAGAACTTTCATTATGTGAAAATTCTGGGAAAATAGTCCCAACTACTAAAGGGAATTAAGAAGTAGGCCTACAGATTCTCCGCATGGCCTGAATGAGGCCCAAGGAGCTAGGCCGCCCTGGAATTAAACCCTTAGAAGTAGTATGACCTGTACAATTTTGTGCCTTTCGTTGTCTGGTCTAGGGGGTAGTACATACGCCAAGCGTGATTGGCTTGGTTTAAGCCATTTCAGGGGAGGTGTCGCCTTTCATTGTCTGGTCCAGGGGTAATACACACGGCAAGCTTGATCAACTTGACGGAGCCGGCTCGAGGAGGGTGTCTAATGTAAAGGCTCGAAACACCCGAAGATCCGAGAGTGCATTACTGATGATGTGTCCTGGCACATGACAATGAGAGGTTTCGATTTTCCTATACAAGCAGCTGGCTTAGGAGCTCAGACTTTAAATTCTGCAGACTAACCTTTGCCAGCTAAACATATAGATCCACCAGCCCTACACTTAAACCTAATCCTAAAGTCCAAAAGGGGCATACACCCCCATAAATAGGCAAATTCCAAGAGGGGTAGTCACCCCCATAAACCCTAGGCAACTTCCAAGGGGGGCATACACCCCCACAAACCCTAGGCATTCCCCGATTAACTTTTGATATTCTGAGAGGGGTAGGATTCAACAAGGGCAAGTGTGGGACCTGGTTAATGAAGGCGTGGGCCAGATCAAAGTGGCAGGGTGATGTGAAACAGAACCTCAAGTGGGGAGATCAGAAATCACAAGAGGGCTTTTTAGCCCACTGCCCGCATAATTTCAACCTAACCTATCAGTGACACGCTCTTCATTCTCCCGGCCCCAGAAAGGCCAATAAGAAAACCCAGATATTTTATTTCACCTATCGGGTGTTAAAAAATTCATAGTTAAAAGAATGGAGAGGTTCACCAATTAGCAGCTAATGTACCTTTAAGGGCTGAGGTGAGCCGGTCTCCTAGCAACAGCCAGGTTTGCAGTAGGTGGACAATTAGGTTTTAGTATCACATTAGTTAAAAGAGGCCCTGCGGGGGGAAGAAGGTGAGGGATGTTTTAACTGGATAGCAGTACTGTCTGGGTTTAGAGACTCCACAGAAGACCCGAGTGACGGACGAGAGTCGAGTTGGACCTTCCGGTCGGGAATCACGCTTTTTTGAAGGCAATTGGTTGGAGTCGAAATCGCAGACGCAAGATAAGCAGTAGGAACATTATTCTTTTATTTATTGTCTTACTTACATTATTGTCTTAATGATGTGGAAAGGCAAGGATAGGAGAGGTTGTGTGGATCGATACCTGCCACGTGGGCGAGTGGGTAACTCTGGTTAGTGTCCCTGGGGATTCCTTCTTAACCACGGTCAGGTTAAAAATAGTCCAGGACTTTCATTATGTGAAAATTCTGGAAAAATAGTCCCAACTACTAAAGGGAATTAAGAAGTAGGCCTACAGATTCTCCGCATGGCCTGAATGAGGCCCAAGGAGCTAGGCCGCCCTGGAATTAAACCCTTAGAAGTAGTATGACCTGTACAATTTTGTGCCTTTCGTTGTCTGGTCTAGGGGGTAGTACATACGCCAAGCGTGATTGGCTTGGTTTAAGCCATTTCAGGGGAGGTGTCGCCTTTCATTGTCTGGTCCAGGGGTAATACACACGGCAAGCTTGATCAACTTGACGGAGCCGGCTCGAGGAGGGTGTCTAATGTAAAGGCTCGAAACACCCGAAGATCCGAGAGTGCATTACTGATGATGTGTCCTGGCACATGACAATGAGAGGTTTCGATTTTCCTATACAAGCAGCTGGCTTAGGAGCTCAGACTTTAAATTCTGCAGACTAACCTTTGCCAGCTAAACATATAGATCCACCAGCCCTACACTTAAACCTAATCCTAAAGTCCAAAAGGGGCATACACCCCCATAAATAGGCAAATTCCAAGAGGGGTAGTCACCCCCATAAACCCTAGGCAACTTCCAAGGGGGGCATACACCCCCACAAACCCTAGGCATTCCCCGATTAACTTTTGATATTCTGAGAGGGGTAGGATTCAACAAGGGCAAGTGTGGGACCTGGTTAATGAAGGCGTGGGCCAGATCAAAGTGGCAGGGTGATGTGAAACAGAACCTCAAGTGGGGAGATCAGAAATCACAAGAGGGCTTTTTAGCCCACTGCCCGCATAATTTCAACCTAACCTATCAGTGACACGCTCTTCATTCTCCCGGCCCCAGAAAGGCCAATAAGAAAACCCAGATATTTTATTTCACCTATCGGGTGTTAAAAAATTCATAGTTAAAAGAATGGAGAGGTTCACCAATTAGCAGCTAATGTACCTTTAAGGGCTGAGGTGAGCCGGTCTCCTAGCAACAGCCAGGTTTGCAGTAGGTGGACAATTAGGTTTTAGTATCACATTAGTTAAAAGAGGCCCTGCGGGGGGAAGAAGGTGAGGGATGTTTTAACTGGATAGCAGTACTGTCTGGGTTTAGAGACTCCACAGAAGACCCGAGTGACGGACGAGAGTCGAGTTGGACCTTCCGGTCGGGAATCACGCTTTTTTGAAGGCAATTGGTTGGAGTCGAAATCGCAGACGCAAGATAAGCAGTAGGAACATTATTCTTTTATTTATTGTCTTACTTACATTATTGTCTTAATGATGTGGAAAGGCAAGGATAGGAGAGGTTGTGTGGATCGATACCTGCCACGTGGGCGAGTGGGTAACTCTGGTTAGTGTCCCTGGGGATTCCTTCTTAACCACGGTCAGGTTAAAAATAGTCCAGGACTTTCATTATGTGAAAATTCTGGAAAAATAGTCCCAACTACTAAAGGGAATTAAGAAGTAGGCCTACAGATTCTCCGCATGGCCTGAATGAGGCCCAAGGAGCTAGGCCGCCCTGGAATTAAACCCTTAGAAGTAGTATGACCTGTACAATTTTGTGCCTTTCGTTGTCTGGTCTAGGGGGTAGTACATACGCCAAGCGTGATTGGCTTGGTTTAAGCCATTTCAGGGGAGGTGTCGCCTTTCATTGTCTGGTCCAGGGGTAATACACACGGCAAGCTTGATCAACTTGACGGAGCCGGCTCGAGGAGGGTGTCTAATGTAAAGGCTCGAAACACCCGAAGATCCGAGAGTGCATTACTGATGATGTGTCCTGGCACATGACAATGAGAGGTTTCGATTTTCCTATACAAGCAGCTGGCTTAGGAGCTCAGACTTTAAATTCTGCAGACTAACCTTTGCCAGCTAAACATATAGATCCACCAGCCCTACACTTAAACCTAATCCTAAAGTCCAAAAGGGGCATACACCCCCATAAATAGGCAAATTCCAAGAGGGGTAGTCACCCCCATAAACCCTAGGCAACTTCCAAGGGGGGCATACACCCCCACAAACCCTAGGCATTCCCCGATTAACTTTTGATATTCTGAGAGGGGTAGGATTCAACAAGGGCAAGTGTGGGACCTGGTTAATGAAGGCGTGGGCCAGATCAAAGTGGCAGGGTGATGTGAAACAGAATCTCAAGTGGGGAGATCAGAAATCACAAGAGGGCTTTTTAGCCCACTGCCCGCATAATTTCAACCTAACCCTAACCCTAACCCTAACCCTAACCCTAACCCTAACCCTAACCCTAACCCTAGGCACTCCCGATCTCATACTTCAAATTCTGCAGGCTAACCTCTGCCAGCCAAACATATACATCCACCAGCCCTACACACAAACCTAATCCTAAAGTCCAAAAGGGGCACACACCCCCACAAACCCTAGGCAAATTCCAAGAGGGGCACACACCCCCACAAACCCTGGGCAACTTCCAAAAGGGGCACACAACCCCACAAACTCTAGGCACTCCCCGATTAACCCTTGCTAAACCCCTACAAACCGGATATTCTATGTCGAGAGGGGCAAGATTCAACAAAGGCAATTGTGGGACCTGGTTAATGAAGGTGTGGGCCAGATCAAAGTGGCAGGGTGACGTGAAACGGAATCTCAAGTGAGGAGATCAAAAATCACAAGAGGGCTTTTTAGCCCACTGCCCGCATAATCTCAACCTAACCCTAACCCTTACACCCCCACAAACCCTAGGCATAATCCTAAAGTCCAAAAGGGGCACACACCCCCACAAACCCTAGGCAAATTCCAAAAGGGGCAGACACCCCCACAAACCCTAGGCAACTTCCAAAAGGGGCGGACACCCCCACAAACCCTAGGCAACTTCCAAAATCGGCACACAACCCCACAAACCCTAGGCACTCCCCGATTAACCCTTGCTAAACCCCTACAAACCGGATATTCTATGTCGAGAGGGGCAAGATTCAACAAAGGCAATTGTGGGACCTGGTTAATGAAGGTGTGGGCCAGATCAAAGTGGCAGGGTCACGTGAAACGGAATCTCAAGTGAGGAGATCAAAAATCACAAGAGGGCTTTTTAGCCCACTGCCCGCATAATCTCAACCTAACCCAAACCGGATATCCTATGTCAAGAGGGGCAAGATTCAAGCTCTGCAGCCTAACCTCTCCCTGATAAACATCTACATCCACCAGACCGACACTCAAACCTAATCCTAGTCCAAAAGGGGCACACACCCCCACAAACCCTAGGCAACTTCCCAATTAGCCCTGAATTCAGCCTCACAAACCCTAAACACACCCCTATTAACCCTTGTTAAACCCCCACAAACCAGATATCCTATGTCAAGAAGGGCAAGATTCAACAAAGGCAAGTGTTGGACCTGGTTAATGAAGGCCTGGGCCAGATCAAAGTGGCAGGGTGGCGTGAAACTGAATCTCAAGTGACGAGATCAAAATGCACAAGAGGGCTGATTAGCCCACTGCCCACATATGCTCAACCTAACCGTAATGTGATGTGGAGAACACTCCTAGCTGGTGGTGTCCTGTCGCAATGACAGTTGTGCTGTTGATAATAGTCCCACCTAGTAGTGTCCTCCCAGAATGGCAGGTCCTCTGTGGATAACAGTACCTCTTGGTGGTGTTCTGCCGCAAAGATAGATCGGATGTGGACAATACTCTCACCTGGTGGTGTCCTGCCATATCAACACGTTAGTTGTGGGACAAGACTGCCACCTGGTGGTGTCCTGCCACAATGACATGTTTGCTGTGTATGACATTGCCACCTGGTGGTGTCCTGCCGTGATGTGTGTTTTGGTGTGGACAACTCTCCCACCTGCTGGTGTCCTGCCGGAGTAACTGATCTTTTGCAGAAATCACTTTCACCTTGTGGTGCCTTCCACAATGACAGTTTGGCTGTGTACAACATTTCCACCTGCAGATGTCCTGCGGCTAGGACTGATCCCTTGTTGACAACACTCCCACCTTTTGGTGTCCTGCCGCAATGACAGTTCATCCATAAACAATACTCCCACCTGATGGTGTCCTGTCATAACGACAGATCAGATGTGTACAACACTCCCACCTGCTGGTGTCCTGCCACCATGACAGATCAGATGTGGAGAATACTCCCACCTGGTGGTGTCCTGCCGCAATGACAGTTCATCCATAAACAATACTCCCACCTGATGGTGTCCTGTCATAACGACAGTTCGTCCGTAGACTATACTCCCACCTGGTGGTGTCCTGCCGTGATGTGTGTTTTGGTGTGGACAACTCTCCCACCTGCTGGTGTACTGCCAGAGGAACTGATCTTTTGAAGAAAACACTTTCACCTTCTGGTGCCTTCCGTAATGACAGTTTGGCTGTGGACAACTCTCCCACCTGCTGGTGTCCTGCCGGAGGAACTGATCTTTTGCAGAAAACACTTTCACCTTCTGGTGCCTTCCGCAATGACAGTTTGCCTGTGTACAACATTTCCACCTAAAAGATGTCCTGCAGCAAGGACTGATCCCTTGTTGACAACACTCCCACCTTGTGGTGTCCTGCCGCAATGACAGTTCATCCGTAGACAATACTCCCACCTGGTGGTGTCATGCCGCAATGACAGTTCGTCCGTAGACAATACTCCCACCTGGTGGTGTCCTGTCATAACGACAGATCAGATGTGGACAATACTCCCACCTGGTGGTGACCTGTCGGTATGACAGTTTCGCAACAAAATCCTAACCCATGGGTGGGCAAATTTTTTGACTTGTGGACCACAAAGGGTTCTAAAATTTGACAGGGGGGCCGGACCAGGAGCAGATGAACGGAGTGTTTTGGTATTACACCTCATCATGGGATATGTAGAAAACATGTGCTTTAATTTCAATTGAAAATGAACAAATGCATTACAACAAAATATCTGTCTTTGAAGTCCCATGGTATTTAGCTATTTATTGAAATGACTTTTAAAACACTGAAAATTAAATGAATAAAATACAGCTTTTTTAATAGTAACAGTTATTATTTTAAAGCACTGAAAATTCCGTTATCCTTCAAGATATTATCACCATCACTTTCCTCCTGACTGTCTTTATTTCAAAAACGGTAGGAGATGCAGGTCTACTTGTCCTGCTCCTTCTTATTCAATTGTCCCCTGTGCCAAAACACAACAACGACCAGCACAAGGACAGAACAGTGGCAGTGCGCCAGTATGCGGACCGCGTTATTTGATCAGGAGGGCATTTTTTTATTTTGAGAACGTACGTGCACCTGCGCACTACTCATGTCCATCACTTAACAGAAATGACATGTAACATGTAAGGCTTATTGAAAAAAATATTTTCAAATGCATTTTTTTACATAACACAATGAAGAAACTTATTTTTAATTTCAGTGGGAACAGTGTTGTTGGTCTCCCTTTTTAGTCAGCGCATCAAAGTCTGGATTTAGTTTTGTTGTGGCGATTCTCAGGATGGATCTGAGGTGTTGGTCAGCTAACTTGGATCTGTGGCTGGCTTTGTTGATGTTCATTACGCAGAACGCCTGTTCACACAGATAGGTTGAGCTGAACAAAGGGTAAAGCGCAAATGTGGAGTAATACGCTGCACCTCAACAAAGGTCAATGTATATAGAGTGCGTCATCTATTGGGAAAACGCCAGAATTGCAGGGAAAAAACGTTAACAAGGTTGATTAATATAATTTCATCAAGTTCTGCGGGCCGGATTAAAAAGCGGGCCGTAGTTTGCCCATGCCTGTCCTAACCCTTAACCTCATGCGAGCCTATCCGCCATAGCAGTTCATACATCACCGCTCAAAACTCGACAGCCCTACCTGTGACTGCCACATATATACATCCACCAGCTCAACACTCAAACCAAATCCTAAATTGCAAAAGGGGCACACACCCCCAGAAACCCTAGGCAAATTCCCAAAGGGGCACACACCTCCGCAAACCCTAGGCACTCCCGATCTCATACTTCAAATTCTGCAGGCTAACCTCTGCCAGCCAAACATATACATCCACCAGCCCTACACACAAACCTAATCCTAAAGTCCAAAAGGGGCACACACCCCCACAAACCCTAGGCAAATTCCAAGAGGGGCACACACCCCCACAAACCCTGGGCAACTTCCAAAAGGGGCACACAACCCCACAAACTCTAGGCACTCCCCGATTAACCCTTGCTAAACCCCCACAAACCGGATATCCCATGTCGAGAGGGGCAAGATTCAACAAGGGCAAGTGTGGGACCTGGTTAATGAAGGCGTGGGCCAGATCAAAGTGGCAGGGTGACGTGAAACGGAATCTCAAGTGAGGAGATCAAAAATCACAAGAGGGCTTTTTAGCCCACTGCCCGCATAATCTCAACCTAACCCTAACCCTTACACCCCCACAAACCCTAGGCATAATCCTAAAGTCCAAAAGGGGCACACACCCCCACAAACCCTAGGCAAATTCCAAAAGGGGCAGACACCCCCACAAACCCTAGGCAACTTCCAAAAGGGGCAGACACCCCCACAAACCCTAGGCAACTTCCAAAAGCGGCACACAACCCCACAAACCCTAGGCACTCCCCGATTAACCCTTGCTAAACCCCTACAAACCGGATATTCTATGTCGAGAGGGGCAAGATTCAACAAAGGCAATTGTGGGACCTGGTTAATGAAGGCCTGGGCCAGATCAAAGTGGCAGGGTGGCGTGAAACTGAATCTCAAGTGACGAGATCAAAATGCACAAGAGGGCTGATTAGCCCACTGCCCACATATGCTCAACCTAACCGTAATGTGATGTGGAGAACACTCCTAGCTGGTGGTGCCCTGTCGCAATGACAGTTGTGCTGTTGATAATAGTCCCACCTAGTAGTGTCCTCCCAGAATGGCAGGTCCTCTGTGGATAACAGTACCTCTTGGTGGTGTTCTGCCGCAAAGATAGATCGGATGTGGACAATACTCTCACCTGGTGGTGTCCTGCCATATCAACACGTTAGTTGTGGGACAAGACTGCCACCTGGTGGTGTCCTGCCACAATGACATGTTTGCTGTGTATGACATTGCCACCTGGTGGTGTCCTGCCGTGATGTGTGTTTTGGTGTGGACAACTCTCCCACCTGCTGGTGTCCTGCCGGAGTAACTGATCTTTTGCAGAAAACACTTTCACCTTGTGGTGCCTTCCACAATGACAGTTTGGCTGTGTACAACATTTCCACCTGCAGATGTCCTGCGGCTAGGACTGATCCCTTGTTGACAACACTCCCACCTTTTGGTGTCCTGCCGCAATGACAGTTCATCCATAAACAATACTCCCACCTGATGGTGTCCTGTCATAACGACAGATCAGATGTGTACAACACTCCCACCTGCTGGTGTCCTGCCACCATGACAGATCAGATGTGGAGAATACTCCCACCTGGTGGTGTCCTGCCACAATGACAGTTCGTCCGTAGACAATACTCCCACCTGGTGGTGTCCTGCCGTTATGTGTGTTTTGGTGTGGACAACTCTCCCACCTGCTGGTGTCCTGCCGGAGTAACTGATCTTTTGCAGAAAACACTTTCACCTTGTGGTGCCTTCCACAATGACAGTTTGGCTGTGTACAACATTTCCACCTGCAGATGTCCTGCGGCAAGGACTGATCCCTTGTTGACAACACTCCCACCTTTTGGTGTCCTGCCGCAATGACAGTTCATCCATAAACAATACTCCCACCTGATGGTGTCCTGTCATAACGACAGTTCGTCCGTAGACTATACTCCCACCTGGTGGTGTCCTGCCGTGATGTGTGTTTTGGTGTGGACAACTCTCCCACCTGCTGGTGTACTGCCAGAGGAACTGATCTTTTGAAGAAAACACTTTCACCTTCTGGTGCCTTCCGTAATGACAGTTTGGCTGTGGACAACTCTCCCACCTGCTGGTGTCCTGCCGGAGGAACTGATCTTTTGCAGAAAACACTTTCACCTTCTGGTGCCTTCCGCAATGACAGTTTGCCTGTGTACAACATTTCCACCTAAAAGATGTCCTGCAGCAAGGACTGATCCCTTGTTGACAACACTCCCACCTTGTGGTGTCCTGCCGCAATGACAGTTCATCCGTAGACAATACTCCCACCTGGTGGTGTCATGCCGCAATGACAGTTCGTCCGTAGACAATACTCCCACCTGGTGGTGTCCTGTCATAACGACAGATCAGATGTGGACAATACTCCCACCTGGTGGTGACCTGTCGGTATGACAGTTTCGCAACAAAATCCTAACCCATGGGTGGGCAAATTTTTTGACTTGTGGACCACAAAGGGTTCTAAAATTTGACAGGGGGGCCGGACCAGGAGCAGATGAACGGAGTGTTTTGGTATTACACCTCATCATGGGATATGTAGAAAACATGTGCTTTAATTTCAATTGAAAATGAACAAATGCATTACAACAAAATATCTGTCTTTGAAGTCCCATGGTATTTAGCTATTTATTGAAATGACTTTTAAAACACTGAAAATTAAATGAATAAAATACAGCTTTTTTAATAGTAACAGTTATTATTTTAAAGCACTGAAAATTCCGTTATCCTTCAAGATATTATCACCATCACTTTCCTCCTGACTGTCTTTATTTCAAAAACGGTAGGAGATGCAGGTCTACTTGTCCTGCTCCTTCTTATTCAATTGTCCCCTGTGCCAAAACACAACAACGACCAGCACAAGGACAGAACAGTGGCAGTGCGCCAGTATGCGGACCGCGTTATTTGATCAGGAGGGCATTTTTTTATTTTGAGAACGTACGTGCACCTGCGCACTACTCATGTCCATCACTTAACAGAAATGACATGTAACATGTAAGGCTTATTGAAAAAAATATTTTCAAATGCATTTTTTTACATAACACAACGAAGAAACTTATTTTTAATTTCAGTGGGAACAGTGTTGTTGGTCTCCCTTTTTAGTCAGCGCATCAAAGTCTGGATTTAGTTTTGTTGTGGCGATTCTCAGGATGGATCTGAGGTGTTGGTCAGCTAACTTGGATCTGTGGCTGGCTTTGTTGATGTTCATTACGCAGAACGCCTGTTCACACAAATAGGTTGAGCTGAACAAAGGGTAAAGCGCAAATGTGGAGTAATACGCTGCACCTCAACAAAGGTCAATGTATATAGAGTGCGTCATCTATTGGGAAAACGCCAGAATTGCAGGGAAAAAACGTTAACAAGGTTGATTAATATAATTTCATCAAGTTCTGCGGGCCGGATTAAAAAGCGGGCCGTAGTTTGCCCATGCCTGTCCTAACCCTTAACCTCATGCGAGCCTATCCGCCATAGCAGTTCATACATCACCGCTCAAAACTCGACAGCCCTACCTGTGACTGCCACATATATACATCCACCAGCTCAACACTCAAACCAAATCCTAAATTGCAAAAGGGGCACACACCCCCAGAAACCCTAGGCAAATTCCCAAAGGGGCACACACCTCCGCAAACCCTAGGCACTCCCGATCTCATACTTCAAATTCTGCAGGCTAACCTCTGCCAGCCAAACATATACATCCACCAGCCCTACACACAAACCTAATCCTAAAGTCCAAAAGGGGCACACACCCCCACAAACCCTAGGCAAATTCCAAGAGGGGCACACACCCCCACAAACCCTGGGCAACTTCCAAAAGGGGCACACAACCCCACAAACTCTAGGCACTCCCCGATTAACCCTTGCTAAACCCCCACAAACCGGATATCCCATGTCGAGAGGGGCAAGATTCAACAAGGGCAAGTGTGGGACCTGGTTAATGAAGGCGTGGGCCAGATCAAAGTGGCAGGGTGACGTGAAACGGAATCTCAAGTGAGGAGATCAAAAATCACAAGAGGGCTTTTTAGCCCACTGCCCGCATAATCTCAACCTAACCCTAACCCTTACACCCCCACAAACCCTAGGCATAATCCTAAAGTCCAAAAGGGGCACACACCCCCACAAACCCTAGGCAACTTCCAAAAGGGGCACACATCCCCACAAACCCTAGGCAACTTCCAAAAGGGGCACACAACCCCACAAACCCTAGGCACTCCCCGATTAACCCTTGCTAAACCCCTACAAACCGGATATTCTATGTCGAGAGGGGCAAGATTCAACAAAGGCAATTGTGGGACCTGGTTAATGAAGGTGTGGGCCAGATCAAAGTGGCAGGGTCACGTGAAACGGAATCTCAAGTGAGGAGATCAAAAATCACAAGAGGGCTTTTTAGCCCACTGCCCGCATAATCTCAACCTAACCCAAACCGGATATCCTATGTCAAGAGGGGCAAGATTCAAACTCTGCAGCCTAACCTCTCCCAGATAAACATCTACATCCACCAGACCGACACTCAAACCTAATCCTAAAGTCCAAAAGGGGCACACACCCCCACAAACCCTAGGCAACTTCCCAATTAGCCCTGAATTCAGCCCCACAAACCCTAAACACACCCCTATTAACCCTTGTTAAACCCCCACAAACCAGATATCCTATGTCAAGAAGGGCAAGATTCAACAAAGGCAAGTGTTGGACCTGGTTAATGAAGGCCTGGGCCAGATCAAAGTGGCAGGGTGGCGTGAAACTGAATCTCAAGTGACGAGATCAAAATGCACAAGAGGGCTGATTAGCCCACTGCCCACATATGCTCAACCTAACCGTAATGTGATGTGGAGAACACTCCTAGCTGGTGGTGTCCTGTCGCAATGACAGTTGTGCTGTTGATAATAGTCCCACCTAGTAGTGTCCTCCCAGAATGGCAGGTCCTCTGTGGATAACAGTACCTCTTGGTGGTGTTCTGCCGCAAAGATAGATCGGATGTGGACAATACTCTCACCTGGTGGTGTCCTGCCATATCAACACGTTAGTTGTGGGACAAGACTGCCACCTGGTGGTGTCCTGCCACAATGACATGTTTGCTGTGTATGACATTGCCACCTGGTGGTGTCCTGCCGTGATGACAGTTCATCCGTAGACAATACTCCCACCTGGTGGTGTCATGCCGCAATGACAGTTCGTCCGTAGACAATACTCCCACCTGGTGGTGTCCTGTCATAACGACAGATCAGATGTGGACAATACTCTCACCTGGTGGTGTCCTGTCATAACGACAGATCAGATGTGGACAATACTCCCACCTGGTGGGGACCTGTCGGTATGACAGTTTCGCAACAAAATCCTAACCCATGGGTGGGCAAATTTTTTGACTTGTGGGCCACAAAGGGTTCTAAAATTTGACAGGGGGGCCGGACCAGGAGCAGATGAATGGAGTGTTTTGGTATTACACCTCATCATGGGATATGTAGAAAACATGTGCTTTAATTTCAATTGAACAAATGCATTACAACAAAATATCTGTCTTTGAAGTCCCATGGTATTTAGCTACTTATTGAAATGACTTTTAAAACACTGAAAATTAAATGAATAAAATACAGCTTTTTTAATAGTAACAGTTATTATTTTAAAGCACTGAAAATTCCGTTATCCTTCAAGATATTATCACCATCACTTTCCTCCTGACTGTCTTTATTTCAAAAACGGTAGGAGATGCAGGTCTACTTGTCCTGCTCCTTCTTATTCAATTGTCCCCTGTGCCAAAACACAACAACGACCAGCACAAGGACAGAACAGTGGCAGTGCGCCAGTATGCGGACCGCGTTATTTGATCAGGAGGGCATTTTTTTATTTTGAGAACGTACGTGCACCTGCGCACTACTCATGTCCATCACTTAACAGAAATGACATGTAACATGTAAGGCTTATTGAAAAAAATATTTTCAAATGCATTTTTTTACATAACACAACGAAGAAACTTATTTTTAATTTCAGTGGGAACAGTGTTGTTGGTCTCCCTTTTTAGTCAGCGCATCAAAGTCTGGATTTAGTTTTGTTGTGGCGATTCTCAGGATGGATCTGAGGTGTTGGTCAGCTAACTTGGATCTGTGGCTGGCTTTGTTGATGTTCATTACGCAGAACGCCTGTTCACACAAATAGGTTGAGCTGAACAAAGGGTAAAGCGCAAATGTGGAGTAATAAGCTGCACCTCAACAAAGGTCAATGTATATAGAGTGCGTCATCTATTGGGAAAACGCCAGAATTGCGGGGAAAAAACGTTAACAAGGTTGATTAATATAATTTCATCAAGTTCTGCGGGCCGGATTAAAAAGCGGGCCGTAGTTTGCCCATGCCTGTCCTAACCCTTAACCTCATGCGAGCCTATCCGCCATAGCAGTTCATACATCACTGCTCAAAACTCGACAGCCCTACCTGTGACTGCCACATATATACATCCACCAGCTCAATACTGAAACCAAATCCTAAAGTGCAAAAGGGGCACACACCCCCAGAAACCCTAGGCAAATTCCCAAAGGGGCACACACCCCCGCAAACCCTAGGCACTCCCGATCTCATACTTCAAATTCTGCAGGCTAACCTCTGCCAGCCAAACATATACATCCACCAGCCCTACACACAAACCTAATCCTAAAGTCCAAAAGGGGCACACACCCCCACAAACCCTAGGCAAATTCCAAGAGGGGCACACACCCGCACAATCCCTAGGCAACTTCCAAAAGGGGCACACAACCCCACAAACTCTAGGCACTCCCCGATTAACCCTTGCTAAACCCCCACAAACCGGATATCCCATGTCGAGAGTGGCAAGATTCAACAAGGGCAAGTGTGGGACCTGGTTAATGAAGGCGTGGGCAAGATCAAAGTGGCAGGGTGACGTGAAACGGAATCTCAAGTGAGGAGATCAAAAATCACAAGAGGGCTTTTTAGCCCACTGCCCGCATAATCTCAACCTAACCCTAACCCTTACACCCCCACAAACCCTAGGCATAATCCTAAAGTCCAAAAGGGGCACACACCCCCACAAACCCTAGGCAACTTCCAAAAGGGGCACACATCCCCACAAACCCTAGGCAACTTCCAAAAGGGGCACACAACCCCACAAACCCTAGGCACTCCCCGATTAACCCTTGCTAAACCCCTACAAACCGGATATTCTATGTCGAGAGGGGCAAGATTCAACAAAGGCAATTGTGGGACCTGGTTAATGAAGGTGTGGGCCAGATCAAAGTGGCAGGGTCACGTGAAACGGAATCTCAAGTGAGGAGATCAAAAATCACAAGAGGGCTTTTTAGCCCACTGCCCGCATAATCTCAACCTAACCCAAACCGGATATCCTATGTCAAGAGGGGCAAGATTCAAACTCTGCAGCCTAACCTCTCCCAGATAAACATCTACATCCACCAGACCGACACTCAAACCTAATCCTAAAGTCCAAAAGGGGCACACACCCCCACAAACCCTAGGCAACTTCCCAATTAGCCCTGAATTCAGCCCCACAAACCCTAAACACACCCCTATTAACCCTTGTTAAACCCCCACAAACCAGATATCCTATGTCAAGAAGGGCAAGATTCAACAAAGGCAAGTGTTGGACCTGGTTAATGAAGGCCTGGGCCAGATCAAAGTGGCAGGGTGGCGTGAAACTGAATCTCAAGTGACGAGATCAAAATGCACAAGAGGGCTGATTAGCCCACTGCCCACATATGCTCAACCTAACCGTAATGTGATGTGGAGAACACTCCTAGCTGGTGGTGTCCTGTCGCAATGACAGTTGTGCTGTTGATAATAGTCCCACCTAGTAGTGTCCTCCCAGAATGGCAGGTCCTCTGTGGATAACAGTACCTCTTGGTGGTGTTCTGCCGCAAAGATAGATCGGATGTGGACAATACTCTCACCTGGTGGTGTCCTGCCATATCAACACGTTAGTTGTGGGACAAGACTGCCACCTGGTGGTGTCCTGCCACAATGACATGTTTGCTGTGTATGACATTGCCACCTGGTGGTGTCCTGCCGTGATGTGTGTTTTGGTGTGGACAACTCTCCCACCTGCTGGTGTCCTGCCGGAGTAACTGATCTTTTGCAGAAAACACTTTCACCTTGTGGTGCCTTCCACAATGACAGTTTGGCTGTGTACAACATTTCCACCTGCAGATGTCCTGCGGCAAGGACTGATCCCTTGTTGACAACACTCCCACCTTTTGGTGTCCTGCCGCAATGACAGTTCATCCATAAACAATACTCCCACCTGATGGTGTCCTGTCATAACGACAGATCAGATGTGTACAACACTCCCACCTGCTGGTGTCCTGCCACCATGACAGATCAGATGTGGAGAATACTCCCACCTGGTGGTGTCCTGCCACAATGACAGTTCGTCCGTAGACAATACTCCCACCTGGTGGTGTCCTGCCGTTATGTGTGTTTTGGTGTGGACAACTCTCCCACCTGCTGGTGTCCTGCCGGAGTAACTGATCTTTTGCAGAAAACACTTTCACCTTGTGGTGCCTTCCACAATGACAGTTTGGCTGTGTACAACATTTCCACCTGCAGATGTCCTGCGGCAAGGACTGATCCCTTGTTGACAACACTCCCACCTTTTGGTGTCCTGCCGCAATGACAGTTCATCCATAAACAATACTCCCACCTGATGGTGTCCTGTCATAACGACAGTTCGTCCGTAGACTATACTCCCACCTGGTGGTGTCCTGCCGTGATGTGTGTTTTGGTGTGGACAACTCTCCCACCTGCTGGTGTACTGCCAGAGGAACTGATCTTTTGAAGAAAACACTTTCACCTTCTGGTGCCTTCCGTAATGACAGTTTGGCTGTGGACAACTCTCCCACCTGCTGGTGTACTGCCAGAGGAACTGATCTTTTGAAGAAAACACTTTCACCTTCTGGTGCCTTCCGCAATGACAGTTTGCCTGTGTACAACATTTCCACCTAAAAGATGTCCTGCAGCAAGGACTGATCCCTTGTTGACAACACTCCCACCTTGTGGTGTCCTGCCGCAATGACAGTTCATCCGTAGACAATACTCCCACCTGGTGGTGTCATGCCGCAATGACAGTTCGTCCGTAGACAATACTCCCACCTGGTGGTGTCCTGTCATAACGACAGATCAGATGTGGACAATACTCCCACCTGGTGGTGACCTGTCGGTATGACAGTTTCGCAACAAAATCCTAACCCATGGGTGGGCAAATTTTTTGACTTGTGGGCCACAAAGGGTTCTAAAATTTGACAGGGGGGCCGGACCAGGAGCAGATGAACGGAGTGTTTTGGTATTACACCTCATCATGGGATATGTAGAAAACATGTGCTTTAATTTCAATTGAAAATGAACAAATGCATTACAACAAAATATCTGTCTTTGAAGTCCCATGGTATTTAGCTACTTATTGAAATGACTTTTAAAACACTGAAAATTAAATGAATAAAATACAGCTTTTTTAATAGTAACAGTTATTATTTTAAAGCACTGAAAATTCCGTTATCCTTCAAGATATTATCACCATCACTTTCCTCCTGACTGTCTTTATTTCAAAAACGGTAGGAGATGCAGGTCTACTTGTCCTGCTCCTTCTTATTCAATTGTCCCCTGTGCCAAAACTCAACAACGACCAGCACAAGGACAGAACAGTGGCAGTGCGCCAGTATGCGGACCGCGTTATTTGATCAGGAGGGCATTTTTTTATTTTGAGAACGTACGTGCATCTGCGCACTACTCATGTCCATCACTTAACAGAAATGACATGTAACATGTAAGGCTTATTGAAAAAAATATTTTCAAATGCATTTTTTTACATAACACAACGAAGAAACTTATTTTTAATTTCAGTGGGAACAGTGTTGTTGGTCTCCCTTTTTAGTCAGCGCATCAAAGTCTGGATTTAGTTTTGTTGTGGCGATTCTCAGGATGGATCTGAGGTGTTGGTCAGCTAACTTGGATCTGTGGCTGGCTTTGTTGATGTTCATTACGCAGAACGCCTGTTCACACAAATAGGTTGAGCTGAACAAAGGGTAAAGCGCAAATGTGGAGTAATACGCTGCACCTCAACAAAGGTCAATGTATATAGAGTGCGTCATCTATTGGGAAAACGCCAGAATTGCAGGGAAAAAACGTTAACAAGGTTGATTAATATAATTTCATCAAGTTCTGCGGGCCAGATTAAAAAGCGGGCCGTAGTTTGCCCATGCCTGTCCTAACCCTTAACCTCATGCGAGCCTATCCGCCATAGCAGTTCATACATCACCGCTCAAAACTCGACAGCCCTACCTGTGACTGCCACATATATACATCCACCAGCTCAACACTCAAACCAAATCCACCCAGGCAAGGATGGACACACACACACAAGCCCCCCACCGATCTCGTAGCATTTCTCCTGGTGCGTCTGAGTGGTGTTCCCCAGACCCGACTTTTATCCTCACTCATGGGGTCTCAGATGTCAATCAGGTTGGGATGATGCAATCCCTCAACCAGACCACTCTGGTTGCCCCCTGAGGGGTTTCAGTGAATAATACAGCACTCAATACACAATTCCTCCTTCAAGAGACAATAGCAGTAATCTCTCTTTTTGTCAATAGGAGACATTCCACTTTGTGTATTCTGCGTTGTCGAGAACAACTGCCTTTGCTGTTATCCTGTGACTCTCTCATTACTGACATGCTGTGTATCTCTCTCATTTCCTGGGTATCAGACCCTAAATAATAGCGATTTTGCGATTCTCAAAAAGGAGGGGGCGACTTTGCTCCCTTCATTCGTAACATTACGGAGAACCTGGAGACACATGACAAGATAAGCCAAAGCCAGCATGGTTTCTTGAAAGGGAAATCCTGCCTGACAAACCTATTGGAATTCTTTGAGGTAATTACAAACAGAGTAAACAAAGGAGATGCAGTAGACATGGTGTACTTGGATTTTCAGAAGGCCTTTGACAAGGTGCCACACATGAGGTTGCTTAGCAAGATGTGAGCCCATGGAATTACAGGGAAGTTACAGAGAGTGGGAATAAAGGGATCCTATTCTGGCTGGCTGCCAGTTACTAGTGTAGTTCCACAGGGGTGGGTGTTGGGACCGCTGCTTTTTATGCTGTACAGCATGCCAATGATTAGGACTACGATATTAATGAATTTGTGGCTAAATTTGCCGCTGATACAAAGATAGGTGGAGGAGCAGGTAATGTTGAGGAAACTGAGAACCTGCAGAGAGACTTGGATAATTTAAGGGAATGGGCAAAGAAGTGGCAAATGAAATACAATGTTGGATAATGTATGGTCATGCACTTTAGTAGAAGAAATAAACGGGCATACTATTCTTTAGATGAGGAGAGAATTGAAAATGCAGAGATGTAAAGAGACTTGGGAATCCTTCTGCAAGATACCCCAAAGGTTAACCTATAGGTTGAGTCGGTTGTGAAGAAGGCGAATGCAATGTTGGCATTCATTTCTAGAGGTATAGAATATAAGAGCAGGGAGGTGATGTTAAGCTTCTATAGGGCACGCATGAGACCACACTTGGAGTATTGTGTACAGTTTTGGGCTCCTTATTTTAGACAGGATATACTGATATGGAGAGGGCTCAAAGAAAATGCACAAGAATGATTCTTGAAATGAAAGGGTTACCATATGAGGAACGTCTGGCAGCTCTTGGGTTGTGTTCCCTGGAGTTCAGGATAATGAGGGGGGGGATCTCATAGAAACATTCTGAATGTTAAAAGGCCTGAACAGATTAGATATGGCAAAGTGATTTCCCATGTAGGGGATTCCAGGACAAGAGGGCATGACTTCAGGATTGTAGGATGCCCATTTAGAACTGAGATGTAGAGATATTACTTTCATCAGAGGATGTTATATCTGTGGAATTTGTTGCCACAAGCAGCTGTGGAGGCCAGGTCATTGGGAGTATTTAAGGCAGAGATAGATAGGTTCTTGATTAGCCAGGGCATGAAATGGTATGGGGTGAAGGCAGGGGCATGGGGATGACTGGAAGAATTGGATCAGCACATGATTGTATTGCGGAGTAGACTCGATGCGCTAAATGGCCTACTTCTGCTCCTATATCTTATGGTCTTATGAATGTCTTTAGCCAGATGGTGGTGAATTTGTGGAATTTGTTACCATCGGCAGCTGTGGAGGCCAGGTCATTGAGTGTATTTTAGGCAGAGGCTCAGAGGTTATTGATTGGCCACGGCATCAAAGTTTGCGTGTAAAGGCTGGGGACTCGGGGTGAAAAAGGGAAAGTAAGGTTCAGCCATGAATGAATGGCAAAGCAGGCTCAATGGGCCAAATGGCCTAATTCTGCTCCTCTGTCTTATGGTCTATACTATATACAACCTTGAGAGTCATCTCCTCACAGGCAGCCACCAAACAAAGAAACCCAATATAACCCGTAAAAAGATTACCATCAACACTTACTGTGTAGAGAGAAGGAAGAAAAATCGTGCAAACAATAAAAGTAAGCAAATAGCATTTACAACGAAAATGATTGCACAAACATCAAGCCCAGAATAGGTCGAAGCCTCAGTCAGATCACAGTATATGCTGTTACAATAAGTTTACCTGAACTTTGCACTTTGTCCTGAGAGAGTTAGGCTGGTCGCTTGAACTGTGTCTACATTCATTGATTTGATATTTATTAAGAGTGAGGTCAATTTATTTTAGATTGAATGCCTATTAACAGCTTATGTAGGTAGATGGGCACTCTGTGTTGATATCTTCATACCTCTCTAGTTCCTAATTACCTGTGCTGAACTGACTCCTTACTATATTCCTTCACTCTACAATTTGGGACCATGCTTTACACAGGACTTGTATTACTAATTTTGTGCCAACGCTGCACAAGCGTTTTTCTTGTTGATTACTTACATTCACACCATTGCTCCGCTCTGCCCTTCTTTCTAAATGGAACTATGACCAGAGAAAAGTGAGGTCACAACAACTAGGCAAGAAGGAGTAGTTCATTCTGGAATCAGGGTTCATATCATCAAATAAATTGGGATTAATGCGACTTTAGTACGAATTTCAGGTAGCATGGTCCATACAAAGAGTGGATTTCACTACTGTGCTGTACCATGGGGATTGGAAGAAGTCAAAGCCCCGATAATGATGCAGGATCTTTTGCCTCAAGATTTATGATAGAATAATACTTTCTCACAGAATTGCGGGAAGAAGCTTTAGGTGTCTTGCGATTGTAAGGTGTATTTCACAGTCCCTCACAATGCCCTGAAATGTGGATATAATGTCAGTCCACGGTTTCTATAACTTGTTTGTCAAGCCTCTGGATAGGAGGGATCAATTCTGGAAAATAGAAATCATGGAGCTGGGATGGAAGTGATGTAGCTGACAACTGGTTGGATGGTCCACCTCATCCCACTCTTCTTCCCTTGAAGATGAGGCAGTGAATGTCAAATCATAGAGCCCTGACTGAATCTTTGTGTCCGCCTCTGCGGTGCTCACAGTCTGCAGCTTTATTAACGAACTGTAGCACTAAGGTTAATGGGTATTTCACAATGCTCTTCACCTGCTCCCTGAATTTGGATTGAGTGGCCGCATAAATAAACGTGTTCGTGCAGCAGCTGAAATTACCCAACATTCGCCCCACTTGTGAAAATGTGTACTCAGCCTCATTCGGCTTTGATCCTGTTCCTGTGATCTGATAATAAACGAAATTTACAACAAGTGTTAGCCATAGCAGCATGAAATTGCCAGAGAGCGTGAGAAGCAGAACCATGGACCTCCTCCTGCTCTCCATCTCTGGATCACTGTGCTTTTTTGTCATTTTCTGACCTCTCAGTGCTTTGCGGATCCTGCTGGTCACTAAAATGTACCTGACTGTCAAAACGTTGAGCAGCAGGATTATAGCAAATGGCAGCAATGGCGTTAAAATTGTATCGAGCCAGTCAAATGCCATCCATCCAGAGTAATTGAAATAACTTGGCTTCGGGTAACAGAGCCAAGGCACGTTGTCAATTATCTTCTTGGGTCCATATGTAAAGAATATTGGAATATTTTTCAGACACAGCAAAGTGCCGGTTGTTGCTATAACTACAGCGGCAGTTTTCCTGGTACAATAATTTGTTTTCAGTTTTTGCCAACAGATGGCGACAAACCGATCAAAGGTGAAAGTGACAGTGAACCAGACAGAACAGTCTATGGCCACATATGTAAGCACGCGAATAACAGTGCACACAGGTGTGAAATTCAGGAAAGTGACTGGGAAATAATGATAATTTGTCTGATACAGAATGACCTCAGTGATGATTGTCAGTAGATCTGCCACTGCCATGGCCACCAGGTAGCATGTGGTGCAGGTGGAGAGGCCACACCTTCCCCGGGACAGTATTGCAATCGCCACGAAATTCACTGGGCAAAGAGAAAAGAACAGGAATTAGAGATTCACAAGAACATATTTTCCTGGATTACCCAGAGGCACAGGTTTATAAGCGATAGACAAAAAGGTTGAATTTAGCTGAATGCTTATAATTTATGAATAAGAAAGTTAAAAAGCTAGTAATTGGAAGATTCCATCAGCGTGTGATTATGACTATCGTGTCTATCAGAAGGAAAGAAAGTATATTTCATCCATAAGGCACGGCACGGTGGTGTTATCCTTAGCACACTACATTACATTACATTACAGGAGAACCGCGTTCAATACCCACTGCTGCCTGTAAGGAGTTTGTATGTTTTTCCCTCGTGGGTTTCCTCCGGGTGCTGCTGTTTCCTCCCACAGTCCAAAAACATACCGGCTGGTAGATTAATCAGCAATTGCAAATTGTCCTGTGATTAGGCTCGGAATTAAGTTGGGAATTACCGGGAGGCATTGCTATAAGTGTCAGAAGAGTCAAGTATCTATTTATCAATAGATAGATAGATAAGTAAATAAATAGATAGATAGATACATAAATAGATTAAACAGACAGGCAAATAAACAAACAAACAAACAAATAAATAAATAAACAGATTGATCAATCGATAAATTAATAAATAACGAGATTAAGTTTCAGTCTATGTGCCAGCTGTATTTTCAAAATGTTCTCTATAATTATGGTAAGGTATTCTTGCTCCCCTGCTTAAATCCTCTGGCAATGAGGAGTCCAATGAATATCTGTTCCATTTGATTGTGATTTCACTCACCGGAGCAGAAGAACACTCAGTTATACAATTCCATTTGAACAACACGCTGCTTTGTGATTACCTTATTCAACAAGGATATCTTCACATTATCCATCTCCCGTAAAAGAACACAACTATTTAAGCTCTTTTAGTCCCCAGTCTCTCTTTGCATCTCCAGTAACTGGAAGCTACAAATTGCAGGCAGTTCAGAAAAAGGAAGTGTTGCCTTGATAAAACATTATTACCGCAAAAACTAGTTTGATCATGGATCACTACCTGCTTTGCACGACATATCACTGTGTGCTTTACTCTGCTTCCAGAGTGTTCACAAATCATGAGACGACGCCAGAATATTGCCTCCACTTCCATGTGCCACAGTTTCGTATATCAAGCTTTCATCTTGGAACTGAAGAAATGTCTTTTAAAAATCTCAATATGTTATGTCAAGTGATCATTCCTTAAAAACTCTGTTGGTGAAATCCAATCTGTCAATCAGTACTTTTCTTTTTTAAGTATAGAACATAGAGCTTAATATAGTACAGCACATTACAGGTCCTTCGGCCCACAATGTTGTGCCAACCCTCAAACCCTGCCTCCCATATAACCCCCCCCCCACCTTAAATTCCTCCATATACCTGTCTAGTAGTCTCTTAAACTTCACTAGTGTATCTACCTCCACCACTGGCTCAGGCAGTGCATTCCACGCACCAACAACTCTCTGAGTGAAAAACCTTCCTCTAACATCCCCCTTGAACTTCCCTAACTTGACATTTCTTGATACCGTTCCAAATTTACTTACATTCACTTCCCATTGTTTCCCCACCAAAGCAAACACCAAACACCTCTGATGGTGTTTGCTTTGTTGGTCTGTGCATCCACGTGATATCTCTCGATTCGATTCATTTGTAGTATGAATCCTAAACTTTCCAATCTGCAGTTGGAGAGCCATGATCTAGTACAATTTTGAAGTCAAAAATCATTACATACTGTGGCGAGCATTTGGTCCATAATGACAGACAAGGAAGCTCGTTAAACTCAACAGCCATTTTATTGTGATAAACACAAAACTGACCAGACAACATGACTCAGAAAGTGAACCAGCTATGTGTGGAGGAGGTGACCATCACACATCCCAGTTACGGTTAGGGTTACCCACAATCAAATAACTGTATAACCCAAGCTAAATTGCAGCAAAAATGAACTAGAACTTCCCACCATAATCCCAGAAAAGCATTTTAACACAGAAGAATAAACAGTGCTGGTTATTAGAAATGCAGTGACGGGCTGTCGACCACGCCTGAACTCCCCTCCCCCCCCCCCAGAGCATCTCAATACATTAGACCATGCCCCATCACCGTGCAATTATGTTTTCATCATTGCTTGTTTTAACGGATGTTCTTTTCTGTCATTTAGCTGCAGAATTCTAAACGATCCATGATAGCCATCTACCTCCTTCCCGACCCCATGAAGCCATACTTATATAACTCTCGCTTCGGCTAGCGGCTTAATATAGCGCCCCCGGCCCAGTCAACATTAAGAAATCTCGTTTGGGTGGATGCTGCGTGATGTGTCCCCTGTTGCAAATCAGTGCCACGAAATAACAAACAGTACACAATATGCGATTAAACGATTGAGCTTTAGAATTCTTAATTTGACTATAATTAGTAAAGAAAAGAAAAAAGAAAAAGGGCCCAATCTTATGAAACAGTCGACTGCGCAATGTTGGAGCTAACTGATAAGGCTGTTCATCCACCATCGACCTCTTCCGATCGTCGTTGACCTTCAGACCCTCACTCCAAGTCCACTCCATCCGAGGTCTACCAACTCTCTCCATTCGCGTCTTCTCTCCTCATCTCTCCCCGGCAAAAAACAATCGTGAATTCCCGACCCCCAGACACACAAGAAAGAACAAAATCCCGCTCATTGGCTAACATGCCCAGTTATCTGTAGTCATAGCCCAAACATTGCTGCTACAGAGAAACCATTACCTCAGCAGTGGAACATTAAAGAGAAGCCATTATATTAGCATTGAAATCTTACAATGTGCTACTCTTGCTTTTCCTTTCTTGCACTATTTCATATCTTGAATGGTACTGCTGCTGCAAAATATTATAATTTATGAAATATGCCTGAGATAATAAATTTATTCTGATTCTGATACTGCCCTTACCATATTTTGTTTGGTTCCTGATTACATTTTAACATGTTATGTGAGAACCAGCAAAATCTGATCGAATTGTTGTGCTGTCTCTTTCTTAATCAATATAATTTCACCCACCTTGAACGATTTCTCTCACTTACCAGGAACTCCAATTACGGCAATGATCAAGTACAAAATCTTCTCCACACTAAAATATCTATGAACCATTTTCTTTGTGAAATTATGTCTCTTTTTCTGATGCAGACAGTCTCTCTGAATGAATATTCGAAGTGATGCATTGTGAAGTTAATATATGTTTTGGAACCGCCATGGGAGATTGGTCTTACAACACGGTTAATCAGCTAATTGCGAAACTAAGAACAAACAATTGATGGCGCGTGAATCATTTGCCTGATGTGACAAATTAGACTTAGTTCAGTGAATCGACTAAACAACACCAAAATAAAGATGAAAAATAGGAAATGCAATTCCGAACATAAAGAGCAGTTTGATATAATTCGGCTGTCATGTAAAATAGTGAATATTCTGAAGTATGGCTTTATTAATTTTTGAATTAACAAGGGCAAATTAAAGATAACGTATGACAGAAATAATAATATTGCCTTTGTCCAATTACTATTCTTTTAAATATTATTCACAGTGAATTCTAAACAATTCAATGATAAGCATCGTGTTTTTAAATAAGACTCATTATCACCATAGTTACCTAAAACTTGAATTCAATTCAGAAAATTGTAATACTCTTGTATCCTAGTATTCTTCACTCCAGATTAACACAACTAGGGTTCAACCGTGGTGTTCTTTTCTGACTTTCTTTATATTTTGCTGTTTCTGATACGAATCACACACTTTTTTAGCTTATTGGAACATAAAAATACCACAATGCCATTATAATACAGGGTCTTTTCACATTTTCCCCTCCCACTCCTACTTTCAAATCTCCTACTATCTTTCTTTTCAGTTAGTCCTGACGAAGGGTCTCGGCCCGAAACATCGACAGCACTTCTCCTTATAGATGCTGCCTGGCCTGCTGTGTTCCACCAGCATTTTGTGTGTGTTGCTTGAATTTGCAGCATCTGCAGATTTCCTCGTCTTTGCCTAGTACAGGGTCAGTCTATTCATGATACTACAGTCAAAATGCCATAGAAAGCTACAGCACCAAAACAGGCCATTCAGCCTATTTATACTACATAGCCCTATCGAGCCACTCCCGGAACAACGCTTTCCATACCAGTCCTATCCATATACCTATCCAAAGTTCTTTTACATAGAAATCTACAACTCCGGAAGATGCTGGGAATTTCCCTTCCGCAGAGCCCTCTATTTTGCTAAGCTCCATGTACCTATCAAAGAGGCTCTTAAAATACCACATTGTATCCGCCTCTGTCACCTTGGCTGGAAGTGTATTCCACACACCCACCACTCTTTGTGTGATGAAATGACCTTCGACATCACCCTTGTACCTACTTCCAAGCACTTTAAAACTATGGCCCCTCGCGTTAGCCATTTCGACTCTGTGGAAAAGCCCCTGGCTATGCACGCGATCTCATCATCTCAAGCCTCTTATCATCTAAAACAGCTCTGTCAGGTCACCTCTCGCTCCAAGGAGGAAAGGCCAAGTTTACTCAACCAATTTTCATAAGGCACACTCTCCAATCCAGACAACATCCTTGTAAATCTCCTTTGCACTCTCTATAGTGTCCATCCTTCCTGTAACCAGTACTGAACACAGAACTCCCAAGTTGGATCTGATTAAGGTCTTATATAGATGTAACGTTACCTCACAACTCTTGAACTCAATCCCATGGCTGATGAAGGCCAACACACTATACGCCTTCTTAACAACGCCGTTAACCTGAACAGTGAAACCATGCTCAAACGTGGTGAAATCGTGCTCTCGTGCACCACGGGCACTGGAATTCATTCCACACTCCCACGACACTGAGTCGTGAGAGTGCAGAAGTTTCCTCTCATACTTCCCTTTGATGGCTGGGAAATGACGCTGGTAACGGGAATGAATAAAATGGCGGACAAACTGAATAAGTATATTTTATCAGTCTTTACTGTGAAAGACATTAGCAGTATACCAGACGTTCAGTAGTGTCAAGGGGAGGAGTGAGTGCAGTCGCAATTACTAGGGAGATAGTGATTGTGAAACAGAAAGGTCTACAGATAGATTAATTGCACAACCAAAATGGAGATCACCCCAGGGTTCTAAAAGACATTGGCGAAGAGATTGTGGAGGTATTATTAATGATCTTTCAAGAATCAATATTCAGGCATGATTTTGGAGGAGTGAAGAACTGCAAACATTACAGTACTCTTCAAGAAGGGAGGGAGGCAAAAGGAAGCAAATTATATGCCAGTTAGCCTGACCTCAGAGACTGGGATATCATTTCAAGGTACTTGGAGGCACATGACAAAGTAGGACAACATCAGCATGTTTTCGTTAAGGGAAAACCTTGTCTGACAAATCTATTCGAATTCATTGACGAAATAACAAGCAGCATTGACACAGGAGAATCGGTGCATGTTGTGTACTTAGATTCTCAGAAGCCATATAACCATATAACAATTACAGCACGGAAACAGGCCATCTCAGCCCTTCTAGTTCGTGCCGAATGCTTACTCCCACCTAGTCCCACTGACCTGCACTCAGCCCATAACCCTCCGTTCTTTTCCTGTCCGTATACCTATCCAATTTTACTTTAAATGACAATACTGAACCTGCCTCTACCACTTCTACTGGAAGCTCGTTCCACACAGCTACCACTCTCTGAGTAAATAAATTCCCCCTCGTGTTACCCTTAAACTTTTGCCCCTTAACTCTCAACTCATGTCCTCTTGTTTGAATCTCCCCTACTCTCAATGGAAAAAGCCTATCCATGTCAACTCTATCTATCCCCCTCATAATTTTAAATACCTCTATCAAGTCCCCCCTCAACCTTCTATGCTTCAAAGAATAAAGACCTAACTTGTTCAACCTTTCTCTGTAACTTAGGTGCTGAAACCCAGGTAACATTCTAGTAATTCTCCTCTGTACTCTCTCTATTTTGTTAACATCTTTCCTATAATTCGGTGACCAGAACTGTACATAATACTCCAAATTTGGCCTTACCAATGCCTTGTACAATTTTAACATTACATCCCAATTCCTATCCTCAATGCTCTGATTTATAAAGGCCAGCATACCAAAAGCTGCCTTCACCACCCTATCCTCATGAGATTCCACCTTTGGGGAACTATGCACCATTATTCCTAGATCACTCGGTTCTACTGCATTCTACAATGCCCTACCATTTACCATGTATGTCCTATTTTGATTATTCCTATCAAAATGTAGCACCTCCATTAAACTCCATCTTTAAACTCCATCTGCCATCTTTCAGCCCACTCTTCTAACTGGCCTAAATCTCTCTGCATGCTTTAAAAACTACTTCATTATCCACAACGCCACCTATCTTAATATCATCTGCATACTTACTAATCCAATTTGCCACCCTATCATCCAGATCATTAATGTCTATGATAAACAACTTTGGGCCCAGTACAGATCCCTGAGGCACACCACTAGTTATCGGCCTCCAACCTGCCAAACAGGTATCCACTACTACTCTCTGGCATCTCCCATTCAGCCACTGTTGAATCCTTTTTACTACTTCAATACTAACACCGAAAGATTGAATCTTCCTAGCTAACCTTCCATATGGAACCTTGTCAAAGGCCTTACTGAAGTCCAGATAGACAACATCCACTGTTTTACCCTCGTCAACTTTCCTAGTAACCTCTTCAGAAAATTCAATAAGAATTGTCTGTTGGGGTCCGGTCCGGTCCGGAGACTGTGTTCTGGGTCTTGATCTGGTCCGCGGACTCCGGACACTGGGTCTTGCAGCTGTCCCTCCCGTCACCCTTGAGCCAGTTAGGATCCTCCTGGCTTAAGGAGGCACACCTGTGGCCAATTCAGCTGCAGGTGTTTATAAGGGGCCTTGGGACTGAGACCAGGGGGTGGTCATTTGTTCTGTATCTTGCTCTCTGCCGGCTCCATATCCTGTTTACCCTGCCCAGGTTCCGACCTGCTCTGTATTTGTTCTGTCCTGGTTGGTCTTGTTCCCCTGCTTTTTCTTGCATGCACTGGTCCCGCTGCAAGGTTTTGCCTTGCTCGCGCTGTCGCGCTGTCTGCCTGCCTCTCCCGAGTTACCTGGGGATCATGGCTGTCGTGCTGAACCCTGACCTAGTCTCTGTTCTACCCCTTTGCCTCCGTTGGGCAGGTCTGGGCGGACTGCCGCTGCCCGGCGGGGTGTTCTGCCTTTTCCTACCCGTTGCCTCTGTCGGGCAGACCCGTCCGGCCTGCCGCCACCCGGCGGGGTATTCTGCTCCTTCTCCCCCCACCCCCGCTTCCTCTGGGATTGTACCCCGCAACCGCGTAGGAGTCCACATCTTGTCCAGGCCTCCATGTTTCCGCCTGGGAGGCGACCCTACCTGGGACATATGCGGCCCGCCCAGGGGGTGCTCTCCTCCAGCCAAGTCATGTACCTCTAGACCCCGCCTTCTGCCCGTACTCTGGGATCCTTCTGCCCAACCTCTGGGATCCCCCTGCCTCGCCTGACTCTGGAATCCTGCTCTGCCTGCCTGAACTCTGGGATCCTGCTCCACCTGCCTCACCGGAACTCTGGAATCCTGCTCTGCCTGCCTCACCGGAACTCTGGAATCCTGCTCTGCCTGCCCGACTAAGACCCTCTGTCTACCTGAACCCCAGCATTACCGCTTGCATGCCATGGCATCCCCCTCCTGTCCTACCCCTAGTACTTTAGTGCCTGCGTCCTGCACTTGGGTCTGTTCCTGTTCCCGCTCCTGACATTGTCAAACATGACCTTCCACGCACAAATCCATGTTGACTGTTCCTAATCAGACCCTGTCTATACAGATAATTATATATACCATCTCTAAGAAGACTTTCCATTAATTTACCCACTACTGACGTCAAACTGACAGGCCTATAATTGCTAAGTTACTCTTAGAACCCTTTTTAAACAAGGGAACAACATGAGCAATATGCCAATCTTCCGGCACCTTCCTTGTTTCTAATGTCATTTGAAATATTTCTGTCAGAGCCCCTGCTATTTCTACACTAAATTCCCTCAAGGTCCTAGGGAATATCCTGTCAAGTTCCGGAAATGTATTCACTTTTATATTCCTTAAAAGCACCAGCACTTCCTCCTCTTTAATCGTCATAGTTTCCATAACTTCCCTACTTGTTTCCCTTACCTTACACAATTCAATATCCTTCTCCTTAGTGAATACCGAAAAAAAGAAATTGTTCAAAATCTAACCCATCTCTTTTGGCTCCACACATAGCTATCCACTCTGATTCTCGAAGGGACCAATTATATCCTTCATTATCCTTTTGCTATTAATATAACTTTAGAAACCCTTTGAATTTACTTTCACCTTACTTGCCAAAGCAACCTCGTATCTTCTTTTAGCTTTTCTAATTTCTTTCTTAAGATTCTTTTTACATACTTTATATTCCTCGAGCACCTCATTTACTCCATGCTGCCTATATTTATTTTAGATATCTCTCTTTTTCCGAACCAAGTTTCCAATATCCCTCGAAAACCATGGCTGTCTCAAATGTTTAACCTTTCCTTTCAACCTAACAGGAACATAAAGATTCTGTACCATCAAAATTTCTCCTTTAAATGTCCTCCATTTCTCTATTACATACTTCTCATAAAACAAATTGTCCCAATCCACTTCTTCTAAATCCTTTTGCATCTCCTCAAAGTTAGCCTTTCTCCAATCAAAGATCTCAACCCTGGGTCTAGTCCTATCCTTCTCCATAATTATATTGAAACTAATGGCATAGTGATTGCTGGACCCAAGGTGCTCACCAACACATACCTCTGTCACCTGACCTATCTCATTCCCTAACAGGAGATCCAACACCGCCACTTCTCTGGTTGGTACCTCTATGTATTGCTGCAAAAAGCTATCCTGCACACATTTTACAAACTCCAAGCCATCCAGCCCTTTTACAGTATGGGCTTCCTAGTCTATGTGTGGAAAATTAAAATCTCCCACAATCACAACCCTGTGTTTACTACAAATATCTGCTATCTCCTTATAAATTTGTTCCTCCATTTGTTCTCACTCCCCATTAGGTGGTTTATAATACACCCCTATAAATGTTACTACATCTTTCCCATTCCTCAATTCCACCCAAATAATCGCCCTAGACGAGACCTCTAATCTATCCTGCCAGAGCACCGTTGTAATATTTTCTCTGACAAGCAATGCAGCTCCTCTCCCTCTTGTCCCTCCGATGCTATCACACCTGAAGCAATGAAATCCAGGAATATTTAATTGTGAATCACACCCCTCCTGCAACCATGTTTCACTAATAGCTACAACATCATATTTCCAGGTATTAATCCTTACTCTAAGCTCATCCACCTTTCTTACAATGCTCCTAGCATTAAAATAAATGCATTTAAGAAATTCTCCACCTCCTCCCCTCTGTTCACCTCTAACAGTGCAAACAACTTTACTGTCTTCTTTTTCTCCTTCTCCCATACATCTGTTCCTACACTCTGGTTCCCCTCCCCACTTGTATCTAGTTTAAATCCACTGCAGCCTCTCTAGCAAACCTATCTGCAAAAATATTTGTTCCCCTCCAGTTCAGATGTAAACCATCCCACCGGAACAAGTCCCACCTTCCCTGGAAAACTGCCCAATTATCTATAAATCTGAAGCCGTCCCTCCTGCACCATGTCTTCAGCCACATGTTGATCTGCGCTATCTTGCTAACTTGGCACCTAACTCTCTAAGCTCACCGTTCAGGACCTCCTCACTCTTCCTACTCATGTCATTGGTCCCTACATGGGCCACGGCATCTGACTGCTCAACCTCCCTCTTGAGAATACTGAGAACTGGATCCGAGATATCGCGGACCCTGGCACCAGGGAGGCAATAGACCATCCGGGATTCACGATCTCTTCCACAGAACCGCTTATCTGTCCCCCCAACTATCAAATCCCCTACCACTACTGCTCTCCTCTTTTCCCTCCTTCCCTTCTGAGCTGAGGGTCCAGTCTCGGTGCCAGAGACGCAACTACTGCAACTTGTCGCTGGTAGGTTGTCCCCACCAACAGTATCCAAAATGGTATACTTACTATTGATGGGAACAGCCACAGGGGTGCTCTGCCCATTCTGTCTAATCCCCTTCCCTCTCCTGACAGTCACCCAGCTACCTGTCTCCTGACTCCTAGGGGTGACTATCTCCCTGAAACTCCTGTTTATTTCTGCCTCTGCCTCCCGAATGATCCAAAGTTCATCCAGCTCCAGCCTCAGTTCCCTAACACGCCCTTTAACAAGGTGCCACACGTGAGTCTGCTAAAGTCGACAAGAGCCCAAGGTCCTGAAGAAGGATTTGGTCAACTATCCATTCATTTCTATAGATGATGCCTATTCTGCCGAGTTCCTCCAGGATTTTGTGTGTGTTGCCCAGTGTATTACAGAAAAGATAGAGAATTGGCCGATTGGCAGGAAGTAAATATTGCAAATAAAAAGGCAACACGAGTGAATCTGCAGATGCTGGAAATAAATAAAAAACAAAATGCTGGCAGAACTCAGCAGGCCAGACAGCATACCTCCTCCCATAGATGCTGTCTGGCCTGCTGAGTTCTGCCAGCATTTTGTGTTTTTATTGCAAATAAAAGATCCTTTTCGGAATGGCTATCAGTGACTACTGGCATACCGCAGGAATTGATGTGGGGACGGATTATTTTTACATTGTATGTCAACAATTTGGATGATGGAACTGATGGATTTGTGGTCAAGATTGCAGATGATACTAAAGGGTTAGGGATGTTGAGGAAGCAGAGAGGCTAAAGAACGTCTTTGGCGGATTAGAAAAATCAGCAAAGAAGTGGCATCTGGAATAGTCTGTCAGGTAGTCTATGGTTGTGTACTCTCATAGAAGGAATAAAAGCATAATCTATTTTCTACAAGCAAAGAAAATCCGGGGTACAAAAGGATTTCGGAGCTACCGTGTAAGGTTCCCTGAAAGTTAATTTGTAGGGTGAATTGTTTGTGAGGGACTATATATATACAATATATTATACAATACAACTCTATATAAATACATCTGCAGCACAGTAAATTTTAAATCGTCCCATTCAGGACTAAAGCTTCATTCACTGTGGGGTATTTCTTACTCTTGTGTGATAACATCTTTCCAGAATTGGGCCATTTGGCCAATTGAGTCTGCTTCGCCATTCCATCATGGCAGATCCCTGATCCCACTCAGTCCCATACACCAGCCTTCTCGCCATATCCTTTGATGCCCAGACCAATCAGGAAACGATCTCCTTCCGACTTAAGTATACGCTCAGACTTGGTCTCCACTGTATACTGTAGCAGAGAATTCCACAAATTCACTACTCTCTTGCTAAAATAACTTCCTCCTTACCTCTGTTGTATAAAATCACCCCTCAATCTTGAGACTGTGCCCGTTAGTTCTGGATACCCCCACCATGGGAAACATCCTCTCCAATTCCACACTATCTAGTCCTTGCAACATTTGGTAGGTTTCAATGAGATCCACCCGCATCCTTCTAAATTCCAGTGAGGATCGCAAACGCTCCTCATATGTTAATTCCTTCATTCCCAGAATCATCTTCTTGAACCTCCTCTGGTCTGTCTCGAATGACAACACACCCTTTCTGATTTGTGGAGCCCAACACTGTTGATAATGCTCTAAGAGCGGCTTATCTAGTGTCTTATAGTCCCTCAGAATTATCTCTTTGCTCTTATATTCTATTCATCTTGAACTAAATCCCAACATTCCATTTGCCTTCCTTGCCATAGACATGACCTGTAAATTAGTCTCCTCGGAGTCCAGCACGAGGACTCTTAAGTCCAACTGCACCTCTGACATTTGAAACTTTTCCCCATTTAAATAATACTACGAATTATTGGTCCTTTCACCAAAATGCATGATCATACATTTCCAACAAGGTATTCCATCTGCCACATTTTTGCCTTTCTTCCAATTTGTCTTCATCCTGCTGCAATCGCATTGCTTCCTCAGTGCCACCTATCCCTCCACCTATCTTTGAATTATCCTCAGTTTTGCCACAAAGCCATCAATTCCACTATCCAAATCAATGACATATATATGTAATGTGAAAAGTAAATGCCCCAATACTGACCCCTGAGGAAAACCAGTAGTCACTGGCAGCCAACCAGCAAAGGCCCCTTTTATTCCCACCTTGCTGCCTCCTGCCTGTCAGGCATTCTTCTAACCATGACAGTATCTGTCCTGTAACACCATAGGATTTTATCTTGTTAAGCGGCCTCATGTGTGGCACCTTATCAAATGCCTTCTGAAAATCCAAGTAAATTACATCCATTGCCTCTCTTTCATCCACCCTGCTTCATTACTTCCTTGAAGAATTCTAACAGATTTGTCAGGCAAGCTTTACAGAAGCTATGCTGACCTTGACTTATTTTATCATTAGTCTCCAAGTACCCCGAAAACTCATCCTTAGTAATAGATCCAACACATTCCAACCCACTGACATTAGGATAATGGGCCTTTCTTTTGCATTCTGCCCTTCTTAAAGAGTGGAGTGGTATTTGCAATCTTTCATCCCTTCGGGACCAAGAATCAACTGATTCTTGAACGATCATAAACACTACATCAGTAGCCTCTCCGGGAACTCTGGAATGCAGTCCTTCTCGTCCAGTGACATAGGAACACGGAAAGCCTACACCACAATACAGGGCCCTTCAGCCGACAAAGCTGTGCCAGATATGTCCTTTCTTTAGAAATTACCTAGGGACACCCACAGCCCTCTATTTTTCGAAGCTCCACGTACCTTTCCAGGAATCTCTTAAAAGACCCTATTGTTTCCACCTCCACCACCGCGGCCGGCAGCCAATATCCTTTCAGTTTGCCTAGCTCTTTTCCCATTGTAATAGCAATGACACTCAGTCCTACTCCCTGACACTCAGAACTCTGGCACACTGCGAGTGTCTTCACTGACCCCTGCAAAGCACCAAGAGTAACTGGCAGCCAACCAGAAAAAGATCCTTTTAATCCAACTTGTTCTCTCATATCATCCAGCCAATACTCTAACCATGCCAGTAACTTTCCTGTAATGCAAGGGCATCATGTGTGGCA
The DNA here is from genome assembly GCF_030144855.1 of Hypanus sabinus. Classification (NCBI taxonomy): domain Eukaryota; kingdom Metazoa; phylum Chordata; class Chondrichthyes; order Myliobatiformes; family Dasyatidae; genus Hypanus; species Hypanus sabinus. Next base: position 60,881 of record NC_082712.1, read on the forward strand.
CCTTGTCAAAGGACTTCTGGAAGTCCAAATATCAGCAGCCACTGTATTCCCTAGAGCAAGGGCTTTAGATGGAGTTAGTTTGTTAGGTGTGTTCAGGAAGGTTTCCTGATAGAATATGTAGATAAGCCGACAAGTGGAGAGGCTGTACTTGATCTGGTATTGGAACATGAACCTGGTCAGGTGTCAGGTCTCTCAGTGGGAGATCATTTCAGAGATAGTGATCACAATTCTGTCTCCTTTATGATAGCATTGGACTGGGATAGGAACAGACAAGTCGGGGGTAAGGGGAAATATGAAGTTATCAGGCAGGAACTTGAAATATAAATTGGGAGCAGGTCTTCTCAGGGAAATGTATGGCAGAACTGTGGCAAAAGTTCAGTTGATATTTGCATGGAGTTCTGCATAGGTACGTTCCAATGAGACAGGAAAAGTAATATGGGGTACAGGAACCGTGGTGTACAAAGGCTGTTGAAAATCAAGTCAAGAATTAAAGAAAAGCTTATAAAAAGTTCAAAAAACTAGGTAGTGATAGAGATAGAAACATAGAAAACTTACAGCACAATACAGGCCCTTTGGCCCACAAAATTGTGTCGAACATGTCCCGACCTTAGAAATTAGACAATAGATAATAGGTTCAGGAGTAAGCCATTCGGACCTTCGAGCCAGTACCGCCATTCACTGTGATCATGTCTGATTATCCACAATCAGTAACCCGTTCCTGCCTTCTCCCCATATCCCTTGACTCTGCTATCTTTAAGAGCTCTATCTAACTTTCTTGAAAGTATTCAGAGAATTGGCTTCCAGTGCCTCCTGAGGCACAACATTCCACAGATCCACTACTCTCTGGATGAAACAGTTTTTCCTCAACTCCGTTCTAAATGGCCTACCCCTTATTCTTAAACTGTGGCCTCTGGTTCTGGAGTCCCCCAACATCGGGAACATGTTTCCTGCCTCTAGTGTGTCCAATCCCTTAATAATCTATATATGTTTCAATCAGATCCCCTCTCAGCTTGCTAAATTAGGGTTAGGGTTAACCCTAACCCTATATATGTTTCAATCAGATCCCCTCTCAGCTTGCTAAATTAGGGTTAGGGTTAACCCTAACCCTATATATGTTTCAATCAGATCCCCTCTCAGCTTGCTAAATTCCAGTGTATGGAATTACTATGCTTACCCTTCTATTTTTCTAAGCTTCAGAAGATTATAAGGCTAACAGAAAGGAGTTTATGGATGAAATTCGGAGAGCCAGAAGGGGCCATCAGAAGGCCTTGGCAGACAGGATTAAGGAAAACCCCAAGGCATTCTACAAGTATGTGAAGAGCAAATGGATAAAACGTAAGAGAATAGGACCAATCAAGTGTGACAGTGGAAAAGTGTGAATGGAACCGGAGAAAATAGCTGCAGTACTTAATGAATGCTTTGCTTCAGCATTCACTACGGAAAAAGATTTTGGTGATTATAGGGATGACTTACATCGGATTCAAAGTTTGAGTACATAGACATTAAGAAAGGATGTGCTGGAGCTTTTGGAAAGCAACAAGTTTGGAAAGTCTGTCAACGTTTTGGGCCGAGACCCTTCGTCAGGACTAACTGAAAGGAAAGATAGTAAGGGATTTGAAAGTAGGAGGGGGAGGGGAAAATGCAAAATTATAGGAGAAGACCGGAGGGGGTGGGGTGAAGCTGAGAGCCAGAAATGTGATTGGCAAAAGGGATACAGAGCTGGAGAAGGGAAAGGATCATGGGACGGCAGGCCTAGGGAGAAAGAAAGGGGGAGGGGAGCACCAGAGGGAGATGAAGAACAGGCAGAGTGATGGGCAGAGGGAGAAAGAAAAAAAAGGAGGAAAAAAACCCCAAAAAAACTAATATATCAGGGATGGGGTAAGAAGGGGAGGAGGGGCATTAATGGAAGTTAGAAAAGTCAATGTTCATGCCATCAGGTTGGAGGCTACTCAGCCGGTATATAAGGTGTTGTTCCTCCACCCTGAGTGAGTCTTCATCTTGACAGTAGAGGAGGCCATGTATAGAATTTCCAGGTGAGGCGACACTTCACCTGTGAGTCGGCTAGTGGGTATACTGCGTCCGGTGCTCCCAGTGTGGCCTTTTATATATTGGTGAGACCCGACGCAGACTGGGAGACCATTTCGCTGAACACCTATGCTCTGTCTGCCTAGAAAGCAGGATCTCCCAGTGGCCACACATTTTAATTCCACGTCCCATTCCCACTCTGACATGTCTATACATGGCCTCCACTTCTGTCAAGATGAAGCCCATCTCTCTGCCTGTTCTCCATCTCCCTCTGGTGCTCCTCTCCCCCTTTCTTTCTCCCTAGGCCTCCCGTCCCATGAACCTTTCCATTCTCTAGCTCTATATCCCTTTTGCCAATCACCTTTCTGGCTCTCAGCTTCACCCCACCCCCTCCGGTCTTCTCCTATCATTTCGCATTTTCCTCTCCCCCCCCCCCCCCCACACTCAAATCTCTTACTATCTTTCCTTTCAGTTAGTCCTGACAAAGGTTCTCGGCCTGAAACGTCGACAGCGCTTCTCCCTATAGATGCTGCCTGGCCTGCTGTGTTCCACCAGCATTTTGGGTGTGTTGTTTGAATTTCCAGCATCTGCAGATTTCCTTGTGTGTGCCTTTTAAGTTGGGAAAGTCACCGGAACCAGACGAGATGTACCCCAGGCTACTGTGGGAGGCGAGGGAAGAGATTGTTCAGCACCTGGCATTGATTTTTGCAACATCGGGGGGATGGGGGAGGTTCCGGAGGACTGGAAAGTTGCAGATGTTGTTCCCTTGATCACGAAAGGGAGTAGAGACAGTCCAGGAAATTATAGATCAGTGAGTCATACTTCAGTGCTTGGTGCGCTGATGGAAGTGATCCTGACAGGCAGTATTATAAACATTTGGAGAGGCATTATATGATTAGGAAGTCAGCATGGTTTTGTCAAAGGTAGGTTGTGCCTTACGAGCCTTATTGAATATTTTGTGGATGTGACTAAACACATCGATGAAGGAAGAGCAATAGATGTAGTGTGTATGGATTTTAGCAAGGCATGCAAGGCTTATTGAGAAAGTAAGGAGGCATGGGATCCAAGGGGTCATTGCTTTGTGGAGCCAGAACTGCCTTGCTCACAGAAGGCAGAAAGTGGTCTACAGAAAGTGTAGACGGTTGTAGACATATTCTGCATGGACGTCGGTGACCAGTGGTGCGCCTCAGAGATCTGTTTTGAGACCCCTTTTCTTCGTGATTTTTATAAATGACCCGGATTAGGAAGTGGAAGGATAGGTTAGTAAATTTGCTGATGACACAAAGGTTGGGGGTGTTGTGGATGGTGTGGTGGGCTGTCCGATGTTACAGCGGGACATTGATAGGATGCAAAACAAGGCTGCGAAGTGACAGATGGAGTTCAACATAGATAAGTATGAGGTGATTCATTTTGGTAGGTCAAGTATGATGACAGAATGTAGTATTAATGGTAAGACAGTTGGCAGTTTTGAGGATTAAAGAGATCTTGGGGTGCGAGTCTGTAAGACACTCAAAGCTGCTCCGCAGGTTGACTCTGTGGTTAAGAAGGCATACGGTACATTGGTCTTCATCAATTGTAGGATTGTGTTTAAGAACCGAGAGGTAATGTTGCAGCTATATAGAACCCTGGTCAGACCCAACTTGGAGAACTGCGCTCAGCTCTGGTCACCTCACTACAGGAAGGATGTGGAAAGTATAGAACTGTACAGAGGAGATTTACAAGGAAATTGCCTGGATTGGGAAGCATGCCTTATGAGAACAGGTTGAGTGGCAGAGGATGAGAGGTGACATGATAGAGGTGTATAAGATAATGAAAGACATTGATCTTATGGATAGTCAGAGGCTTTTTCCAAGGGCTGAAGTGGCTAACACGAGAGGCTACAGTTTTAAGGTGCTTGGAAGCAGGTATAGAGGAGATGGCAAGAGATGAGAGAATAGGACTAATCAAGTGTGACAGTGGAAAAATGTGCACAGAACCGGAGGTACTTAATGAATACTTAGCTTCAGTATTCACTCCAGAAAAGGATCTTGGCAATCGTAGGGATGACTTGCAGTGGACGGAAAAGCTTAAGTATGTAGATATTAAGAAAGAAGATGTGTTGGAATTTCTGGAAAGCATCAAGTTGGATACGTCACCAGGACCAGTCGGGATTGACCCCAGGCTACTGTGGGAGGCGAGGGGAGAGATTGCTGAGCCTTTGGCGATGATCTTTCAATCATCAGTGGGGATGGGAGAGGATCCAGAGGATTGCAGGGTTGCGGATGTTGTTCCTTTATTCAAGAAAGGGAGTAGTGATAGCCCAGGAAATTATAGACCAGTGAGTCTTACTTCAGTGGTTGGTAAGTTATTGGAGAAGATCCTGAGAGGCAGGATTTATGAACATTTGGAGAGGCATAATACGATTAGGAATAGTCAGCAAGCCTTAGTCAAAAGCAGGTTGTGTCTTATGAGCCTGATTGAATTTATTGAGGATGTTACTAAACACACGGAAGAAGGTAGAGCCGTAGATGTTGTAAATATGGATTTCAGCAAGGCATTTGATAAGGAACCACATGCAAGGCTTATTGAGAAAGTAAAGAGGCATGGGATCCAAGGTGATGCAACATTGTTTGTCGATCCAGAACTGGCTTGCCCACAGAAGGCAAAAAGAGGTTGTCGACGAGTCATATTCTGCATGGAGGCGGGTGACCAGTGGTGTGCCTCAGTGTTACGATACAGCAACAATGAACATATAATTGAGACAGGTTTTATAACAAATAAAACATTTATTAAAAACTGCTAAAAAAATCCCAAAAGTAAACAAACAACTAACTTAACCGAAAGTTGGCTACAATATGGCAGCTCGAACAGTTCTTAAAGAGAGAAATGCGAACTCATTTCTTTATAGTAGTATTGCAAAAAGTCCAAAATGATTTATAGTCAGTTAGGAGAGACTTTCCATGAAGTAATAAATTCTCTTTCATGACGTTACTGCTGATCCCAGCCGAAGTATGCCTTGCCCGAAGGATTTACGATGAAGGAAATAAAACGGCTTAAAGGTACTGACCTTTCCTTGGCGAAATGTTGCATCCAAATCTTTCTGCTTTCAGAATGCAGGAGCTATCTGAGACACAGGTGTTATGGGTGATGAGAAAGCCATGGGGAGATGGGGTCCAGAGTTGACCCCCGTGAACTATGCTGCTAACGATAGAGAGTGATAAAGAGGGGGAGAGGCGCCATGCTGCACATGCTGATAATGAGAGAGACACAAGGATTTAAAATTATGGCTTCTCCGCGGATTGTTGACTTTTCTTCCAAGGACTTTGCCTGCTTGTGTGAATCCTTGCTGACACAGCAGAGTGATGCCAGGTGCTTGCTGAGACAGCAGGGTGTGGCCCAGTTTGATGGACATGATCATTTAATGGATGGCTGGTACCCCGGCAGGGGAGATAAAAGACGAGTCTGCTGAGACACAGGCAGACATGCCACGGGACACTGAACGAGCACTGTGCACCCACAGGAAGGTGGGGGCTTGGAGGATCGATTCGGGGGAATCGGTCAGAGGCTCACAGTGTGTGAAGTCAGACCGGAGGGGGCTTGTGTGTGTGTCCACCTCGCCTGGGTGATAAGTCCACAACTGAAGAACGGTCTAGCCGGGAACAGAGGGGTCATAATCGGTGACCACAACAGTACAACGGAACAAGAAGACAACGGAAGGTTTGCCTGCTGCAGCTGATCATCTCTCGCTCACTCTCTTTCTCTCTCTCTCTCTCCAATGTCACAACAGCCACTACCTCAACCCAAACTGAACTGAACTGAACTCTGCATTATCTTAAAACTATTCATTTACCCCTAGACTACGATAGAGCTTGGTTTTGATTCTTATTCCTACACTTCTGTATTTATCATTGCTAACCTGTTTTATATGTATATTTGCACTTTTGATACTGTATTACTCAGTTTACTAATAAACACCTTTAGTTACAGTACTACCAGACTCCAACATATCATTCCATTTCTGCTGGTTTGGTAACCCGGTCACGGGGTACGCAACAAACTGGGGCCTCTATCCAGGATTTTGAACGTCAAATTGGGAGGTTCTTTGATTGATTGGGGTAAATTCCCTTATTTAATCTGGTGTGGAAAGACAGCAGAAATGGACATCGATAAGTTTCTGAAGGGTCCTACCTCAGAGGCATTAGAGGATACCAGGAAGTTGGAATTGGTGACTATTGCGAGGCAGTTGAAACTCTCGATGGTGAAACCGGCAATGAGGAAGTCAGAGATACAGAGAGCAATAGCCGAGTATTATCTATCCCCGAAGGCGTTCCAGGTAGGGGCGTTGGAGCTGTTCCCTGAAAGTAAACCTAGTGGGGTTGAGCTTCAGCTTCAGATGGAAAGATTAAGGATCAAGGCTGAGGAAAAGAAAAGGGAGCAAGAAACTGGAAGCTGAAGAGGCCAAAGGGCAGGGAAAGGAAGCACAGAGGCAGAGAGAAGACGCCGAAAGGAGGGGTGAAAGGGAGAAAGAGGAAAAGGGAAGAGAGCGAGAACAAAGGGAGAAAGAAAGGCAGTATGAGATGGAAAGGTTACAAGCGTTGCAGGCAAGGGGACACGTGGCGGACCCAAACAGGGAGTTCAGGATTGGTCAGGAGGTTAAGTTGGTACCCCATTCAAGGAGATGGATGTCGATAGGTACTTCCTCCATTTTGAGAAAGTTGCTATGAATCAGGACTGGCCTATGGAGAAGTGGGCTGTTCTGTTACAGAATGCTCTTAAGGGGAAGGCTCAGCAAGCCTATTCGGCATTGTCTATGGATGAGGCTAAAGATTATGATGAAGTAAAAAGGGCTATACTGAGGAGTTACGAGTTGGTTCCAGAGGCATACCGGCAGAAGTTCTGGAATTTGAGGAAGCCGTGAGACCGCACGTATTAGAGTTTGCCTGTGAAATGCAAATGTATTGTGATCGTTGGTGTTCCTCAAAAGGAGTTGATGGAGATTTTGATACACTGAAACAGCTGATGCTGATTGAGCAGTTTAAAAGTTGCGTCCCCGAGGGTATGAGGACGTACTTGGATGAGAAGGAGGCAGAGACTCTGTCTGCGACTGCCAAGTTAGCAGACAAGCATGCCTTAACCCACAAGATAAAATGTCCCCCAAATAAGAGCTACCAGAGAGGTAGTAGGGACGGTAGAGAAAGCCCACTGGCTAAGTCAGAGAATAAACTGGGGACTACCGGAAAGGGTAAGGAGGAGGAAAAGCAGGCTGGAAGGAAGTTTCCCAGCTTTACGGGTTATAATTGTGGGAAGGCTGGTCACATAGCATCTAAGTGCCTGGCTCCGAAGAAGGAGACAGGGAAAGGAAAGGCGGCATCCCCAAATGCCTGTGTTAAGCCAACTGAAATGTCGCTAAAGAAGGAGGAGGAGGAGCCAAGCCGAGTTCAGGAGGGATGGGAGAAATTTCTTCTGAACGGGTTGGTAGATGTGAAGGAAGGGTCAACCCCAGTGCCAGTGAAAATCTGGAGAGACACCGGGGCTTTTCAGTCCCTAATCCTAAGCAGTGTGTTGGACTTCAGTGCTGAGACCGAGACCGGTGACGTAGTGATGGAAGGGTTGGAAAAGGGACCGAGGCAGTGCCGTTGCATAAAATATTTTTGAAGTGTGAGTTGGTATCGAGACCAGTCACGATCGGGGTGTGGTCTGCACTCCTGATACGTGATGTGGATATCTTACTCGGTAATGATCTTGCAGGTGGGGATGTGTACTCAGCAGTGAAGCTGGCGAGCAAGCCTGTAAGCGCTGAGGACCCGCCCATAGGTTCTAAGGTTTATTCCGCCCGCGCAGTAACTCGCAGCATGTCGAGAAAAGCGGCTGAGACAGGCACAATTTTAACTGAGTCCGGCATTGATTTAGCTGAGACGTTTTTACCGACCCTGTATTAGGAGTGGTTAAAGGATGAGAAGAAAGAGGATAGTGGAGCTAAGGAAAGTAAGGAGAAGAGGTGGATTTACCATTAGCGAGGAAGGAACTTATAAAGGAGCAGAAACGGGATGAGGAGCTGGTGGCATTGAAGGAGACAGCTCTCTGAAGCGGGAACCAATGGGCTACTATATGAAGGAGGGAGTATTAATGAGAAAGTGGAGGCCGACCTCCGTGCCGGTCAATGAGGACTGGGCGGTGGTACACCAGGTGGTGGTTCCGAAGGTTTATCGGGATGAAATTTTGAACCTGGCTCATAAGATACCCCTAGGTGGACACTTTGGAGTGAGGAGAACAGTAGATAGAGTTATGAGAGACTTTTACTGGCCAAAGATGAGGAAGGATATTATCGACAATTGTAGAAGGTGTCACACATGCAAGGTGGTAGGAAAGCCAAATCCGGTTATCCCTAAGGCACCCCTTCGGCCTATACCCACTTTTGGGGAACCTTTTTCCTGAGTCATTGTGGATTTTGTGGGTCCCCTGCCTAGAACTGCAAGTGGGTGGCAGTACGTGATGACCATTATGTGTGCTGCCACTAGATTTCTGGAGGCTGTATCCCTGGGGAGCATCAAAGCTCCCGCAGTGGTAAAGGCACTCATAAACTTTTTCACCACGGTATGGCTGCCTGGGGAGATTCATTCGGATCAGGGGAGTACCTTCACGTCCCGCACATTCCAGCAGATGATGTCTGAGATGGGAGCTAAACAAATTTTAGCCTCCGCATACCACCCGGAGTCTCAAGGGGCTTTGGAAAGATTCCATGCGACCTTAAAGATCATGATTAAAACTTACTGTCAGGAAAATACTCGAGACTGGGATGATGCATTGCCACTTCTGCTATTTGCAGTGAGCGACACAGTTCAGGAATCACTGAGGTTCAGCCCAGTCGAGCTGGTTTTCGGTCATAGGCCCGAGGACCTCTGACCTTACTTAAAGAGCAATGTTCGAACCCGACAGTGCATGTCAATGTGATTGACTATGTTTTGAAATTCCAAGAGAGGCTTAGCAGGTTATATGACCTTGCCAAGGAAAATCTACGACACTCCCAAGCTAAAATGAAGCAGTGGTATGATAGACGAGAATGAGAACAGGCATTTCAAGTGGGCGATAAGGTCTTGGTTCTGTTCCCATTAGTGACCAACCCCCTACAGGCGAGATTCCAAGGTCTGTACAAGGTAATTAAGAAAATAGACTCTCTGAACTATATTATTGAAATCCCTGATAGGAGGAAGCTGAGCCAGTTAGTACACGTTAATATGCTAAAAGGTTATCATGATTCAAAAGCCGCGCCAGTTGGTCCTGTCACGAAAACAAATGAGGCCGTAAGGATTGATAATGAGGGACCCGAGCATCTTGAAAAGATAAACATAGTGCCCACCAGACTAGAGAACTCTGTTATTTTGGCCGACTTTGCTGATAAGGTCAGTCATTTGAAGTCTGGACAGAGGGAGCAGCTGACAAAGGTAATTAACCGGCATGCAGATTTATGTCCAGACGTTCCGAGGTGATGCAAGGGAACAGTGCATGATGCTATTGTTACTTCAGCCCAACCTATTAAGCAGCCCCCCTATCGGATGAATTTGGAAAAGAGCAAGCTAGTGGAAAAAGAAATTGAACATATGCTATCTGCTGGTATTATCATGGAATCTTCCTCAGCGTGGGCACTACCATGCGTGGTTGTCCCGAAGCCGGATGGTAGTATAAGGTTTTGTACAGATTATAGGAAGGTGAATGCCATCACAAAGACTGCTGCTTACCCTATCCCAAGGGTGGATGTTTGCATTGATAAAGTGGGTAAACCTAGATATATCACCAAGATTGACTTGCTAAAAGGATACTGGTGTGTTCCTTTAACTGCCAGGGCTCGAGAAATTTCAGCATTTGTCACTCCATCAGGGTTATATGAGTATAATGTCTTGCCTTTTGGGATGAAAAACTCTCCAGGGACATTTCAAAGAATGATTGATTCGGTGATCAAAGGGTTAAAGAGCACAGGGGCTTACATTGACGATTTAGTGGTTTGGAGTGATACGTGGGACGAGCACATTGAGGCTGTGGAGGGAACTGTTTAAACGAATGTCTGCAGCCAATCTCACAGTGAACCTCGCCAAAAGTGAGTTCGGCCATGCCACGATCACATACATAGAATAGTGCAGCACATTACAAGCCCTTCGGCCCACAATGCTGTGCTGACCCTTAAACCCTGCCTCACATATAACCCCCACCTTAAATTCCACCATATACTTGTCTAATAGTCTCTTAAACTTCACTAGTGTGTCTGCCTCCACTTTTGACTCAGGCAGTGCATTCTAAGCACCAATCACTATCTGACTGAAAAACTTTCCTCTAATATCCCCGTTGAACTTCCCTCCCCTTAACTTAAAGCCATGTCCTCTTGTACTGAGCAGTGGTGCCCTGGGGAAGAGGCGCTGGCTGTCCACTCTGTCTATTCCTCTTAATATCTTGTACACCTCTATCATGTCTCCTCTCATCCTCCTCCTCTCCAAAGAGTAAAGCCCTAGCTCCCATAATCTCTGATCATAATCCATACTCTCTAAACCAGGCAGCATCCTGGTAAATCTCCTCTGTACCCTTTCCAATGCTTCCACATCCTTCCTATAGTGAGGCGACCAGAACTGGACACAGTACTCCAAGTGTGGCCTAACTAGAGTTTTATAGAGCTGCATCATTACATCGCGTCTCATAAACTCTATCCCTCGACTTATGAAAACTAACACCCGATAAGCTTTCTTAACTACCCTATCTACCTGTGAGGCAACTTTCAGGGATCTGTGGACATGTACCCCCAGATCACTCTGCTCCTCCACTCTACCAAGTATCCTGCTATTTACTTTGTACTCTGCGCTGGAGTTTGTCCTTCCAAAGTGTACCACCTCACACTTCTCTGGGTTGAACTCCATCTGCCACTGCTCAGCCCACTTCTGCATCCTATCAATGTCTCTCTGCAATCTTCGACAATCCTTTACACTATCTACAACACCACCAACCTTTGTGTCATCTGCAAACTTGCCAACCCACCCTTCTACCCCCACATCCAGGTCGTTAATAAAAATCATGAACAGTAGAGGTCCCAGAACAGATCCTTGTGGGACACCACTAGTCTCAACCCTCCAATCTGAATGTACTCCCTCCACCACGACCCTCTGCCTTCTGCAGGCAAACCAATTCTGAATCCACCTGGCCAAACTACCCTGCATCCCATGCCTTCTGACTTTCTGAATAAGCCTACCATGTGGAACCTTGTCAAATGCCTTACTAAAATCCATGGAGATCACATCCACTGCACTAACCTAATCTATATGCCTGGTCACCTCCTCAAAGAACTCTATCAAGCTTGTTAGGGATGATCTGCCCTTCACAAAGCCATGATGACTGTCCCTGATCAGACAATGATTCTCTAAATGCCCATAGATCCTATCTCTAAGAATCATTTCCATCAGCTTTCCCACCACAGACGTAAGGCTCACTGGTCTATAATTACCTGGACTATCCCTACTACCTTTTTTGAACAAGAGGACAACATTCGCCTCCCTCCGATCCTCCGGTACCATTCCTGTGGACAACAAGGACATAAAGATCCTAGCCAGAGGCTCAGCAATCTCTTCCCTAGCCTTGTGGAGCAGAATGGGGATTATTCCGTCAGGTCCTGGGGACTTTTCCGTCCTAATGTATTTTAACAACTCCAACACCTTCTCTCCCTTAATATCAACATGCTCCAGAACATCAACCTCACTCGTATTGTCCTCACCGTCATCAAGTTCCCTCTCATTGGTGAATACCAAAGAGAAGTATTCATTGAGGACCTCACTCACTTCCACAGCCTCCAGGCACATCTTCCCACTTTTATCTCTAATCGGTCCTACATTTACTCCTGTCATCCTTTTGTTCTTCACACAATTGAAGAATGCCTTGGGGTTTTCCTTTACCCTACTCGCCAAGGCCTTCTCATTCTCCCTTCTTGCTCTTCTCAGCCCCTTCTTAAGCTCCTTTCTTGCTACCCTATATTCCTCAAAAGACCTATCTGATCCTTGCTTCCTAAACCTCATGTATGCTGCCTTCTTCCACCTGACTAGATTTTCCACTTCACTCGTCACCCATGGTTCCTTCACCCTACCATTCTTTATCTTCCTCACCGGGACAAATTTATCCCCAACATCCTGCAACATATCCCTAAACATCGACCACATGTCCATAGTACATTTCCCTGCAAAAGCATCATCCCAATTCACACCCGCAAGTTCTAGCCTTATAGCCTCATAATTTGCCCTTCCCCAATTAAAAATTTTCCTGTCCTCTCTGATTCTATCCTTTTCCATGATAATGTTAAAGGTCAGGGAGCGGTGATCACTGTCCCCCAGATGCTCACCCACTGACAGATCTGTGACCTGACCCGGTTCATTACCTAATACTAGATCTAGTATGGTATTCCCCATAGTTGGCCTGAACACATACTGTGACAGGAATCCATCCTAGACTCACTTAACAAACTTTGCCCCATCTAAACCCTTGGAACTAATCAAGTGCCAATCAATATTAGGGAAGTTAAAGTCACCCATGGTAACAACCCCGTTATTTTTGCACCTTTCTAAAATCTGCCTCCCGATCTACTCCTCGGTATCTCTGCTACTACCAGGGGGCCTATAGAATACCCCCAGTAGAGTAACTGCTCCCTTCCTGTTCCTGACTTCCACCCATACTGACTCAAAAGAAGATCCTGCTACATTACCAACCCTTTCTGCCACTGTAATAGTATTCCTGACCAGTGATGCCACCCCTCCTCCCCTTTCCCCCCTCTCTATCCCTTTTAAAGCACTGAAATCCAGGAATATTGAGAATCCATTCCTGCCCTGTTGCCAGCCAAGTCGCCGCAATGGCCACTACATCATAATTCCATGTATGTGTATACCGCACATTCCTGGGGTGTGTGGTAGGACAGAGACAGCTGGCCCCTGTGCAGGCAAAAGTACAGGCAATTTCTGAAGTTCCCATACTGACTGATAAGAGGGCACTGAGAAGGTTTCTGGGAATGGTAGGGTACTATCTGAAGTTTTGTAAGAACTTTTCGGATATTGCCCTCCCTCTTACAAAGCTCTTGCAAAAGAATGAAAAGTTTGTGTGGAGCACAACTTGCCAAGAAGCCTTTGAGAGGCTGAAACCTATACTATAACCATATAACAAACACAGCACGGATACAGGCCATCTCAGCCCTCCTAGTCCGTGCCGAACTCTTAATCTCACCTAGTCCCACCTACCTGCACTCAGCCCTTAACCCTCCACTCCTTTCCTGTCCATATACCTATCCAACTTTATCTTAAATGACACAACTGAACTGGACTCTACCACTTCTACTGGAAGCTCGTTCCACACAGCTACCACTCTCTGAGTAAAGAAGTTCCCCCTCGTGTTTCCCTTAAACTTCTGCCCCCTAACTCTCAAATCATGTCCTCTCGTTTGAATCTCCCCTACTCTCAAAGGAAACAGCCTATTCACGTCTATCCCTCTCAAAATTTTAAATACCTCAATCAAATCCCCCCTCAACCTTCTACGCTCCAATGAATAGAGACCTAACTTGTTCAACCTTTCTCTGTAACTTAAGTGCTGAAACCCAGGTAACATCCTAGTAAATCGTCTCTGCACTCTCTCTAATTTATTGATATTTTTCCTATAATTCGGTGAACAGAACTGCACACAATATTCCAAATTTGGCCTTACCAATGCCTTGTACAATTTTACCATTACATCCCAACTTCTGTACTCAATGCTTTGATTTATAAAGGCCAGCTTTCCAAAAGCCTTCTTCACCACCCTATCTACATGAGACTCCACCTTCAGGGAACTATGCACTGTTATTCCTAGATCTCTCTGTTCCTCTGCATTTCTCAATGCCCTACCATTTACCTTGTATGTTCTATTTGGATTATTCCTGCCAAAATGTAGAACCTCACACTTCTCAGCATTAAACTCCATCTGCCAACATTCAGCCCATTCTTCTAACCAGCATAAATCTCCCTGCAAGCTTTGAAAACCCACCTCATTATCCACAACACCTCCTACCTTAGTATCATCGGCATACTTACTAATCCAATTTACCACCCCATCATCCAGATCATTTATGTATATTACAAACAACATTGGGCCCAAAACAGATCCCTGAGGCACCCCGCTAGTCACCGGCCTCCATCCCGATAAACAATTATCCACCACTACTCTCTGGCATCTCCCATCTAGCCACTGTTGAATCCATTTTATTACTCCAGCATTAATACCTAACGACTGAACCTTCTTAACTAACCTTCCATGTGGAACTTTGTCAAAGGCTTTGCTGAAGTCCATATAGACTACATCTACTGCCTTACCCTCGTCAACATTCCTCGTAACTTCTTCAAAAAATTCAATAAGGTTTGTCAAACATGACCTTCCACGCACAAATCCATGCTGGCTACTCCTAATTAGATCCTGTCTATCCAGATAATTATTAATACTATCTCGAAGAATACTTTCCATTAATTTACCCACCACTGATGTCAAACTGACAGGTCTATAATTGCTAGGCTTACTTCTAGAACCCTTTTTAAACAATGGAACCACATGAGCAATACGCCAATCCTCCGGCACAATCCCTGTCAGACATCTTAAAGATCTCCGTCAGAGCTCCTGCTATCTCTACACAAACTTCCCTCAAGGTCCTGGGGAATATCCTATCAGGACCCGGAAAGTTATCCACTTTTAAATTTCTTAAAAGCGCCAGTACTTCCACCTCTTTAATTGTCATAGGTTCCATAACTTCCTTACTTGTTTCCCACACCTTACCCAATTCAATATATGTCATTGGTACCTACATGTACCACGACCTCTGGCTTCTCACTCTCCCACTTCAGGATATCTTGGACGCGATCAGAAACGTCCCGAACCCTGGCACCAGGGAGGCAAATTACCATCCGGGATTCCCGATCACCTCCACAGAACCGCCTGTCTGAACCCCTGACTATCGAGTCCCCTATTACTATGGTCCGCTTTCTTCTATCCCTACCCTTCTGAGCTACAGGGCCATCCTCTGTGCCGGAGGCCCGGCCACTGTCACACTGACACCAGGTAGGCTGTCCCCCCCAACAGCACTCAAACATGAGTACTTATTGTCAAGGGGTACAGCCACTGGGGTACTCTCTAGTACCTGCCTCTTCCCCTTCCTGACCGTGACCCAGCTATCTGCCTCCAGTGGCCCCGTAGTGACCACCTGCCAGTAACTCCTCTCTATCACCTCCTCACTCTCCCTGACCAGGCGAAGGTCATTGAGCTGCAGCTCCAGTTCCCTAAATTGGTCCCTCAGGAGCTGCAGTTCGGTGCACCTGGCACAGATGTGGACGTCCGGGAGGCTCGGAGACTCCAGGACCTCCTACATCCGACACCGAGAACAACAAGCTGCCCTCACACTCATACTTCCCGAATAACTGACAATAACAAGAACTAAAAAATAAGCCTACTGTGCCCTCTTCCGCCTAAGCCCCCTGAGCCCAAGCCCTACACTCTGCTCCCGGCGCACTCCGCTGCCTGCAAATGAAGCTGCCCACTTCTTAAGGCTGCGTTCTTTTTATATCTTCCCTCCTTCCCAGGCCTCCTCACGCGCCTGCGCAGTCCCGCCTCTCAGAACTCCGATCTGAGACGCAATTGGACAATTTGAAAATGGCCGCCGCCGCACTTCCTCTCAAAGCCTCGCTGTCCTCTTCCAAATTTGGCCTTACCAATGCCTTGTACAATTTTAACATTACATCCCAACTTCTGTACGCAATGCTTTGATTTATAAAGGCCAGTGTTCCAAAAGCCTTCTTCACCACCCTATCTACATGAGACTCCACCTTCAGGGAACTATGTAGTGTTATTCCTAGATCTCTCTGTTCCGGGTGACGGAAGACACCCCGTTCCGAGAGAGATCCCGGCGGCTGGCGCCGGCAGATGTTGAGGATGTGCGACAGCACTTGTGCAAGTTGAAGGAGGCCGGAATCATAGCTGAGTCTCGAAGTCCTTATGCGTCCCCAATAGTGGTGGCACGGAAGAAGAATGGGAGAGTGCGCATGTGTGTTGACTACAGGACTTTGAATCGGCGAACTGTCCCTGATCAATATACTGTCCCAAGAGTCGAAGATGCGTTGGCCTGCCTGAGCGGTGCGAAGTGGTTCAGTGTGCTGGACTTAAGAAGTGGGTATTACCAGATCCCGATGAGTGCGGCTGATAAAGAGAAGACCGCTTTTATCTGCCCGCTGGGGTTCTTTCAGTTCGAACGGATGCCCCAAGGCATATCGGGAGCCCCAGCCACCTTCCAGAGGCTCATGGAGAGAACTGTGGGGGATATGAATCTGTTAGAGGTGCTGGTTTTTCCTGGATGATTTGATAGTGTTCGGATCGACTTTGGAGGAACATGAGGAGAGGCTGTTGAAGGTGTTGGGCCGGCTTAATGAAGAAGGGTTGAAGCTTTCCCTAGACAAATGCCAGTTCTGCAAGTCATCGGTTAGCTACGTTGGCCATATCATTTCGCAAGAGGGAGTGGCTACTGATCCAACCAAGATAGAGGCCGTGACCACCTGGCCGAGACCCCAGAAAGTGGGCGCTCTGTGCTCATTTTTGGGATCCTGTGGGTATTACCGCCGATTTGTGAAAGGATACGCAAAAGTGTGTCATCCGTTGACTCAGCTGTTGTGTGGCTATCCCCCGGTGGGAAAGAAAAGGAAGGGGGACCAGAGACAGGATACTGGAACCCGGCGGAACCTTTTGGCTCAAGATGGGATGATCGATGTGAAGAGGCGTTCCGATCTTTGAAAAGGGCACTGACCCAGGCCCCGGTGTTGGCTTTTGCCGATCCCCAGAAGCCATATGTGCTGCACACGGATGCCAGCCGAGAGGGTCTAGGGGCTGTTCTGTACCAGGAGCATGGCAAAGCATTGAGGCCGGTAGCCTTTGTCAGCCGAAGCTTGTCGCCATCGGAGAGAAACTATCCCACTCACAAGTTGGAGTTCCTGGCGCTGAAGTGGGCGGTGGTGGACAAGCTGGGCGATTACCTGTACGGAGCCAAGTTTGAGGTGAGAACGGATAACAATCCCCTCACTTATATTTTGACTTCGGCGAAGCTGGATGCCACAGGACATCGGTGGCTGGCGGCCTTGTCTGTATATGATTTCAGCCTGAGGTACCGCCCCGGAAGCAAGAATGTCGATGCGGATGCTTTGTCACATCGAGAGCCGGGGGGGGGGGGCAGGAGAAGGTCGAGGAGTGGGAGAGTGTCCCTGCCCCTGGAGTAAAGGCGATGTGTCAGTTTGCTATCACCGTGAAGGCCGAGGGAAGAGGGAGGCTGGAACGAGCCGTGGACCATTTGGGGGTTTTTGACGACGCCATACCCCTAGTTTACTGTGATCTGACCGCACTGCGGACTAAACAGTTGCCGGAACTGAGTCCGGGGGAAGTGGCAGCTGCTCAGCAAAATGACCCGGGCATTGGCACAGTGTGGAGAGCGGTCGAGAAGGGGGATGGGGCGTTGGCTGAGAAGGCGAAACCCCCATGCGTGCCTCTGTTATTGAAGGAGTGGTCTCGGTTGAAGTTAAAGAACCAAATCTTGTACCGGGTAACGGCGCCTCCAGACCAACCCCGTGGTTGGCAACTGGTCCTGCCGGAGGAGTATCGACAGGCTGTACTCCAGGCCTTACATGATGATTCTGGACACTTGGGGGTGGAAAAGACCTATGGATTACTCAAAGACCGGTTCTACTGGCCCCGGATGAGGGGGGAGGTTGAAGAATACTGTAGGGGATGCAGTCGTTGCATCCGGAGGAAGACCCTGCCAGCGTCGGCGGCTCCACTGTCGCACTTGCAGAGTGCGGGACCTCTGAACTTGGTGTGTATGGATTTCCTGTCGATTGAGCCTGACACCAACAACACCGCGAATGTCTTGGTCATCACCAATCATTACACTCGCTATGCTCAGGCATTTCCCACTAAGGATCAGAAGGCGACGACAGTGGCGAACCCTAACCCTAATGCTCCCGCTCCCAACCCACTGCACTGGTCGCCCCCGCAAGTGGGTACCTCTCCTGTCCCTCCCCTCCAGAGGGGGTTCCCTACTCCCCGGGGTGTTGTCAATCCTCCACCCAGCCACCACTTCCTGTATCGGTGAAGATCGCTCCCGTAGGCCCGCGCCCCTTTTCCGCCCCAACGCTCTCTCTTCCTCCCGCACCTCTCTAATCAGTTGCCCGAACGACGGAGGGGGGCCTTTCCTATAAGCCTGCCGGATAGTCCACGCCACCTTGTCCTCCTCCAGAGAGCTACTGAATATCTGACTCATCCTCACGCTAGCCACGTCAGGCGCCTTCACTACCCCCCCCCCCCCCCCAGCGCCGCAACCCCGTAAGCATCCCTTCCATCCAAAATATGTACTCGGAGAGCTTTTCCCCTCTCCGTTGTTCCAGGCGTTGGAACTCTGCTAAAAGCAGCCAGGGTTCCCCTGACAACCCAAACGCTCCCTCCAAAACTTCTAGGCATTCCTCCACTGAGGCCCCAGGCTTCTCAGCTTTCAACTCCTGGACTATTTTGGCTGCTAAACCCCTCAAACTTCCCACCAATCGCTGCCTCTTCTCCTCCTCTGAGCCTGGCCATTCCTCTAACATCAAAGAGGTATGCTCGATCCAGGTCTCATAGTCCACCTCCCTGTCCGGAGTAGGCTTAGCTCCGGAGAACACCCCCAGCTTCAGCCGTGGCCTCTCGGCTACTCCCACCAGTGAATTAAGTGCGGCTGCCAGCTCCGAGGCTTCCACCCTGCCTGGGGAGCGGGGCCTAGTCACGACTCCCTCCTCCCACCTCCCTTTACTAGTGCCAGGCACCTCTCTGGGGTCCACCTCCAGCTCTAGCTCCTCAGCCTCATCCTTGGAGAGGGTGTGGAGCCCCCACGGCCCCGCCTCCCCCGGAACACTGACCTTCACTGGCAGTCCCAACGTCCTGACATCAGCACTCGTACGAACCAACACCCAGCTAGACTCCACCTCTTTACCACACTGTCTAGCTACCAATTCTACCTGCCCAATACCCTTCACCGATCTTAAGCCCCGCACTATTGCGTCTCCCGAAACTCGAAAATTCAATCCGCTCACTGCACAAGCACACTGCGCCGGTACACCTTCAAATTCGCACCAGCTAACAATCTTTTCTCTGTCCATCTTCCTCTGCTGCCTGCGCGATTCCACAGCCCCTGACAATCCAATCCGGGACGAGCACCCCACAAATGTAACACTTACCCAACAGGCTGGTATATGTCTAGGGGAAAAGGAGATCCAGCCACTCACCAATCCCACCGCCCGTACGCGCAGGTGCTGTGAGAATCAAGTTTATGCCTCGCGCCCGCCCACAGTATCAAACCCACAACGAATACCGTTATGAAATACACTTTAAAGAGTTTACTAAAATTAAAAGAGTATTAGGCAATACAATATATATGCAAGGTAAACAACAAAAAGGCGCCAACTTATCAAAGTTCAGTCAGTTTAGTGCACATCGTTGGAGCTCAAACATCGAACCATTCGACCCATCGTCGCTTGCCTCCGACCTCCACGTCTTCGCACCTAGGACCACGCCCGGTGGTCTTCCGAGCAGTGCAGTGCACGTCCATCTTCCTCGACGTCTTCCTCCTCCACTCTCCCAAAAAGCCCGCGAAAACCCCTCCCCCAAGTTCCCAGCCTCACAAGACAAAATAACATTCCCCATTGGTTAACAAATGAATACAATTACCATATCAACAAGTATAAAGCAAAACAACTGCGAGAGAAACACTTATCAAAGAAGCATTCCTACTCTTAACAAACCAAAAAACCCATTTTAAGTAACATACACAGGACATTGTACATTCTCTCCCCACCAGCAAATGTCATGCCTTCATGGCATTACCAGAGTTCCCCAACGCAACCCAGGTGCAGAAAGCAGTGACATAACTACCCAGAGCAGTAGAAATCACACTCGGTCCTCCGGGCACCACATATGTCAACCGCTCTGGGGAGCGCCTTATCCTCTGAGATCTCCATACTCCTTCTGCCCCACTGGGCTCCCTCTTCACCTGCGAATCCACTGTCTCGGACTCCCCAGGTCTACCTGACAGACCCTCACCCCCCTCTTCACGGGGGTCCTCCCTCACCTGAAATCTCTCCGGCTCACGCTCGGGTTCCACCATCTCTCCCCCCAATGTTGGCTGCCTCTCCATCTGACCCTCAAGACCTTCCCTCCTCTCACCCAACTCAGTAGGGGAAGGGCCAGGAGCCTCCTCTTCTGGTAATGGAGCGCCAGCGAATGGGACCAGGGCCCTCTCATCTGAGTCGTCCTCTTCCGAATCGGTAGCCATTCCCGGGTGAGGGACCCGTCCCCACTCTTCAGCAGTGGGCTCTTCCCGTTCTCCACGCCATCGCAGAGTCCTTGTACTGGGCGTAACCTCCCTCTCGGGCTCCTTATCCACCTGCACCGCTTGACCCGGGGCAGCAGGTGATTCCGATGGAGTACCTTGATAGGCCCTTTTCCATCCTCGGGTTTCACCCGGTAAACTGGCAGGTTTGGCATCTGGCTCTCTATTACATAAGGGCTGGCTGCCCATCGAAGCAAGCTTGTGCTTACCAGGGAGTCCCAAATTCCGTAAAAGGACCCGGTCGCCCGGCAATAATTGGACAAACTTCACCTTTCGATCATACCGCATCTTATTTCGCTGGTTTTGTTTGGTAGCCGCCGCCTCGGCCAACTCGTATGCCCGCTGTAACTCGCTCTTCATGTCGGACACATACTTTAGAT
Organism: Hypanus sabinus; assembly: GCF_030144855.1. Taxonomy (NCBI): domain Eukaryota; kingdom Metazoa; phylum Chordata; class Chondrichthyes; order Myliobatiformes; family Dasyatidae; genus Hypanus; species Hypanus sabinus. Next base: position 81,689 of record NC_082712.1, read on the forward strand.
AGGACTTCCCGGGTAATTCACCCACTTCACCCCCAAAACACAAGTCTATTGGCAACCTCGCTTCCCGCATGAACATCAGATAATAGGGCGAGTACCCTGTAGCATCATTGCGAGTACAATTGTAACAATGAACCAATTGTCCAATATGACGACTCCATCTACTTTTCTGCCCAATCTCCAGCATCCCGAGCATATCCAACAGGGTCCTGTTGAACCTCTCTGGCTGAGGGTCTCCCTGTGGGTGATAAGGGGTAGTCCTGGATTTCTCAACCCCAAGCATAGTCAGTAATTCATGGATAAGGCGGCTCTCAAAGTCCCACCCCTGATCACTATGGATTCGCCTGGGAAGGCCGTAATGAACAACATACTTTTCCCATAACACCTTCGCCAGTGTCGTCGCCTTCTGATCCTTAGTGGGAAATGCCTGAGCATAGCGAGTGTAATGATTGGTGATGACCAAGATATTCGCGGTGTTGTTGGTGTCAGGTTCAATCGACGGGAAATCCATACACACCAAGTTCAGAGGTCCCGCACTCTGCAAGTGCGACAATGGAGCCGCCGACGCTGGCAGGGTCTTCCTCTGGATGCAACCACTGCAACCCCTACAGTATTCTTCGACTTCCCCCCTCATCCGGGGCCAGTAGAACCGGTCTTTGAGTAATCCATAGGTCTTTTCCACCCCCAAGTGTCCAGAATCATCATGTAAGGCCTGGAGTACAGCCTGTCGATACTCCTCCGGCAGGACCAGTTGCCAACCACGGGGTTGGTCCGGAGGCGCCGTTACCCGGTACAAGATTTGGTTCTTTAACTTCAACCGAGACCACTCCTTCAATAACAGAGGCACGCATGGGGGTTTCGCCTTCTCAGCCAACGCCCCATCCCCCTTCTCGACCGCTCTCCACACTGTGCCAATGCCCGGGTCATTTTGCTGAGCAGCTGCCACTTCCCCCGGACTCAGTTCCGGCAACTGTTTAGTCCGCAGTGCGGTCAGGTCACAGTAAACTAGGGGTATGGCGTCGTCAAAAACCCCCAAATGGTCCACGGCTCTTTCCATCCTCTCTCTTCCCTCAGCCTTCACGGTGATAGCAAACTGACACATCGCCTTCACTCCAGGGGCAGGGACACTCTCCCACTCCTCGACCTTCTCCTGCCCCCCCGGCTCTCGACGTGACAAAGCATCCGCATCGACATTCTTGCTTCCGGGGCGGTACCTCAGGCTGAAATCATATACAGACAAGGCCGCCAGCCACCGATGTCCTGTGGCATCCAGCTTCGCCGAAGTCAAAATATAAGTGAGGGGATTGTTATCCGTTCTCACCTCAAACTTGGCTCCGTACAGGTAGTCGCCCAGCTTGTCCACCACCGCCCACTTCAGCGCCAGGAACTCCAACTTGTGAGTGGGATAGTTTTTCTCCGATGGCGACAAGCTTCAGCTGACAAAGGCTACCGGGCTCAATGCTTTGCCATCTTGGTTGGATCAGTAGCCACTCCCTCTTGCGAAATGATATGGCCAACGTAGCTAACCGATGACTTGCAGAACTGGCATTTGTCTAGGGAAAGCTTCAACCCTTCTTCATTAAGCCGGCCCAACACCTTCAACAGCCTCTCCTCATGTTCCTCCAAAGTCGATCCGAACACTATCAAATCATCCAGGAAAAACCAGCACCTCTAACAGATTCATATCTCCCACAGTTCTCTCCATGAGCCTCTGGAAGGTGTCTGGGGCTCCCGATATGCCTTGGGGCATCCGTTCAAACTGAAAGAACCCCAGCGGGCAGATAAAAGCGGTCTTCTCTTTATCAGCCGCACTCATCGGGATCTGGTAATACCCACTTCTTAAGTCCAAGCACACTGATCCACTTCGCACCGCTCAGGCAGGCCAACGCATCTTCGACTCTTGGGACAGTATATTGATCAGGGACAGTTCGCCGATTCAAAGTCCTGTAGTCAACACACATGCGCACTCTCCCATTCTTCTTCCGTGCCACCACTATTGGGGACGCATAAGGACTTCGAGACTCAGCTATGATTCCGGCCTCCTTCAACTTGCACAAGTGCTGCCGCACATCCTCAACATCTGCCGGAGCCAGCCGCCGGGATCTCTCTCGGAACGGGGTGTCTTCCGTCACCCGGAATAGAGAGATCTAGGAATAACAGTACATAGTTCCCTGAAGGTGGAGTCTCATGTAGATAGGGTGGTGAAGAAGGCTTTTGGAACGCTGGCCTTTATAAATCAAAGCATTGCGTACAGAAGTTGGGATGTAATGTTAAAATTGTACAAGGCATTGGTAAGGCCAAATTTGGAAGAGGACAGCGAGGCTTTGAGAGGAAGTGCGGCGGCGGCCATTTTCAAATTGTCCAATTGCGTCTCAGATCGGAGTTCTGAGAGGCGGGACTGCGCAGGCGCGTGAGGAGGCCTGGGAAGGAGGGAAGATATAAAAAGAACGCAGCCTTAAGAAGTGGGCAGCTTCGTTTGCAGGCAGCGGAGTGCGCCGGGAGCAGAGTGTAGGGCTTGGGCTCAGGGGGCTTAGGCGGAAGAGGGCACAGTAGGCTTATCTTTTAGTTCTTGTTATTGTCAGTTATTCGGGAAGTATGAGTGTGAGGGCAGCTTGTTGTTCTCGGTGTCGGATGTAGGAGGTCCTGGAGTCTCCGAGCCTCCCGGACGTCCACATCTGCGCCAGGTGCACCGAACTGCAGCTCCTGAGGGACCGAGTTAGGGAGCTGGAGCTGCAGCTCGATGACCTTCGCCTGGTCAGGGAGAGTGAGGAGGTGATAGAGAGGAGTTACAGGCAGGTGGTCACTCCGGGGCCACTGGAGGCAGATAGCTGGGTCACGGTCAGGAAGGGGAAGAGGCAGGTACTAGAGAGTACCCCAGTGGCTGTACCCCTTGACAATAAGTACTCATGTTTGAGTGCTGTTGGGGGGGACAGCCTACCTGGTGGATGTCACAGTGGCCGGGCCTCCGGCACAGAGGACGGCCCTGTAGCTCAGAAGGGTAGGGATAGAAGAAAGCGGACCATAGTAATAGGAGACTCAATAGTCAGGGGTTCAGACAGGCGGTTCTGTGGAGGTGATCGGGAGTCCAGGATGGTAATTTGCCTCCCTGGTGCCAGGGTTCGGGACGTTTCTGATCGCGTCCAAGATATCCTGAAGTGGGAGGGTGAGGAGCCAGAGGTTGTGGTACATGTAGGTACCAATGACATAGGTAGGAAAGGGGAAGAGGTCCTGAAATGAGAGTATAGGGAGTTAGGAAGGCAGTTAAGAAGAAGGACGCAAAGGTAGTAATCTCGGGATTACTGCCTGTGCCACGCGACAGTGAGAGTAGGAATAGAATTAGGTGGAGGATGAATGCGTGGCTGTGGGATTGGAGCAGGGGGCAGGGATTCAAGTTTCTGGATCATTGGGACCTCTTCTGGGGCAGGAGTGACCTGTTCAAGAAGGACGGGTTACACTTGAATCGTGGGGGGACCAATATCCTAGCGGGGAGGTTTGCTAGGGCTACAGGGCAGACATTAAACTAGTGAGATGGGGGGGCGGGAATCAATTTGAGGGACCTATGGGAGAGGAGGTTAGTTCACCAGTGGAGCAAGTAAATAGACAGTGTGTGAGGGAGGAAAGGCAGGTGATGGAGAAGGGATGCGCTCAGCCCGAAGATGTAGGGGAGAAGAAAGAAAAGGATAATAAATTTGAATGCATTGTTAGCAAATGGAAAGAGAGGAGGAGATGGAGAGTATCTTAAATGTATCTATTTTAATGCTAGGAGCACTGTAAGAAAGGTGGATGAGCTTAAAGCGTGGATTGATACCTGGAATTATGATGTTGTAGCTATTAGTGAAAATTATGGTTGCAGGAAGGGTGTGATTGGCAACTAAATATTCCTGGATTTAGTTGCTTCAGGTGTGATAGAGTAGGAGGGGCCAGAGGAGGAAGTGTTGCATTGCTTGTCCGAGAAAATCTTATAGCGGTGCTTTGGAAGGATAGATTAGAGAGCTCCTCTAGGGAGACTATTTGGGTGGAATTGAGGAATGGGAAAGGTGCAGTAACACTGATAGGAGTGTATTATAGGCCACCTAATGGGGAGCGTGAGTTGGAAGAGCAAATGTGTAAGGATTCAGCACATATTTGTAGTAAACACAAGGTGGTGATTGTGGGAGATTTTAATTTTCCACACGTAGACTGGGAAGCTCATTCTGTAAAAGGGCTGGATGGTTTAGAGTTTGTGAAATGTGTGCAGGATAGTTTTTTGCAACAATACATAGAAGTACCGACTAGAGATGGGGCAGTGTTGGATCTCCTGTTAGGGAATGCGATAGGTCAGCTGACAGATGTATGTGTTGGGGAGCACTTCGGGTCCAGTGATCACAATAGCATTAGCTTCAATATAATTATGGAGAAGGACAGGACAGGACCTAGAGTTGAGATTTTTGATTGGAGAAATTGCAACCATAATTTTTGATTTGAGGAGATGCGAAGGGATTTAGAGAGAGTGGATTGGGTCAAGTTGTTTTATGGGAAGGATGTAATAGAGAAATGGAGGTCATTTAAAGGTGAAATTATGAGGGTACAGAATCTTTATGTTCCTGTTAGGTTGAAAGGAAAGGTTAAAGGTTTGAAAGCACCATGGTTTTCAAGGGATATTAGAAATTTGGTTCGGAAAAAGAGGGATGTCTACAATAGATATAGGCAGCGTGGAGTAAAGGAATTGCTCGAGGAATATGAAGAATGTAAAAGGAATCTTAAGAAAGAGATTAGAAAAGCTAAAAGAAGATACGAGGTTGGTTTGGCAAATAAGGTGAAAGTAAATCCAAAAGGTTTCTAGTTATATTAAAAGCAAGAGGATACTGAGGGAGAAAATTTGCCCCTTAGAGAATCAGAGTGGTCAGCTATGTGTGGAGCCGAGGGAGATGGGAGAGATTTTGAACGATTTCTTCTCTTCGGTATTCACTAAGGAGAAAGATATTGAATTGTGTAAGGTGTGGGAAACAAGTAAGGAAGTTATGGAACCTATGACAATTAAAGAGGTGGAAGTACTGGCGCTTTTAAGAAATTTAAAAGTGGATAACTTTCCGGGTCCTGATAGGATATTCCCCAGGACCTTGAGGGAAGTTTGTGTAGAGATAGCAGGAGCTCTGATGGAGATCTTTAAGATGTCTGACAGGGATTGTGCCGGAGGATTGGCGTATTGCTCATGTGGTTCCATTGTTTAAAAAGGGTTCTAGAAGTAAGCCTAGCAATTATAGACCTGTCAGTTTGACATCAGTGGTGGGTAAATTAATGGAAAGTATTCTTAGAGATAGTATTAATAATTATCTGGATAGACAGGATCTGATTAGGAGTAGCCAGCATGGATTTGTGTGTGGAAGGTCATGTTTGACAAACCTTATTGAATTTTTTGAAGAAGTTACGAGGAATGTTGACAATGGTAAGGCAGTGGATGTAGTCTATATGGACTTCAGCAAAGCCTTTGACAAAGTTCCACATGGAAGGTTAGTTAAGAAGGTTCAGTCGTTAGGTATTAATGCTGGAGTAATAAAATGGATTCAACAGTGGCTAGATGGGAGATGCCAGAGAGTAGTGGTGGATAATTGTTTATCGGGATGGAGGCCGGTGACTAGCGGGGTGCCTCAGGGATCTGTTTTGGGCCCAATGTTGTTTGTAATATACATAAATGATCTGGATGATGGGGTGGTAAATTGGATTAGTAAGTATGCCGATGATACTAAGGTAGGAGGTGTTGTGGATAATGAGGTGGGTTTTCAAAGCTTGCAGGGAGATTTATGCCGGTTAGAAGATTGGGCTGAACGGTGGCAGATGGAGTTTAATGCTGAGAAGTGTGAGGTTCTACATTTTGGCAGGAATTATCCAAATAGAACTTACAGGGTAAATGGTAGGGCATTGAGGAATGCAGTGGAACAGAGAGATCTAGGAATAACAGTGCATAGTTCCCTGAAGGTGGAGTCTCATGTAGACAGGGTGGTGAAGAAAGCTTTTGGAACGCTGGCCTTTATAAATCAGAGCACTGAGTACAGAAGTTGGGATGTAATGTTAAAATTGTACAAGGCATTGGTAAGGCCAAATTTAGAATATTGTGTGCAGTTCTGGTCACCGAATTATAGGAAAGATATCAATAAATTAGAGAGAGTACAGAGACGATTTACTAGGATGTTACCTGGGTTTCAGCACTTAAGTTGCAGGGAAAGGTTGAACAAGTTAGGTCTCTATTCATTGGAGCGTAGAAGGTTGAGGGGGGATTTGATCGAGGTATTTAAAATTTTGAGAGGGATAGATAGAGTAGACGTGAATAGGCTGTTTCCATTGAGAGTAGGGGAGATTCAAACGAGAGGACATGATTTGAGAGTTAGGGGGCAGAAGTTTAAGGGAAACACGAGGGGGTATTTCTTTACTCAGAGAGTGATAGCTGTGTGGAATGAGCTTCCTGCAGAAGTAGTAGAGGTCAGTTCAGTTGTGTCATTTAAGGTAAAATTGGATAGGTATATGGACAGGAAAGGAGTGGAGAGTTATAGGCTGAGTGCGGGTAGGTGGGACTAGGTGAGATTAAGAGTTCGGCACGGACTAGGAGGGCCGAGATGGCCTGTTTCCGTGCTGTGATTGTTATATGGTTATATGGTTATAAGGGCTTAATTCGGAAAGGGAAAAAAGATTATGGGAGAAAGCTGGCAGGCAACATAAAATCTGACTGTAAAAGCTTTTATAGATATGTGAAAAGAACAAGATTGGTCAAGACAAATGTAGGTCCTTTACAGTCAGAAACAGGGGAATTTATCATAGGGTACAAAGACATGGCAGACCAATTGAATAATTACTTTGGTTCTGTCTTCACTAAGGAGGACATAAATAATCTTCCGGAAATGGTAAGGGACCGAGTGTCTAGTGAGATGGAGGAACTGAGGGAAATGTATGTTAGTAGGGAAGTGGTGTTAGGTGAATTGAAGGGATTAAAGGCAGATAAATCCCTAGGGCCAGATGGTCGGCATCCCAGAGTGCTTAAGGAAGTAGCCCAAGAAATAGTGGATGCATTAGTGATAATTTTTCAAAACTCCTTAGATTCTGGATTAGTTCCTGAGGATTGGAGGGAGGCTAATGTAACCCCACTTTTTAAAAAAGGAGGGAGAGAGAAACCGGGGAATTATAGACCAGTTAGTCTGATATCGGTGGTGGGGAAAGTGCTAGAGTGGATTATCAAAGCTGTGATAACAGCACATTTGGAAAGAGGTGAAATCATCGGACAAAGTCAGCATGGATTTGTGAAAGGAAAATCATGTCTGACGAATCTTATAGAATTTTTTGAAGATGTAACTAGTAGAGTGGATAGGGGAGAGCCAGTGGATGTGGTATATTTAGATTTTCAAAAGGCTTTTGACAAGGTCCCACACAGGAGATTAGTGTGCAAACTTAAAGCACACGGTATTTGGGGTATGGTATTGATGTGGATAGAGAATTGGTTGGCAGACAGGAAGCAAAGAGTGGGAGTAAACGGGACCTTTTCAGAATGGCAGGCACTGACTAGTGGGGTACTGCAAGGCTCAGTGCTGGGACCCCAGTTGTTTACAATATATATTAATGATTTAGACGAGGGAATTAAACCCTGCATCTCCAAGTTTGCAGATGACACGAAGCTGGGCAGCGGTGTTAGCTGTGAGGAAGATGCTAAGAGGATGTAAGGTGACTTGGATAGATTAAGTGAATGGGCAAATTCATGGCAGATGCAATTTAATGTGGATAAATGTGAGGTTATCCACTTTGGTTGCAAGAACAGGAAAACAGATTATTATCTGAATGGTGGCCGATTAGGAAAAGGGGAGGTGCAACGAGACCTGGGTGTCATTGTACACCAGTTATTTAAGGTGGGCATGCAGGTACAGCAGGTGGTGAAAAAGGCAAATGGTATGTTGGCATTCATAGCAAAAGGATTTGAGTACAGGAGCAGGGAGGTTCTACTGCAGTTGTACAAGGCCTTGGTGAGACCACACCTAGAATATCATGTGCAGTTTTGGTCCCCTAATCTGAGGAAAGACATTCTTGCTATAGAGGAAGTACAAAGAAGGTTCACCAGATTGATTCCTGGGATGGCAGGACTTTCATATGAAGGAAGACTGGATCGACTAGGTTTATACTCACTGGAATTTAGAAGATTGAGGGGGGATCTTATTGAAACGTATAAAATTCTAAAGGGATTGGAAAGGCTAGATGCAGGAAGATTGTTTCCGATGTTGGGGAAGTCCAGAATGAGGGGTCACAGTTTAAGTTTAAAGGGGAAGCCTTTTAGGACTGAGATGAGGAAAAACTTCTTCACACAGAGAGTGGTGAATCTATGGAATTTTCTGCCACAGGAAACAGTTGAGGCCAGTTCATTGGCTATATTTAAGAGGAAGTTAGATATGGCCCTTGTGGCTAAAGGGATCAGGGGATATGAAGAGAAAGCAGGTACAGGGTTCTGAGTTGGATGATCAGCCATGATTATACTGAATGGCGGTGCAGGTTCAAATGGCCGAATGGCCTACTGCTGCACCTATTTTCTATGTTTCTATGTTACTCAACTAAATACCATGAACTGAACTGAACTCTCTTCACTATATAGTAAGACTGTACCTATTTACCTTAGGTTTGAAAGAGCCTAGTTTTGATCCTATTTATATACACACACACACACACACACACACACATCATTGCTAACTTGTTTGATATATTTGCATTTATATTATTGTATTGCTCAGTTTACTAATAAACACTATTAGCTTATAATAATACCAGACTCCAAAGTGTTTTCCGTTTCTGCTGGTTCTTTAACCCGGTCACAGGGTACGTGACAGATGGTTTGGTAAGTATAGCAAAATCACTCTTCAACACGTTTAGAGCCTTGCAGTCAACAAACCAAAATACCATCACATACGAAAATCGTCTCATAAATAAGGAGAATAAAATCTTTCAATGCGGTCTGAAAAAGACCATCATCTCTTCTTCACTCAAACTATGTTGCCAGGATGACGAGCATGAAAAGTGCCTTTCTCAGTGCTTTTTGGCAGCGATTGCTATGCAAGTGCGTTCAATTCCCTTCTGCAAGAGAAAATTACGTCAGGTGCAGCAGGAATTGTTTTTCAGAGCACTATGTATCAGTACATTTGATTATATCTGTTCAGCAAAGATTATTGAGGAATGTTGTGGTTCAGAATGTTCTAGAAAGTAGTGAAACATCTTGCATTTTGGGAGGATAAGCTGGTGAAGATTTTACAAAGTGAATTGGAGCGTTCCAGTAGTGATGTGGAAATATTAGGAGATGCAGAATATCCAGATGTACTGAACAGTGCTTAGTGCTTAGAGTTGAAGGCACATATTATAAGTATCTCGCAGATATCAGATAGTCAATATTCAAAGAGCATAGAATAATTTTCAGAAATTATGAACACAGCAGAGACTATTGCTTCCGAGTCAACACATACAATATACTCAGGTTAGGCATCAGCTGTAGAAAAGAGTAACCAGTCAATGTTTCATGAAGAAACATCTCGGTCTGAAACGTCAAAACTCTTTTCCATAAATGCTGTTTGACCTGCTGAGTTCCTCCAGCATTATTTTGTGTTGCTTCATTTTTCCAGCATTTCCAGATCTTCTCGTGTTTATGTCACTATTGTTTCCGAATTACCACTCCATTTTGTAAATAGTCTTGTGTCATGAATTTAAAAATCTTAAGGGATGATTTTTCATGCGAACTATCGGAAATAAGAGATGATCCTATCGAGAAATAATAGAGTCAAAGGAGCTATTTGATAGAATGATAGCCATTTAAATTCTTTCAATGTTCAGAGGATCAGGAGGAGAAGTGGCTAGTTAAGACGAATTGTGTGTGTTAATCTCCACTTGCTGAAGAGATGATTATCTAGGGTAATTTAACCGATGGGTTTTTGAGAGAGTAATGTTTGAATACTTTATTATGAAGTTAGACATTTGTTGGTAGCATGGCGAAATCTAATACTTGATTTGAAGCCGGGGACTGATTAACCAAGATTGAAAGTCAGATCAGGGTAGGACGGCGAGTTGATAATTGATGCTTCTATTGTCTTGTGTTCGTGTTTTCTTGTGGATTGGGGATGCAAATTTATGGTCCTGTGAGGATTGTGCTGAATGTTGAGGGCACGATTGACAGAGTGCTTCGATCTGTACTGTTTATGGGTGGAGTATCACAAAGTTTTCACCTTGTAGTCAGAAGTAGAATAATACGGGGTTTACACTGGTTGTAATCCAGTCAATGATCAAAGATCATTGGTATTCCCTAGCAAATAGGCTCGAGTGCCAATTGACTGCAATATCTTGGGTGTTAGTGTCTCTGCGATTAACCGCCTGGCCACATTAAAATATTCCTCCAGGAAATGGCCAATGGAAGATCAGGCGCTGAACATTATGGACTGGAATCTTGACTGTAGACATGTTGGGCACATTTGGGTTAGACTTAGGGCGAAGCTTTACTAATGAACTGAATTACTGAGGTGAACGGATATATTATAGCCTTCTTCACCTGCTCCCTGAACTTGGTCTGAGTCACCGCGTAAATAAACGTGTTCGTGCAACAGCTGAAATTACTCAGCAAATACCCAACCTCATGAAAAATAATCTCGGAATCATTTCGAACTATTCCTCTTCCCGTGATCTGATAGTAGATGAATTCTATAACAGTCGTCACCCACAGTAAGATGAAGTTGCCAGAGAGGGTGAGGAGAAAAACTATAGATTTTCTCCTACTTTCCATCTCCGGGTCACTGCTGATCTCTCCTTTACTCTGACTTCGCAAACTTTTACGGACTCGATTGGCCACTAAAATGTGTCTGACTGTCAGAGCATTGAGCAACAGGATTACAGTGAAAGGAATCAATGGAGTTATAACTGTATCGAACCACCCAAATGCCACCCACATGGGTTCAGTGTAATAATTGTCCATCAGTACACAGTACCAAGGTATATTTTCGAGGACCCATCTTGGTTTGTATGCAAAGTAGAAAGGAACATTTTTCAAACAGAGCAATACACTGGTTGTCACCAGAACTGCAGTTGCAGTTTTCCCAGTGCAATACTTTCTTTTCAGCTTCTGGCAACAAATGGCGACAAATCGATCAAAAGTGAAAGTTACGGTGAACCAAACAGAACAATTTGTGGCTGCATAGCTTAGTACATAGATAACTCTGCACACATAAGTGATGTACAGAAAATTTACCGGAAAGAAATGGTAACTAATCCGATATAAAATGACCGTTGTAATCATGACTAGTAGATCCGCCGCTGCCATGGCCACGAGGTATAGGGTGGTGCAAGTGGAGAGGCCACAGTTCCTCCGGGAAAGGATCACAATCGCAAAAAAATTCACTGGAACAGAGAAGGGAACAGACATTGAACATCAATATAAAGACATTATCTGGTTTTGCAACTGGCAGTTGTTTTAAATATGGTGATGTTCCACACGGGACCACCTTGGCCTATGAAAATGCTTCATATTTGACTTTATTCCCGATAGCTGGGGAGCCTGTAGATATTTGTGGCTGCTTTAGGAGGTGAGGAAGGAGATTGCTGAATTTCTAGCGATAATCATTGCATCATTAATGGGGACAGGAGAGGTTCTGGAGAATTGGAGGGTTGTGGATGTTGTTCCTTTATTCAAGAAAGGGAGTAGAGAGAGCCCAGGAAATTATAGACCAGTGAGTTTACTTCAGTGGTTGGGAAACTGATGGAGAAGATACTCAGAGGCAGGATTTATAAACATTTGGAGAGGCATAATATGATTAGGAATAGTCAGCAAGCCTTAGTCAAAGGCAGGTCATGTCTTATGAGCCTGATAGAATTTATTGCGGATGTGACTAAACAAATTGATTAAGGTAGAGCAGTAGAGTGTATGGATTTTAGCAATGTATTTGATAAGGTACCCCATGCAAGGCTTATTGAGAAAGTAAGGAGGCATGGGATCCAAGGGGACATTGCTTTGTGGATTCAGAACTGGCTTGCCCACAGAAGGCAAAGAGTGATTGTAGACGAGTCATATTCTGCATGGAGGCTGGTGACCAGTGGAGTGCCTCAGGGATCTGTTCTGGGACCCCTACTCTTCGTGATTTTTATAAATGACCTGGATGAAGAAGTGGATGGATGGGTTAGTAAATCTGATGATGGCACAAAGGTTGTGGGTGTTGTGAATAATGTGGAGGGCTGTCAGAGTTTACAGTGGGACCTTGATTGGGTGCAAAACTGAGCTGAGAAGTGGCAGATGGAGTTCAACCCAGATTAGTATGAGGTGGTTTATATTAGTAAGTCAAATATGATGGCAGAATATAGTATTAATGGTAAGACTCTTTGCAGTGTTGAGGATTAGAGGGATCTTGGGGTCCGAGTCCATAGGACACTCAAAGCAGCTGCGCACATTGACTCTGTGGTTAAGAAGGCATATGGTGCGTAGGTTTTCAACAATCGTGGGATTGAGTTTAAGAGCTGAAAGGTAATGTTGTAGCTATATAGGTCCCTGGTCAGACCCCACTTAGAGTACTGTGCTCATTTCTGGTCGCCTCACTACAGAATGGATGTGGAAACCATAGAAACGGTGTAGAGGATATTTACAAGGATGTTGCCTGGATTGAGGATCATGCCTTATGAGAATAGGTTCAGTGAACTCGGCCTTCTCTCCTTGGAGCGACAGAGGGTGAGAGGTGACCTGATAGAGGTGTACAAGATGATGAGAGGTATTGATAGAATGTATAGTTAGAGGCTTTTACCCAGGGCTGGAATGGCTAGCATGAGAGTGCACAGTTCTAAGGTTCTTGGAATTAGGTACAGATGTGATGTCAGGGGTAAGTTTTCTATGCAGAGAGTGGGGAGTGCATTTAATGGGCTGCTGGCGACGGTGGTGGAGGCGGATACAATAGGGTCTTTTAACAGACCCTGGATATGTACATGGAGCTTAAATAGAGGGTTATGGGTAACCCTAGATAATTTCTAAGATAAGGACATGTTCGGCACAGCTTTGTGGGCCGAAGGTCCTGTATTGTGCTGTAGGTTTTTCTATGTTTCTGTAGTTGCTACAACAGATGGTATATACACACACAAAGTGCAGAAGGGACACAGCATACCTGGCTGCGTCTCCGGAGAGATGCGAACAATCAGCGTCTCGGGCAGAGACCATTAAATATGACCCTTTTGACATACAATGATATTTTTCCAATCAGATGGAGTGAATGTAGCAGCTATTAAACTCCACCTTATTTAAACACGTTGCTCTGAGAGATGCCATTCAATATCAGGAAAGTTAAAGCTGTCCACCACAATTACCCAATTATTATTGCACTGTTCCAGAATCTGCTATCTGCTCCTCGGGGGTTTTATTGCTCTGCCTGTTTGTGACTTCTACCCACACTGACTCGGTAGATAATCCTGGGATGACTTCCTCCTTTGGTTCAGTGTTATACGATCCTCAATCAGCAATGCCACGACCCAACTCTTTTTCCTCTCCCTCTGTTTTTTTTTTGAATCATCTAAAGCCTGGCACACTCAGCAGCCCTTTAGGAATCAAAGTCTCTGTAATACCCACAGCATCAAAGTTCCGCGTATTGATCGAGTACAAACTCTCCACAATAACATGAGCAACCGCCCCCAGGGATATTAATCCCCTCCACTTCAGGTGCAACCCGTCTTACTTGTACAGTTTACCCATTACCCAGAAAAGGTCCCATTGATCCAAAAACTTGAAAAGCTGTCCCGTGCACTATCCCCTTAGATACTCAATCATCTGCGCTATCTTCCTGTTCTGACCATTGCACCGGGAGTACTCCAGAGATTACCACCTTGGAGGTCCTGTTCTACAGCCTAATTTCTAACTCCCTAAACCTACTGCACAGGCCATTTACCCCTGTCCTGCCTGTGTCATTGATACCAAAATGTAGCATGCTTTGATCAGGTATCCAGAAACTGAGCATTTGCTCGGTCCAAAAACGCTCCATGAGAAGACCGGGTCCACAGAGTGCACAAGGTTAAGTATATCGATTTGCAGCAGCGGATTCAGGTGATTAGATTCAATTATGGACCAATCAACTGAGAAATCCGAATATGGACAGATTGCGTAGTAAGGCGGTTCCACGAGACCTTACTGTCTCTCCGATCAAAAGTGTCGGAAGGATTGAACTTCGTAATGTATACCTTTCCGGTTTGAATCTCTCTGGAGGGCTGCCGTTCTCGAATATCTGTAGAACTCTGGGCAATATCCACCTAATGTCAGAAGCAAAGGTTTGGTCAAATCCATGAATTGTAACTGTTATTGGAAACGGGATTGAAATTTGATTATTTTGCTCATATGTACTGTCATATGGTTGACAGCGTGTCTTGCACAGTGTTCATACAGGCCAAATCATTGCATAGTGCATTGAGGTAGATACAAAAAGCACAAAAGAGGTCAGTAAATTGGTCGTAACAACCGAGAAAGTTCAGTGCATGTACACAATAAGGTGCAAGATCATAACTATGTATATTGTGAGTTCAAGAGCCCAACTCAACATAGGACCATAGAACACTACAGCACAGCACAGGCCTTTCAGCCCTCCATGTTGTGCCGACCCAAATAATCCTTTAAAAAAAGTACTGAACCCACACTACCCCATAACCCTCCATTTTTCTTTCATCCATGTGCCTGTCCAAGAAGCTCTTAAATACCCCTAATGTTTTAGCCTCCACCAACATCCCTGGCAAGTCATTCCAGGCACTCACAACCCTCTGTGTAAAAAAACTTACCCCTGATGTCTCCCATAAACTTCCCTCCCTTAATTTGGTACATATGACCTCTGGTGTTTGCTATTGGTGCCCTGGGAAACAGGTACTGACTATCCACCCTATCAATGCCTCTCATAATCTTGTAGACCTCTATCAAGTCCCCTCTCATTCTTCTACACTCCAAAGAGAAAAGTCCCAGCTCTGCTAACCTTGCTTCATATGACTTGTTCTCCAAACGAGGCAGCATCCTGGTAAATCTGCTCTGCACCCTCTCCATAGCTTCCACATCCTTCCTATAATGAGGTGACCAGAATTGAACACAATACTCTAAATGTGGTCTCACCTGTAGAGTTGCAACATGACCTCTACTCTTGAACTCAATCCCCTTGTTAATGAAGTCTAGCTTCCCATAGGCCTTCTTAACTACCCTATCAACCTGTGCAGCGACATTGAGGGATGTATGGATTTGAACCCCAAGGTCCCTTTGTTCATCCACACTCTTAAGTAACTGACCATTAATCCTGTACTCAGTCTTCTGGTTTTTTCTTCCAAAATGCATCACCTCTCACTTGTCTGGAGTGAACATATAGAGAATCTTTTGATATCCCTATCACAGCGAGGTCGTAAGAAAATGAAGAATGATTTCTCTTCTATTTCCGGAAATGAGCAAAATATAGCGTGAATTCCAGCTATTTATTGCATGCGATTCAAGGTCTGGTGCATTCAGAGATGGCATTCTGTAAACTATTATTCTAACGCATGGGTATCTGAGTTGTTGTCACCTTCCTGCCAGTTTAAACCAGTCTGGCCTTTCTCCTCTTACTTCTCTTTTGAAAAGACTTTCCCCTCTGTATAACTGCTGCTTGCTGGACCCTTTTTTCCAGCACCATGCTCTGTAAACTATACACACTGCTGTGCAAGAAAATCACAGGTGCCATTTCCGGTGATGTCATCATTCAGAATGGCAGCCTAAGATAATAGCTCCTGCGGCAAAACGCTTATTTCACCCTGTTAATCCACCAGATACTAGATCTCTCGAAAATATCTGAACTGGTAAGAGGCACAAGAATGGGGAAAAGGAATGGAGATTTTTAAAAGCGTCACTGCAGGGCCTGTGGACAAGAGGGGTGCAGCGAGCAGCTCTCCTAGACGAGCATGTGGCAGCAAGGCCTCATTCAGGTGAAGCGGAAAATTTAGTAAAACTTCTGGAAGAGATATGGGAATTCCAAAAAGACACAAAACAGCAACTAAATAATATCACATCGGAGCTCACCAATATTAATCAAAAAATAGCGGTGGCAGAGACACGAATTGAAAAGATGGAAGATTGTGTTCAAAATGTGGAACAGACACTAAGTAAGATGATAAAAGTGTTAAATCAACAAGAAAATAAATTACTCAACCAAGAAGGAAGGTCACAATGGAAGAATATCAGGATATATAATGTCCCCGAAGGAGCGGAGGGGTTGTCTATGGCAGAGTTTGTAGAAAACTTGCTATGGGACACACTGGAACCTCCCTCGACCATGGCACTTGACATTAAGAGAGCACACCGTGTGCTCGTCCCGAGACCTTCTAGAGACAGGGAAAATAAGACACGGTCAATAGTAATCAGGTTCCTTTGATACAAAACCAAAGCAGAGATTCTGCACAAGGCCTGGGTAAAGAAGGTATTTTTAAACAGGAAATTTACATATTTTGAAAAAGATTATTCCCCAGAGGTCCTGGAATTATCTGAAGCGTAGTGAGTATTAAAGCTAAGAAGGATTAGCTTCCAGACTCCGTACCCTGCTAAACTGCGAGTGTTTTATAAGAAGGGATGCAGCTGTATCAGGACATAGGAAAGGAGTTGCTATTCTTATCTCAAGCAAGCTTAATTTTGAAAAAGCAATCTAAATAGGAGATAAGAAGGGCAGATATATTCAGGTAAGGGGGAACATAGACGGAAATTTAGTTATTCTATTGAATATATACGCACTCCTAGCAAGTGATATTAGTTTCTTCTAGAAAATTACTAATATTATGGTAATAGAAACAGGTCTCTTGATATGGGGGGGGGGAGACTTAAATTTACAATTACAACCAAAGTTAGACTCTTCCGATAGAAAACCCCAATAAACAAAATCCTTACATAAGAAAGTTAATACACTTTTTGAGGATGTTGGTCTAATTGATAAATGGAGGGACCTTTTCCCCGACAGAAGGGATTACACTCGTTATTCTGCACTCCATTCTGTATATACAAGAATAGACTATTTCATAACATTTGGAAAAGATAAAGACAAAATAAACACCTGTGGAATTGGGACAATAGATGATGAATTTCAATAAAAAATAAATTACAGAAGAAAAGAAAATCACAGGTGCACAGCAGTTTCTGAGATACTCAAAGTACCCCATCTGGCAACTACAATTATTCAACGGTCAACGACACTAAGATCATATTTCTTCCCCATGCGGAATGCTGGTCTGAAAAACTAAAGAAAATCTTGACCATGTCTGAATCTCTTTATGCATCGAGTTGCTGACACGTGGTTAGCTGATTAGATGCCTGCATTAATGAACAGATGTATAGGTGTACCCATATAAAGTGGCTCGCTTATCTACAAACGTTTGTATTTCCAGGTTGGAACTTCATAATGTGATCAAAATGGAAGTCCAATTTACTTAACAACTGTAGTTACATGTCTAAGATTGCTATACTTACCAGGAAATCCAATGACACCAAGGATAATGTAAAATATTCCCTCGAAGCTGTAGTATCTATCCAGCATTTTCTCTAAAACTGCTGTGTTTCTGGGTGCCGCATGTGACAGGTAATCTCTTGGATTGAACAACAAAGCAGTACATTTTGTGTCTTTATACCATTTGTGATCTCTACAGGGATAGTGCGGTTTCGACAGAGTTAAAAATAGATAGTTCCAATTATCATCAAACTGGTTTCGTCAGCCCAGTGGAATACACATTGTAACAGATTGTGTTTAATTCAGGTAATTAACTGATGAACGCAAAGAACGTGAAAGCTTATCGTTAATGATGGATCCATATTTAAAGCAATATTCTTACACTAAAATGTTATTTTTGCAGACACTATCAGACCAACGAATTCACAACGTATTCTTGTTCCTACTTCCTCGAATTTACTTCATTCAGACAAATGTATGTGCCTCAGGGTTCAGGACTGCTGACATTGAAGATGACCCATGAGACTTGGCCCAAAATAGCATGGAACACTAAGTCACAGAAACAAGCATTTCAACCTATAATGTTGTGATGAATTCAAATAACTGGTAGTTGGGGAAACCCTGAGCCTTGCAATCAAAATGGCGACAAGCAGAGTTCTCTCTGAAGGTCGTGACTGAGACAGTGTGTACTTTTGGTTGTTTTCTTGTCTTCGTTGATTTAGGTGACATAGTGGGGAGACATGGTCGGGTTTAGGGATAGGAATTTTAGGTCAGAATCTCATCCTCTGCTTTACTTTCCACACTCTCATTCGCCGGCCAGCGACGGTGATTCCAGAGATGAAGAGAGATTAAGTATTGTGGGATGTACTCGCTGGATTTCAGAAGAATGACTGAAGATCTTATACAAACATATAGAATTATGCAAGAGATCGGTAGGATAGAGGCAGGAAAGTTATTTCCACTGGTAGGGAAGATGGGAAATAAGGGTCAGGATTTGCGAGAGTAGATTTAGGATGAAGATGAGGAGCAACTTGTCTTCCCAGAGAGTGGTGAATCTGTGGAATTCTCTGCCCAATGAAGCAGTGGAGGCTACGTCAGTAAATATATTTGAGGCAAGGTTAAATAGATTTTTGCATAATAGGGGAATTAAGGATTATGGGGAAAAGGCAGGTCTGTGGTGATGAGTCCATGGCCAGCTCAGCCATGATCTTATTGAATGTCAGAGCAGCATCGACGGTTCAGTTGGCCGACTCCCGTTCCTATTTCTTATTTTCTTATGCACGTGTAAAGGAGAATCGTGCTAGGGTATCGGGCCCATAGACTAGCAAGTACGATGGTTGGTGGCGGACACCACCCCCCAATCTCCGACAAATGCCCACCAGTTCAACGTGTCACCGGCGTGTGGGGGCAGGAGGCAGGAGGCTCCAGGACTGGTGATTCCTTCGGTACATGATTCAGGGAGACCAGTGTTTTAGGCTTAGAATTCGGTGGCTATTGAAGATCAAATTTCGAAGGTCAATTAGAATCCTGGAATTCGAGGCCTGATGCCGGAACACTGATTCTGAAAGTCCAGTTCAATCTCTGTCAATCTGCTATTCCACTGGAACGTAGAACATAGAAATCTACACACATCGATTTGGAGCAAGAAGCTGCTGGTGAACAGCTAAGGATTTCCAGAGCTAAGACGGTTTTACTACTCCAGGTAAAGAGAGGCAAGAATATGCAGGCGCGTGATGTCAGCCAGCAGAGCGGGAAAAGTTTATAAAGAAGACCGCCATATCCAGCGGGCAGCATTTGGAGTGGTCAGCAGAGTGAGAGGGTAGCAGAGTGATAGGGCTTTGGCGGTAACGAGGCGAGGTAGGTCTACCTGTGTTAATTGCGGAAAGGAAGTAGTATGTGTGTGAGGCCGGTTTTCTGTGCTCAGTGTCAGATTTGGGAGGACTTGGAATCTCCCAGCTTCCCGGATGACCATATCTGCACCTGGTGTGTCGAGCTGCAGCTCGATGATCTTTGTCTGATCAGGGAGAGCAAGGAGGTGATAGAAAGCAGTTCTAGGCATGTGGTCACACCGGGGCCACTGGAGACAGACAAGTGGGTAACAGTCAGGAGAGGGAAGGGCAAGAGTCAGGTACTAGAGAGTACCCCTGTGGCTGTACCCCTTGACAAGGTGACCTAATTGATGTGTATAAGATGATGCGAGGCATTGATCGTGTGGATAGTCAGAGGCTTTTTCCCAGGGCTGAAATGGTTGCCAAAAGAGGACACAGGTTTAAGGTACTGGGGAGTAGGTACAGAGGAGATGTCAGGGTTAAGTTTTTTACTAGAGAATGATGAGTGCGTGGAATGGGCTGCCAGCAACAGTGGTGGAGGTGGAAATGATGGGGCCTTTTAAGAGACTTTTGGACAGGTACATGGAGCTTAGAAAAATAAGAGCTATAGGTCAGACTAGTAATTTCTAATTCTTTGTGTGCCGAAGGGCCTGTATTTGTGCTGTAGCTTTTCGATGTTTCTATGTAACAAGTACTCCTGTTTGAGCACTGTTGGGGGGTGGGGGACAGCCTACCTGAGGGAAGCAACAGTGGCCAAGCCTCTGGCACAGAGTCCAGCCCTGTGGCTCAGAGGGGTAGGGAAAGGAAGAGGAAGGCAGTAGTGATAGGGAACTCTTTAGTTAGGGGGTCAACAAGGCGATTCTGTGGACGCAGGAAAGAAACTTGGATGGTAGTTTGCCTCCCATGTGCCAGGGTCCAGGATGTTTCAAATCACTTCCAAGATGTCCTGCAGAGGGAGGGAGAACAGCCAGAGGTTGTGGTGCATATTGGTATCAACGACATAGGTAGGAAAAGGGAAGAGCTTCTGAAAAAAGACTACAGTGAGTTAGGAAGGAAGTTGAAAAGCAGGACCGCAAAGGTAGCCTGTGCCACGGGATTACTGCCTGTGCCACGTGACTGAGTACAGGAATAGAATGAGGTAGAGGATAAATACTTGGCTGAGGGACTGGAGCAAGGGCAGGGATTCAGATTTCTGGATCATTGTGACCTAATTTAGGGCAGGTATGACCTGTACAAAAAGGACGGGTTGCACTTGAATCCCAGGGGGACCAATATCCTGGCGCAGAGGTTTGCTCAGGCTACTGGGGAGAGTTTAAACTAGAATTGTTGGGGGGTGGGAACCGAACTGAAGAGACTGGGGAAGAGGCAGTTGGCTCCCAAATAGAGAAAGCTCTCTAGTGTGTGAGGGAGGATAGGCAGGTGATAGAGAAGGGACGCGCTCAGATAGACGGTTTGAGATGTGTCTATTTTAATGCAGGGAGCATTATGAACAAGGCAGATGAGCATAGAGTGTGGATCACTACTTGGATATATAATGTGGTGGTCATTACAGAGACTCGGATGGCTCAGGGACAGGAAGCGTTACCTCAAGTGCCTGGTTTTAGATCTTTCAGAAAGGACAGGGAGGGAGGTGAAAGAGGTGGGGGTGTGGCATTGTTGATCAGAGATAGTGTAGCGGCTGCAGAAAAGGTGGACGTCATGGAGGGATTGTCTTCAGAATCTCTGTGGGTGGAGGTTAGGAACAGGAAGGGGTCAATAACTTTTCTGGGTGTTTTTTATATGCCGTCCAGTAGTAACAGGGATATCGAGGAGCAGGTAGGGAAACAGATCATGGAAAGGTGTAATAAGAGAGTTGTTGTATTGGGAGATTATAATTTCCCAAATATCGATTAGCATCTCCCTAGAGCAAGGGATTTAGATGGGGTGGAGTTTGTTAGGTGTGTTCAGGAAGGTTTCTTGACACAATATGTAGGTAAGGTAAGCCTACAAGAGTAGAGACTGTTCTTGATTTGGTATTAGGAATTGAACCTGGTCAGGTGTCAGATCTCACAGTGGAAGAGCATTTTGGAGATAGTGATCATAATTCTATCTCCTTTACAATAGCATTAGAGAGAAACAGGAACAGACACGTTAGAAAATCATTTAATTGGAGTAAGGGGAATTATGAGGCTATCAGGCAGGAAATTGGAGACTTAAATTAGGAAGATGTTCTCAGAGAAAAATATGGAAGAAATGTGGCAAATGCTCAGGGAATATTCATGTGGAGTTCTGCATAGGTACGTTCCAATGAGTCAAGAAGAAATGAAGAGCTTACAAAAGGTTCAGAGTTAGGTAATGTTAGGGATCTAGCAGATTATAAGGCTAACAGGAAGGAGTTTAAAAAGGAAATTAGGAGAGCCAGAGAGGGGCCATGAGAAGGCCTTGGCCAGCAGGATTAAGGAAAACCCCAAGGCATTCTACAGGTATGTGAAGAGCAAGAGGATACAACATGTGTTATGAGTGATGAACAGACCTGATGGACAATGGGGTGCAGAGTTAATCATTCCCAAACCCCTCCTGAGAACTGCGAACTATTTCTGTTGTTATGCTGCTCATGAGAGAGAGATAAAGCCCAGACAAGAACATTTGTTACAGATAAGAGGGGGAGAGAGACTGTTGATTTACTGTATTATGACTCTTCCTGGATTATTTACTTTCTACTACAAGGACAGTACTTTGCTCGTTAACATTCCTCAGGAGATAGCAGGAGTGGCCTGATTTGATGGACACGGTCATTCAGAGTTGATGGATAGCTGAGACCCCGTGAATGGGGATATAAGGACAGGTCTGGAGAGACACCCTTCAGACACACCAGTGGACACTGATTGAGCATTGGGAACCCACAGAAAGGTGGGGGCTTCAAATACTGAACCAGGAGATCGGTCAGTAAAGCTCACAGTGTTACAGCAGGGCTGGTGGGGACGTGTGTGTGTCCACACTCATGCCAGAGTGATGAGTCCACCACAGAAGAACAGTCTAGCTGAAGACCAGAGGGGTCATAACTGAATGGCCACAACGATACAACGGATTAAGAAAGCAACGGAAGGTTTGGCTGCTGTAGCTGTTACATCTCGCTTGCTCTCTCTCTCTCTCTCTCTCTCTCTCTCTAACGATTTTAACACAACAACCACCACCTCAGCATTTATGAACTGAACTCTATACTTTCCTATGACAATTCATTTACCCCTTGACTTCGATAGAGCTTGTTTATTATTGATTATTATTATTCCTACACTTTTAGGTTTATTACTGCTAACTTGTTTTATATGTATATTTGCATTTTTGATATTGTATTGTGTAGTTTACTAATAAACACCGTTAGTTTGGTACCACCAGACTCCAACGGATTCTTCTTTCTCTGCTGGTCAGACACCCAGTTATGGGGTACGTAACACGTGAAAGAATAGGACCTATCAAGTGTGACAGTGGGAAAGTGTGTATGGAACCAAAGATAATAGCAGGGGTAATTAATGAATACTTTACTTCATTATTCCCTATGGAAAAGGATTTTGGTGATTGTACTGCTGACTTGTAGCAGACTGAAAAGCTTGAGCATGTAGATATTGTTATTTGTGATGAGAAAACCAGTTAGAGATGGGGTCCAGAGTTGACCCCCCTGTGAACTATGCTACTAACAAGAGAGAGATGAAGGGGGGGGGGAGAGGCATCCTGTTGCAGATGGGAGAGAGAGAGAAAAGGATTAAAATAGATGAGGTATTAAGGCTTTGTCGCTAATTGTTGACTTTAACTCCAAGGACATTTGACCTGTCTGTGTGGATCTCTGCTGACTCAGCAGAGTGATGCCAGGTGCCTGCTGAGACAGGAGGGAGTGGCCAGTTTGATGGACATGGAGTTGATGGATGGCTGATACCCCATCAGGGAAGATAAAAGACGGGTCTGCTGAGACACCGGCAGACACGCCACGAGACACTACAATAGTGTTGTGCACCCACAGGAAGGTGGGGCTTGGAGGACCGAATCGGGAGATCGGTCATAAAGCTCACAGTGTGATGGCAGGACCAGTGGGGGCTTGTGTGTGTGTGTGTGTGTGTGTGTGTGTGTGTGTGTGTGTGTGTGTGTGTGTGTGTGTGTGTCCTCACGCCAGATTGACGAGTCCACCATGGAAGAACGGTCTAGCCAAGAACGGAGGGGTCATAACCGAATGATCACATCGGTACAACGGAAGGTTTCCCTGCTGCAGCTGCTCACATCTCGCTCTCTCTCTCTCTCTCTCTCTCTCTCTCTCTCTCCAACATCACAACAGCCACTACCTTGACTTAAACTGAATTGAACTGAACTCTGCATTATCTTAAGACTATTCATTTACCCCTAGGGCCTAGACTATGATAGAGCTTGGTTTTGATTCTTATTCCTACACTTCTGCATTTATCATTGCTAATCTGTTTTATATGTATATTTGCATTTTGATACCATATTAATTAGTTTACTAATAAACACCTTTAGTTACAGTACCACCTGACTCTAACATATCATTCCATTTCTGCTGGTTTAGTAACCCAGTCACAGGGTACGTGACAATATTAAGAGAGAAGATGTGCTGGAGTTTTTGGAAAGCATCAAGTTGGATAAGTCACTGAGACAGAATGAGATGTACCCCAGGCTACTGTGGGAGGCAAGGGAGGAGATTGCTGAGCCTCTGGCGATGATCTTTGAATCGTCAATGGGGACGGGAGAGGATCCAGAGGATTGCAGGGTTGCAGATGTTGTTCCTTTATTCAAGAAAGGGAGTAGTGATAGCCCAGGAAATTACAGACCAGTGAGTCTTACTTCAGTGGTTGGTAAGTTGATGGCAGGAATTATGAACATCTGAAGAGGTATAATATGATTAGAAATAGTCAACATGGCTTTATCAAGGGCAGGCCGTGCCTTACAAGCCTGATGGAATTTTTTGAGGATCTGACTAAACACATTGATGGAAGAAGAGCAGTAGATGTAGTGTAAATGGATTTCAGCAAGGCATTTGATTAGGTACCCCATGCAAAGCTTATTGCGAATATAAGGAGGCATGGGGTCCAAGGGGACATTGCTTTGTGGATCCAGAACTGGCTTACACACAGAAGGCAAAAAGTGGTTGTAGACGGGTCATATTCTGCATGGAGGTCGGTGACCAGTGGTGTGCCTCAGGGATCTGTTCTGGGACACGTAGCACCCAGAAACACAGGGGTTTGCAAAGAAAATGGTGGAGAGATATGATAGTTTTGAGAGAATATTTTTTCATCATCATTGGTGTTTTTTGGATTTCTATTGAGTGTGTAGAGCAATTTTCGACTTGTAACTTCATTCGCTAAATAAATTGGAACTCCATTTCGATCCATTACAAAGTTCCAACCTTCGTTGATATATGCAAATACACTCTGGAGACACTTAATTGGGTACAGATATACACTTGCCCCTAATGAATAAGACCATAACACACAGAAGCTGAATTAGGCCATCTGGCCCATTGAGTCTGCTCCGCCATTCAATCATGGCTGATCCTATTTTTTTTCTCCTCCTCAACCCCAGTTGGTGGTCTTCTCCCCGTTATCTTTGATGTCATGTCCAATCAAGAACCTATTAATCTCTGCCTTAAATACACATAATGATCTAGCTTCCACAACTGCATGTGGCAACAAATTCCACAAATCCACCACCCTTTAGCTAAAGAAATTTCTCTGTATCTCTGTTTTGAAAGGACGCCCCTCAATCCTGAGGCTGTGCCTCTTGTCCTAGATTCTCCCACCATGGGAAACCTCCTTTCCACATCTACTCTGTCTATGTCTTTCAACTTTCGAAAGGTTTCAATGAGATCCCCCCTTATCCTTCTGAATTGCAGTGAGTATAGACTCAAAGCCATCAAACATTCCTCCTTGTAAACCTCCTCTGGACCCTTTCCAAAGCCAACACATCTTATCAGTGCTCCAAGTGGGGTCTGACCAGGGTCCTATATAGCTGCAACATTACCACTCCACTCTTAAACTCAATGCCACAATTGATGAAGGCCAATGCACCATATGCCTTCTTAACTATGCAATCAACCTGTGCAGCAGCTTTGAGTGTCCTATGGACTTGGATCCCAAGATCACTCTGATCCTCCACACTGCCAAGAGTCTTACCATTAATACTATATTCTGCCATCATATTTGACTTACTAAAATGAACCACTTCACACTTATCTGGGTTGAACTCCATCTGCCACTTCTCAGCCCAGTTTTGCACCCCATCAGTGTCCTGTTGCAACTTCTGACAGCACCTCACACTATCCACAACACCCCCAACCTTTGTGTCATCAGGAAATTTACTAACTCATTTCTCCACTTTCTCATCCAGGTCATTTTTAAGAGTAGGGGTCCCAGACAGATCCCTGAGGCACTCCACTGGTCATCGACCTCCATGCAGAATATGAACCATCTCCTCCCACTCTTTGCCTTCTGTGGCAAACCAGTTCTAAATCCACAAAGCAATGTCCCCTTGAATCCCATGCCTCCCTACTTTCTCAATAAGCATTGCATGGGGCACTTTGTCAAATGCCTGCTGAAATCCATATACATTACACCTACTGCTCTACCTTCATCAATGTTGTCAGAAACACACTGAGTCTCAGCAATTTGCAGAACGGTAAACTTTATCAGGAGGACCCCCGGGTAGCTATCCCGGTCTTCTCCGTCCTTACTTATTCCTGCACCCTTCTACTATAATAGTAGGCACTTACCCGGTGCGTCCTGGGGACTTCCAGTACCAGGTACTGTCCCCTTCTCCCCGTTTACCGCTCTGCGCTGTCCGGATATCACTCGCTCAAGCCGCGCCGGAGCGACGAGCAAGGAGTCAGGGACCGTCAAACTCGGCGGGGTGCACCGTCTCCGATGTCCTTCCTCGTGTCCACCGCGGCCGGAGTGTGGATCCCGGACGAGCCCCCACGTTGGCAGAAACACACTGAGTCTCAGCAATTTGCAGAACGGTAAACTTTATTTTTCGAGTCTGCAGAGTCGGACCCAACCAGCTCCTGCTAGATTGAGTGCCGAATTACACTTTGCACAGTTTTTTATACCCTACTTGTTTACGACTTTGTGAGTTGCACCCATGTGAGGTGCAGACATTCTTCCTTAATCTCATTACAAAATTACAAATGTGATTACCCTTTGGCCCACTTATCAGCCTCAGCGCATTTTGACCGTTATTGTTCAACTGTTAAGCATGTCTTCCCGTTATCCGTATCGCTTCTTTAATCAGCAAGCTATTGTTTCATCCTCATTTTGCAAATTGGTTTATATGTTGCCCTGCAAGTTGCTTTGCACGCTCTTTCTGTGTCAGCACATTCTAAATGGACTCCTTAAGTACCGTCTTTAATTTAATCATTTCTCTCAATCCACCCTTTTTCTTTTTAGAATGTGCTATCAGTTGGGCTTTTGCCACGGGTTTACATAGGCTTCTTCCTCTAGCTCTATTTCCCTTTGTAGGAGTACCTGAACAGGATCAGCTGGGGCCCCTGGTTGTATGACTTGTCTTGCCACCCGAGCTACTAGCTCCCGCAAGCAGGGGATCAGACATGGTAGCAGAAGGAGGACCATCAATCCCCCTCCTATAACCCCTAAAGCGGTTCGCCACCAGCCTCCTTTCAACCATCCGTCCAGCCAGTCCCAATACCCCAGCGGCTTCCAAGTCTGTACCGGCACGTGGGCCAGTTTCCTTATTTTATCTGATATTTTTTTTGAACCACCTTTCCGTTGTCATCTATCTTTAAGCAGCAGTTGGTTAGATTAAACTTTCCACATACTCCTCCTTTTTGTTGTAGTCATAACATTTCTCGTTTACATGCGAGTGTGATACAAAGGACCCTGGAAAAACCGTCATGCCCACCCTTACCGTCGTCCTGCACTTATCACATCCCCCTTCAGCGCTTCTCAACAATAGCAGTATATACATTACAGTCCCAAAGTTCATTCTGTCCGTCTTTTGAGCTTTAGCACCATCGGGTCTTCTCCCTGGACGCAAGTCCATTCTGCACCTTCTTCGGGCTTTACGGGTCCCTTGATTCTCGCGGCGTGGGTCCACCCTTTTTCTTTTGTCCTTACTGCGGCTTCGGTGGTCAGTAGCACCTGGAATGGGCCTTCCCACTGCGGCTGTAACTTCTCTGGCTTCCAAGTCTTAATCAGGACCCAGTCACCGGGCTGAGTTCGGTGGAGTGCGAAGTCCAGAGGTGGGGTTTGTGCGAGTAACCCCTTCCTGCGCAATTCTGCAAAAGAACGAGACAGTGCCTGTAAATAGTCCCTTACAAAGACATCTCCCCCTTGCAGGGAAGGATAGCCCTCCACCTTGTTCCAATATGGAAGGCCAAACAACATTTCATAAGGGGATACTCCTATATCTTTTCGAGGAGCCGTGCGGATTCTTAGTAGGGCCAGGGGTAGACACTTGGTCCAGGGTAGCTTGGTTTCCATCATTAGTTTTGTCAATTGCGTCTTCAAGGTACTGTTCATCCTCTCAACTCTTCCTGAGCTCTGAGGGTGCCAGGGGGTGTGCAGCTTCCACTGGATTCCTAAGGCGTCACAGATTAGCTGGTGTGTTTTTGAGGCAAAGTGTGTTCCCCTATCTGAATCAATAGACCCCATTATTCCATATCTCGGGACTATATTTTCTAATAGGATCCGTGCCACTGTAGGGGCGTCCGCTTTAGTGGTTGGGAATGCTTCCACCCACCGAGTGAAGTGATCCACAATTACTAACAGGTACTTCCATCTCTGAACTTGTGGTAGTTCCGTAAAGTCTATTTGGATCCGATGGAACGGTCGGACGGCTAGTGTTTGTCCCCCCTTATGGGTGGCACTCATCATTTTCTTGTTTACCTTTTGGCAGGTGTAACAGCCCCACACCTCCTGTTGAGCTAGTGTGAATATCCCTTTACAAACATAGTCCCTTAGGATAGTGTCGCACATAGCTTGCACTTCCCAATGGCTTTGTTGGTGTAGTTGTTGCAGTATATGACGAGTTACTTCCTTATTCAGTACTTGCCGTCCGTCGGGGGTCTTCCACTCGCCTTCTGATGTTTGTCGGGCTCCCAGCTGGCTCATAGCGTCTATTTCTACTTGGGTGAAGACTGGTAGTTTGTTAAGCCCTTCCCTTATTGGTATCAGGGTTAGAAGTCGGACCGTTTTTTCCATTGCTGCCCGTTTGGCTTCTTCATCTGCGAGCCGGTTTCCTATTGCTTCCGGGGCTGTTCCTCGTTGATGTCCTGGAACGTGAACCACTGCAATTTCTTGAGGTAATGTTAGGGCTTCCAGAGTCATGCTTATCATTTGTTCGTGAGCTAATTCCCTTCCCCTGGCTGTTATCAACCCCCGTTCTTTCCAAATCTTTCCGAAGGTGTGTACCACTCCATAGGCATACTTAGAATCGGTGTATATAGTGCCTATTTTGTTTCTTAACAGTTGCAGTCCCCTCTGCAAGGCATATAGTTCACAAGACTGGGCTGACCAATTACCCGGGAGCCGGCCGGACTCCACCGTCTCCCTAGTCCTCCCGTTTATAATAGCATATCCACTGTGTCGTACCCCATTGATGCACCTGGAGGAGCCGTCGATATATAGTTCCTCGCCTTCAATTAGGGGAACTTCTTGTAGATCTTCCCTACTTTTTGTCTGAAGGTCTGTTAGCTCCACGCAGTTATGCTCGGTTTCCTCCCCTGTTGATTCCCCGTATAAGAACTGTGCCGGGTTACAACTATTGTTCTTTTCAAAGCTTAAATCATCCCCGACCATCAGAATGGTTTCGTATTTCAGTATGCGAGAGTCCGTCAACCACCGCTGAGCTTTTTGGGCTAAGAAAGTGCTAACGGAGTGCGGGGTATACACCGTCATTCTTCCCCCAAAGGTTAATTTCCGTGCTTCTTCTACTAGTACGGCTGCTGCCGCTACGGCTTGTATGCACTTCGGCCATCCCCGGGATACCGGGTCCAACATTTTTGATAAAAAGGCCACAGGTTGCCGCTTTCCTCCTTTTTCTTGGGTTAGTACTCCTAACGCAGTTCCTTCATTGTTTGTTGCATACAGCTGAAAGGGCTTTTCCAGTGCTGGCAGTGTTAATACCGGGGCCCGAATTAGTTGCCCTTTTATTTTCCTGAACTTCTGTTCTTCTTCTTCGGTCCAGCTGATTATTCCCCGGTCTTCCTTTGCCAATTTGTCGTACATAAACTTCACCAGGGAGGTATAATTCTCTATCCAAATCCGGCAATAGCCCACTAAGCCCAGAAATTGTCTTATTTCCTTCTTTGTCCTGGGAAGCGGTATTTTAGTTACTCCCGCTATTCTTTCTGGGGTTATTTGGCGGTGCCCTTTACTGACTCTGTGTCCGAGATATGTTATTTCCTTCTCGACAAATTGCAGTTTCTTCTTGGACACCCGCAATCCTTTTTCTCCTAGGTAATTCAGGAGTCTTATAGTATCATCTCGCACTACCTCCTCTGCTGGTCCCGATAGTAGTAGGTCATCGACATACTGTAATAGTTGGTTCTTTTCGGTACAATGGAATCCAGCCAATACTTGCTCCAGTACCTGTTCGAATAGGTTTGGGGACTCCGTGAACCCTTGGGGCAAGACGGTCCACCGGAGTTGCTTCTTCCGCCCAGTGAAGGGATTTTCCCATTCAAATGCGAACATATCTCGGCTACCTTCCTCCATCGGGCAACTCCAAAAGGCATCTTTTAGATCTATCACACTGAACCATTCATGTTCAGGAGGTATTTTGCTCATTAATGTATAGGGGTTAGGCACTACCGGGTATCGTGATTGGACTACCGCATTTAAGCCTCTCAGATCTTGAATCATTCGATACGTGCCGTCGGGCTTTCGGACCGGTAGGATGGGGGTATTAAAGGGTGACATACATTCTTCCAGGAGTCCATCTGATACTAATGTCTCAATTACAGGTTGTAATCCCCTCCTCCCTTCCATGGCAATGGGATATTGCCGTCTTCTCACCGGGCGGCTGTTTGGCAACAGGGTGATTTTCAGTGGGGTGATGTCCAGGCCGCCCCGATTACCTTCTTGATACCAGACACTGGCCTTTATTTCTTCTTCCGGATGTCTTGCCATGCTTTTGATACAAATTCAATTCGTATGAATTGTTCCCCTACTGCCGAATTAGGGTCCACCCCCGCATACTGTTGCACATTTTTCCGCACCCTATCGAGGAAGTCGGTTGGGCTCTCATCTTTCCCTTGGTGGTTTCCAAACGCCTTGGCAAAGTTGTGACCTTTTGGCACCGCCTCCCTTATTCCCTTAATGATGTACTCTCGCCACTGTCGCATATTGCGTCTTCCCTCTTCTGCTTGTCGTATCATTTGCCTCTCTTGTGCAGAAAATAGCGTTCCCATAATCGCATGCATTTCTTCCCAAGTGTAAACATTAGGTCCTAAGAATTGATCCAACTGTTCTGCCAGTCCCATTGGATCTTCTAATAAAGTTTTCATATCTTTCTTAAATCCTCGTACTTCCGTACTTGTCAGAGGGACGTTTACAAATCCTGTCCCTCCTCGTGCTCCTCCCATTGGAACCTCTCGAAGGGGATACATCGATACCTCTTCCCTTTTTGATTCGTCCTTCTTTTTCTTATCTGCTCCTGTCACACTCCTTGTTTCGATCCTTGCCTTTGCTTTTTCCCTAACATCCCTCTCTTCCCTCTCCGGGTCTATTTCTTCTGTTTTTTCACTTTCTTCACGTCCTCCCTCTGCTCCCGCAAGGGGCGCAGAAGGCTGGACATAGGGAGGGGGTAAATGATCGAGTGGGTCCCACTTCTGCTCCCCTTTAATGCCCAATTTAAAACTCTTTGTTGTTACTCCTGGCCAGGGAGCCCAACAAAAAGCATAAGCAATTTCTTCCGGTTTTACATTTGGTTTTGAATTAACGTAAATGTTTAAGGCTTGTCGTACCCAATCCTCCTCAGACCCAAGCCGCGGCCACCAGACCGCAGGTTTTTCTATCGGCTGTTCCGACCAAATTAAACAGTACTGTATCATTTTTTTCTTTTGTTTCCCTTTTAGTCTTCCACATCCCCAATTCTCAAACATTCTGCCGAGGGGGTTATCAGGAGGAACGGAACCCCCGGGTATGGTCCCGGTCTTTCCGTTTCCTCTTTCTTTTTAGAGCCACCCCCTCCCATCTTATTCCGCTCTTACTTAATCCTGCACCCTTCTACTGCAACAGTAGGCACTTTACCCGGTGCGTCCCAAGGACCTTTATCAGGAGGACCCCCGCACCCTTACGTGGGGGCTCGTCCGGGATCCACACTCCGGCCGCGGTGGACACGAGGAAGGACATCGGAGACGGTGCACCCCGCCGAGTTTGACGGTCCCTGACTCCTTGCTCGTCGCTCCGGCGCGGCTTGAGCGAGTGATATCCGGACAGCGCAGAGCGGTAAACGGGGAGAAGGGGACAGTACCTGGTACTGGAAGTCCCCAGGACGCACTGGGTAAGTGCCTACTATTATAGTAGAAGGGTGCGGGAATAAGTAAGGACGGAGAAGACCGGGATAGCTACCCGGGGGTCCTCCTGATAAAGTTTACCGTTCTGCAAATTGCTGAGACTCAGTGTGTTTCTGACAAATGTGTTTAGTCACATCCTCAGAAAATTCAATCAGGCTCGTAAAGCATGACCTGCCTTTCACAAAGCCATGCTGACATTCCTAATTATATTATACCTCTCCAAACGTTCATAAATCCTACCTGTCAGGATCTTCTCCATCAACTTACCAACCACTGAAGTAAGACTCACTGGTCTATAATTTCTGGGATAACTCTCCTCCATTTCTTGAATAATGGAATAATATCCAGAATCCTCCAATCCTCTGGAACCCCTCTGGTTCCCACTGATGATGCAAAGATCATTGTCAGAGGCTCAGCAATCTCCCTCCCTCTCCATCCACAGTAGCTTGGGGTACATTTTGTCCCGTCCTGGTGACTTAACCAACTTGACGCTTTCCAAAAGCTCCAGCACATCCTCTTTCTTAATATCTACATGCTCAAGCTTTTTAGACCGCTGCAAGTCATCCCTACAATCGCCAAGATCATTTTCCGTAGTAAATACTGAAGCACAGTACTCATTAAGTACTTCTGCTATCTCCTCCAGTTCCATGCACACTTTTCTACTGTCACATTTGATTAGTCCCTCGCGGCTTATCCTCTTGCTCTTGACATACTTGTAGAATGCTGTTGTGTGTGGAAACGAGCCAGAATGGCGCTCGAATGAGCTGTAGCGCGCGGCAGCTTCAAGCAGAGACTTGCTCCAGAAACCGAGCGGGACTTTCCGTCCTTGGGTCTTCTGTCAGAGGCTTCGTTCGGCGACCGTCTCAATGGCCGAAACCTGCAATTCAAACGGACACCTGCCTAGCAGGGAGCAAGTGGCAGTGCTTGTTCCACAGCTTGCTTAGCTGTATCGAACGCAACTTGATGCTCGGGTCCCCATAGGAATTCTTGCGGGAGATCCGATAGAGTGGTCTGAGAAGCATGGTAAGGTGAGGTATATGCTGCCGCCCGCAGCCTAGGCCGACGAATCTCTGGGTGTTCGTTTTATTTGAGGGGACAGTAAAGTTTAGAATTTTGTTTTTAGCAGTCTCGGGAGTGTCTCTTTGGCCTGAGTCCCATTGAATGCCGAAAGAACAGGACATTCTGACTGGGGCCTTGTACCTTTTCAAGGTTAATTACCCAGCCACGTCCCCTGAGCGAGGAGATTAAGATATCAAGTGCCTCTGAGATAACAGACTCAGACAGACCTTGCAGGAGGATATCATCTATATAAAGGGCGAGTGACACCTCCAGGGGAAGTTGAATTGGATGTAAATTATGCAAGATTAGGCCCTGGCAAACTGTTGGGCTGCAATCATAGCCCTAGGGTAAGAAACAGAAAGTGTATTGTCTCCCGTCTCATGTAAATGCAAATTGATCCAGGCAGTCTTGAGGGGAATGGAGAAAGATGCGTTGGCCAAGTCCACTATTGTATACCAGTGATTATTTGTGCGTCCCGAAATGTCTTCGACAAGGGTGACTATGTCGGGCACTGCGGTAGCGGGGGTGGGGGGACGGGATGCTTCCTTGTTTAAGTGTCGGTAGTCAACCGTCATGCGCCACGACCCATCCTTTTTGCGGGCGGGCCAGACGGGACTGTTGAAGGAGGAGGCTGTTCGTCTAATGACACCCTCCCGCCATAGGGCTTGGATGGCCTCAGTATTGTCTTAGTGTCTCCCTGGCACTCTGTACTGACAGCTGCAGATCATTTTGGAGGCGGTGGGGGTGGGGGAACAAAGACAGGTTCCCACTTGACCGCTCCAACTACAATAGTGGCCTTTGCGTAAGGCAGGGAGAAACTGTTTTCAGCCCTTGCCTCTGCCCTATGGACCTGGGTGGGTGCCCCCGCTGCATATATTCAAGCCCTTCCAGGAGGGTGATGGCATCCCGCACGGCCCTCCCGTTAGCTGGTGCCATGAGGGGCAGGATCACTGACTTTAAATCGGGGCGCGCGGTGGTGACCAGGTATCCTGTTAGGGCTCCGGTCACCCGGGTATTTTCTAAAAAACTACGGTCGCAGGCTCCCTGGTAGATGCCGTTGACCAGCGTCCACTCTCCAACAACCTGGGTGCCCTCACTGACCGTACCCCATTGCGGGTGCCCGTGTAGATCCCACTGCAGGAGGGTGGGGTATCGGACCCTCACAGCGGTCACCACCCGATTCCATAGCGCAGTGCCTTCCCGGATCTCTGGCTGTGGCGCCCGTAGGGCATTAATGATGCTTTGTTGGTCGGAGACTCTGCTGTCTAATGGAGTGACACACAGATCTGTGTGGCTGCAATTAATTCTTCCTTTTCGCCAGTTTAAACTTTGAATTTTTAACTTTTACTTGACAGATCTTAGAGGGGAATAGTTGTTCCTATGTCACAATCTTTAAGAAATGGAAAGCAGCTTCTTGAATCCAGCAATGGAAAGGGGAAAAAGTCGGAGGAAACACCAGCTTGGGCAGAGCATCTGGAAAATTCGCTGATGGGTCTCAATGAGAAGACAGACAACAATACGATAAAACTTGATGACACCTCTTCTGAGATGAAGTCCTTACGAGAGAGTTTTCAATTTGTGTAGGAAAACATTATTTCCCTGAATTCTGAACTTAGAGGCGAAGCAGCAAATCGTGGAAATTTCAAATAAAAACACAAAATGCTGGCAGAACTCAGCAGACCAGACAGCAGCTATGAGATGAGGTAGTGCCGAAACCCTTCAGCTCGTTTGGAAAAGTCCCACTGTAAGATTATTGATTTGGAAGCAAGATCTCGTCGGAATAATATTTGAATTGTTAGATTGAAGGAAGGATCTAAGACTGGAGATTTATTAGACTACTTCGGGAACTTGTTTCAATCTCTGTTTCTGGATATTTTACCTCAACCTCCCGACATCAAAAGAGTGCACAGAATTTTCACTTCGAAATCTTTGAACTTAGATAAACCGAGGTCAGTTTTGGTTTCCTTTCTTCATTTTAAAGTTAAAGACCAAATCAAAAAATATGCAAGAAAACAAAGAGTTTTTAAATTTAAAGGTTCGGAGGTTCATTTTTATGAAGATTATCCACGGGAAGTTATGGACCTTCGGTCCAAATTCGTTCCAATCATGAACATAGCCTATGATAAGGGATTATTCTCATCACTTCAATATCCAGCCCGATTAAAATTATTTTCCAAAGATTCGACTCCATGTGTTTTTCTGGACCCCAAAGAGGCATTGGACTATGTTAACTCTATTCTGGTTGTAGCCGAGGTTTGGATGGATAATTGTTCTTTCGGAAAGAAGATAAGCTCTGAATATTTATGATTTGCTTAGGATGTCCTTTGATCAATTGACCATTTAAAGATGATGTGAACTTTGATGTGAATGGTGAATGACTTTTCTGAAATCTGCTAGATCTACTGAGAAAATTAAGACAACGGACAGATTGTTTGATTATTTGTTTTTATAGAATAGAGAATAGTACAGCGCATTACAGGACCTTTGGCCCACAATGTTGTGCCGACCCTCAAACCCTGCCTCCCATATAACCCCCCACCTTAAATTCCTCCCTATACCTGTCTAGTAGTCTCTTAAACTTCACTAGTGTATCTGCCTCCACCACTGACTCAGGCAGTGCATTCCACGCACCAACCACTCTCCGAGTGAAAAACCTTGCTCTAATATCCCCTTGAACTTCCCTCCCCTTACCTTAAAGCCATGTCCTCTTGTACTGAGCAGTGGTGCCCTGGGGAAGAGGCGCTGGCTGTCCACTCTGTCTATTCCTCTTAATATCTTGTACACCTCCATCATGTCTCCTCTCATCCTCCTTCTCTCCAAAGAGTAAAGCCCTAGCTCCCTTAATCTCTGATCATAATCCATACTCTCGAAACCAGGCAGCATCCTGGTAAATCTCCTCTGTACCCTTTCCAATGCTTCCACATCCTTCCTATACTGAGGCAACCAGAACTGGGCGCAGTACTCCAAGTGTGGCCTAACTAGAGTTTTATAGAGCTGCATCATTACATCACATCTCTTAAACTCTATCCCTCGATTTATGAGAGCTAACACCTCATAAGCTTTCTTAACTATCCTATCTACTTGTGAGGCAACTTTCAGGGATCTGTGGACATGTACCCCCAGATCCCTCTGCTCCTCCACACTACCAAGTATCCTACCATTTACTCTGCACTCTGCCTTGGGGTTTGTCCTTCCAAAGTGTACTGCCTCACATTTCTCCGGGTTGAACTCCATCTGCCACTTCTCAGCCCATTTCTGCATCCTATCCTCCTTTTTTCATTAATTAAGTGATAATTTCCATAGTTCATAAGATCTTTTTCTTATATATATAGTTGGGAGTGCTTAGTCGATATATAATTAGTTTTTTTTTAAAGTTTTTCATTGGGCGTGTCAGTTAAATGGAAAATGGTGCCAAGTTTTATTCATTAGAGATTACATAGGTATTTTCTCCTTTGTTTGATTTTATTTGGCATCTTTGGAGATTGTTTTTGCATTCCCCAGCTGCTTTTAAGGATTAAGTATAAATATTTCTTTCTCTGAACTTTTATGTTGGCGCGTGACCTAGTGGACAAGGCATCGGACTAGTAACCTGAAGGTCACTGCGGAGTTTCTTGAATGTCCTTGTTGTGTCTGTCTCTATGACTACCCATTGCAGATCTTACCATGTACCCACTGGTCTATGAAAAAAAATCTCTGAGATCCCTATACTTTCTTCTGATCACCGTAAAATTGTGCCCTCTTGTATTAACCATTTCAGTTGGGAATCTGTTCCATGTTTTAATGATTACCCAGCCTCACCAGTGTCCATTGTTTCAGCACAATAACGCTCTGTAAAGTAATGGAAGGCATTAAATATATATATAGGCCTGGTTGAAATTGGAGACATTTGCATCCTAATGATAGAGATTATTTTTTTTACATGGTCATAAAAAATATTCGAGAATCGATTACTTTATAGTTGATTCCCAATTTTTGTCCAAAGTTCAGAAATGTGAATATGATGCTATAGCTCTCTTGGATCATACGCCTTTAAGTTTAGCTTTTGAATTGAATGATGTCGCTATTGCAAATTTGCCTTGGAGTTTTCCATAAAATTTATTACAAAGTTTGGACTTTATCAAATTTATTGAGACTCAGATAAAAGATTTTTTCTTTTTAATAATATGAGAGATATGTCAAAATTGATTACATGGGATACATTAAAAGCATATTTGCGCAGTCAAATAATCTCCTACTCAGCTAAGCTTAAGAAACAGACAAAAATAGAGTTAGGTAAGATTTCCAAACAAATTAAAGACTTGGATAATATTTATGCAATCTCTCCTAACATTGATTTATTCAAACAAGGAGTTGAACTCGAATCACAATATAATTTATTATCAACTTATCCTATTGAAAGAAATTTGCTTAAATTGAAAAGTCAATTTTAAGTATTTGGAGATAAAAAGTAATAAGCTATTAGCATCTCAATTTAAACCAGCTAGAGCTAAAAGACAAATTTAAAAAATTCATGCGAGATGGTAGTTCAACATGTAATTATGAAGATATTAATAAAATTTTTCAAGACTTTTACATTGAACTTTACAAATCTTAGTTTTCAGTTGATTCTTCTAAAATGAATGCCTTTTTACAAAAGATCAATTTTCCTCGAATTTCTGTTGAAGGTCAACAAACTCTTGATGCTCCTATTACTGAAAGAGAAATTCAGAAAGCTATTTTTCAATGCAGTCTGGTAAAGCTCCCAGACTAGATGGTTATTCTGTAGGATTTTATAAATAATTTGAAAAATTGCTCTCTCTATATATGTTGGAAATGCTTAAAGATTCTTTTTTGATAGGAGAGTTACCTCCCATATTTTATGAAGCTTCTATTAGGGGGCAAAAGTTTAAGGGTAACACAAGGAGGAATTTCTTTACTCAGATAGTGGAAGCATTGTGGAACGAACTTCCAGTAGAAGTGGTAGAGGCAGGTTCAATATTGTCATTTAAAGTAAAATTGGATAGGTATATGGACAGGAAAGGAATGGAGGGTTATGGGCTGAGTGCGGGCTAGTGGAACTAGGTGAGAGTAAGCGTTCAGCATGGACTAGAAGGGCCGAGATGGCCTGTTTCCGTGCTGTAATTGTTATATGGTTATTTCTTTAATTCTTAAGAAAGATAAAGATTCTGCTGACTGTTCTTCATATAGACCTTTTTTTTAATTAAATTGTGGATGCTAAAATTCTCTCAAAAATAATGGCTAATCAGCTGGAGAATATTCTAGCTAAAATTATCTCTCAAGACCAAACAGGTTTTGTAAAGGGCCGTTATTCTTTCTCTGATGTTCAGAGACTGTTAAATGTTATATATTCATCCTTTTCTAAGACTCCC
This sequence comes from Hypanus sabinus, assembly GCF_030144855.1. Classification (NCBI taxonomy): domain Eukaryota; kingdom Metazoa; phylum Chordata; class Chondrichthyes; order Myliobatiformes; family Dasyatidae; genus Hypanus; species Hypanus sabinus. The sequence continues at coordinate 119,892 of NC_082712.1, forward strand.
CAATGCATTGTCTCTCTTGATGCTGAAAAGGCATTCGACAGAATTGAATGGAAATACTTATTTAGTATTTTAGAGAAATTCGGCTTTGGTATTAATTTTAATAGGTAGATTAGAATGATGTATAAAAGCCCTATTGCTACTGTTATTACTAACAATTGCAGATCTCTTTATCAGCTTTCACGGGATACAAGACAAGGATGTCTGTTAAGTCCTTTGTTATTTAATTTGGTGCTGGAACCCTTGGCTATTGCACTTCGTGAAGCTAAAGATATTCATGGAATTTTCATAAATGGGACTGTTCATAAGATCTATCTTTATGGAGGTCTTGCTTTGCCTAAATTAAGAATGTGTTATTGCACTGTCAATATACATAATGTGTTTTTGGTTATATTGGGCTGATAGAGATGAACGACCACCTTGGGCTGATTTGGAATTGAATGCTGTGAAACAGTTTCACTTAACCTCATTATTAGGAGCTTCTTTGCCTGTACAGCTGGCCGAAGTTACTAATTTAAATTTATATCCTGTGATTAAGCAGTCATTATGAATTTGGTTCCAGTTTCGTAACTTTCTTAATCTTAAAAAAATTAAACTTTTTAGTTTAATTTAAAACTGCATTAAGTGATCCTACCTTTTATTTTGGAGGAATAAAGGGGGTTATTCCTTCATGGATCTGTTCCAGGATAGCCGATTGATGTCTTTTGAGAAATTAGTAACTAAATACTCTCTTATATTCACATTTTGCAATATCTTCAGGTCAGACACTTCTGACAAAAATACTTAAGTAATTTTCCATACGTACAAGATTCTGACCTGTTAGATATTATTTTTAAAATTAATCCTTTAGTGAAGGTTTTTATTAGGAAATTTTATAATTTATTGTTACAACAGCACAATTACTCTTCACTTAAGATTAAGCAAGATTGGGAGACAGAGCTTAACATGACCCTGATAGCAGAAGACTGGTTGTGGATTTTGAAGTCAGTTAATTCTTATTCAATCTGTGCCAATCACTCTCTAATTCAATTTAAAATTGTACATCGTTACTATTTGACAAAGAAGATACTGTCTAAAATCTTTTCTAATGTTGATAGTCAGTGTGATAGCTGTAAAACTGAGACAGCTACATCAACACATATGTTTTGGTCATGTTCTGTACGGAAACATTTTTGGAAGTCTATTTTCTCTACAATTTCTAAAGTTTTAAAGATTAACTTACAACCTAATAAATTGACAGTTTTATTTGGTATAGTCCCCCAATATATTCATGGTATTTCTCCATCAGACCAACATGTAATTGCATTTGTTACATTATTGGCCAGAAGGGCTATTTTGTTGAAATTGGAAAGATGTTTCTGCTCCTACATTGATACAATGGTTCTCTCAGATGTTATGCCTTCGTTTGGAGAAAATCAGAAGTCGAACTTTCGATCCTCAATTTGATTTTAAGAAAAGGTGGGGTTCGTTCGCCCGTTACTATCATTTGATTTGAGTTAATTAATATAGTTTCCTTCCATTTTTTAAAGTGGATTTGAGTTGGCAGATTGATTTTTTTTTCTATGGAAGCTTGTATGATGTCTCGCTCCAGGGTTGTGCTCCCAATGGGTATTTTTTGTTTGTTTTTTTTTAGTTAGTAGGGGTTCTTTTTTCCTTCTTTTTCTTTCAAAAAATATTCTTAACACTTTATTTTCTCTTATTATTATTGATATATTGCTTAGCTTTGTTAATCAGTTATTTGCTAATTTAATTCTTTATTGTATATAATGACATTGATTAATGTATCTTTTTTGTTAATCTTCAATAATAATTAATAACATGATTTTTAAAATGAAAATGAGATACTTTGTTGCTCAGAGAGGCTCCACAGCGCGCTCGCCACTTGACGAGAGAGGCTCAAGTTGGAGGCCCCTCATCCCACAGCAGGAGCAGCCATGTGACCAGGTTCTCACCCGGCCGTTGGTGGTACCGATCCACCAGCTGGGTCAGCTCCTTTGGGGAGAAATCCCGGGTCTCGGTGGTCTTGAAGAGACAACTGGCATGCCTCATTCTCCACCTCCCTGCAGTGGACCTGGAACCGCGTGGTGATGGGTCGAGCATGCAGGGGTTCGGGTGTATAGGGGGTAGGGTGGTTGTGGGGCCTAGGCTCCTCGGGCACCCCCTCTTCGTCACTGTTTAGCCATATATCCCTGTCCCCCAGCCAAGTGTCTGGCTTATCACCACGTTGGTCCAGGGCTTGAATTTCTAGCGGTCCGGCTGCTAGCCAGACCGGCGGCTGCCTGTGCCTGCTGCAGCTGTATTAGCCTGCAGGCGACTTCAGTCCCCCTTACCTCGAGATCGTTTGCTCGAGTCTGGGGCAGCTTCTACTGCCTCCTGCAGCGTGGAGCAGCGCTGCCAGGGCTTTTCTACTCCCTGTCTTTCTGGTCGCATAAATGCTGGATCTGGCTGGAAACCCTAACCTGGCATCTGAGGGACATGAGCAGCCAAAAAGGCACCCCTTTGACTTCCCTTGGCTTTTTTTTAAATGTGGTGCCCCAGTTTCTTGCCACGTGGGTCCAACTGCTCGGATCAGTCCACCGATTTACCGTGGTACGCCAGCAGGCTGGCCAAGCGCTGAAATCCCTCTCTCTCGTCTGTCTGCCCGGGAATCCTATCCTTGGTGCCTGCACTGGCTTTTTTCCCCTGTTCCAGAACATTTTCCCACATCTGCGTCCAGCCAAGATACCCAAGACCCTGCTCACAACACCAGTTGTTGTAAGTGAGGAAACAGATTCGAAAGGTCGCAAGGACAAGGATTCCGGACACGCATCCTTGGTAGTAAAGGATTTTATTTACAGAAGGCAAACGTGGAAAAATGGCAACAGAAGCAACACGCACACGCGCACAATTTGCTGCAGTCGGATCGGCAATAAAACACACGAGGACAATTACTATCGAACGTGGGAAAATCACATGGGAAGAAAGTACACACACACACACACCTTTGATTCTGTGCAGGCATGGATGTCTGCCTTGAGGGATAATAACCAACGCTCCCAACCCTATTTCATGCTCACCAACAGTTTCTCCAGCGCTGTTCCACGATTCTCAGCCTGGAGTAAAGCAGGGTGATCCCTCGGAAGGCAAAGAGAAAGGGTCCATCACATATGGCACCCTTTATAGTGTAGCAGGGCTGGAGAGTTCCACCCAGGTAATTCACAGGAAGGCCAATGGCTTGGTGCCAGCAGAGTTAAGCTGATTACAAAGGCCAATTGCCCCAGGCCAAGTACAAGGCTAATTAAAGGGGCCAATGGTTAGGTGGACAAGGAGGGGTCAAACCTTGATTGGCAGGTACCGTGTCTTTCAACCAGGTAATGGGCAGTGCTGTTACGTGACAGTCACGACCCCCTCCAATACAAATGTTTTGGGGTTTCCCTTAATCCTATCCGCCAAAGACTTCCCCTGGCCCCTTCTGGTTCTCCTAATTTCTTTCTTGAGCTCCTTCCTGCCAGCCTTATAATCTTCTAGATCTCTATCATTACCTAGCTTTTTGAACCTTTCATAAGCTCTTCTTTTCTTCTTGCCTAGATTTACAACAGCGTTTGTACAGCTCAGTTCCTGTACCCTACCATCCTTTCACTGCGTCATTGGAACTCCGCACAAATATACTCTGAACATTTGCCGCATTTCTTCCGTACATTTCCCTGAGAACATTTGTTTCCATTTTATGCTTCCAAGTTCCTGCCTGATATCCTCATATTTCCCCTTACTCCAATTACAAGCTTTCCTAGCTTGTCTGTTCCTATCCCTCTCCCATGCTCTGGTAACTGCTCACAGGCTCATCCACGGAACGGCAATTCTGAAGATTTTCATCGTGACTTTTTTTCTGATAATACTGGAAAATGGTGTTGCGATATCTGCCGCCTCGTTGATTGTGAAACGTTCTTGAGGATTCGATGCTGCAGCAGGATGAAAACAGTATCGTTAGTTGTGTCCTTTCTTCAATGAAGGAATGAAGAAATCCGACAAGACTTTGTTTCTGATTAATTGCAATTTTCTCTTGAGTAACTTCATTATGTTTTTTCCCGAGAGAACGTAAATGTCATTTCTATTGTGCTATGGGCAGTCTGCTCGTCAACTACTGATGAGTAATTAAGTACAAAAATACAAAAGTTGTAAGTTCGAGTCCCATCAGGGTTGTAATTTTACCCACATTCATTACAAGTAATAAACATGATCAGAACTCCAGTGTCTGATGACGCCACGTGATGGTGGAGAATTTCAAAATCCACGGCATAGTTTGAAATAATCGAGTTATTCACTCACACAATTCACTCACAGATTTTTGTATATCTCCACTGAGGAATTCGTTAGGGGAAATGTATCTTAAATTAATCATCAGGAAGGGGAAGTTAAGTTGTTAAGAAAAAATAAATCAGCCATATCATACTGAATGACAGGACTGTGTAGTATTCTTTCTGCTGATGTGTACACGTGCTTGCTTTTTTTGTAGGTCAAGAAACAACGTTAATATTCAACCCAAAACTTGTCGCCTTACAAATATACAAATGCCCAGTTTACCTGGTGCCTAATCCCTGCATATACCCTGTTTGACGATAATACCTTGCTTTTGCTTAGTAAATTAGAATCCCAATTGGAATTGTTTTACCTGGACGAACATCTTGGACATTTTGGTGGACAAGTGCAAGACTCGCTGTACGTGACAATATGAGTGACGGGTTAGTGTGGTCACAAACAAAAGATGCTTCCACTGAGCCAGTCTTTGACTAGCACATTCGAAGATGTAGCAGCTCTTTTTCTGGTTGCCTTATGTTTCACGGCACTAGTGTCCAGTTGTGGCCTCCTCAGGGGTATAAGAATAGCACGTGTGAGAGACTTCCTGGCTATTGCTTTGTATCCAGCTACTCTGCACACTGATATCATGGCTAGTGCTGAGGAAACCACTGGAAAACAGTGCTGCAGATATAGGAGGGCCCATGCGCAACACTTAGCTGATTATCAGTTTATTGAATGTTTAGTTTTGTAGTTGTGTAACTTAGGGAGAGTTACCAAAGTACCCGTTGAGTTGGAAGTGTTACTGGTTTTTGTAACTTAGCATCTCTTAGATGAGTACTTTACTGACACAGATGTTTAGTCGGAAGTTTTACTGTTTGTCTGTAATAAATGGTTCATGTACTTACTGATAATCAATGTATCACTTCCGAAACACATGACCCTGATACTCCATCACAATAAGTAGGTAGGGGTTAATTTCACTCTTTGCATCCGCTGGAAATGGAACACGTAATCCTAACGTTCCATGTCCATACTGAAAATACTCCTGAAAATTAGGATCCTTGAACTAACCCCACAGTTTAAAGAGGTAACCCTGTACCACTGTTCTACTTGGTTTGCTTTGAAGAAATGGAAAATGTATCAAGCCTGTAGCATCGTATGTAGGAGAATGTTGTAAAGCACACTGACCCCTGTGGAACTCCACTGGTAACCAGCAGCCAGCCAGAATAGGATCCCATTATTCCCACTCTCTGTTTTCTATCGATCAGCCAAAGCTCATGCCAGTAACTTCTCTGTAACTCCATGGGCTCTTATCTTGCTAAGCAGCCTCATGTGTGACACCATGTCAAAGGCCTTCTGAAAATCCAAGTACACCATCTCTACCATATCTCCTTTGTCTACCCTGCTTAGAATTTCCTCAAAAAATTGCAGTAGGTTAGTCAGGCAGGATTTTCTTTTCAGGAAACCATGTTGGCTTTGCCCTATCTTGTCATGTGCCTCCAGGTACTCTGTAATCTCATCCCTAACAATCGCTTCCAACAACTTCCCAACCACTGATGTCAGACTAACAGGTCTATCGATTCTTGAAAGATTATTGTTAATGCCTCCATAATCTCTCCAACTACTTCCTTCATCACCCGTGGGTGTATTCCATCAGGTCCATGAGATTTATCCACCCTCAGACCATTAAGATTCCTGAGCACCTTCTCAGTCATAACTTTCACTGCACATACTTCACTTCCCTGACACTCTTGAATGTCCGGTATACTGCAGATATTTTCTACTGTGAATACTGATGCAAAATATGCATTCAGTTCCTCTGCCATCTCTGCATCTCTCATTACAATATCTCCAGCGTCATTTTCTATTGGTCCTATATCTTCCCTCAACTCTCTTTTACCCTTTGTATACTTAAAAAAGCTTTTAGTATCTTCTTTGAGATTAGTCGCCAGCTTCCTTTCATAATTCATCTTTTCCTTCCAAATGACCTTTTTAGTTTTCTTCTGCATGTTTTTAAAAGATTTCCAATCATCTATCTTCCCACTAGCTTTGGCTTCCTTGTTGCACAAGGTGCTTGAGCCAGATGAGTGACTTCGAGGAGGAAGGACCAATAACAACCTTGTTCAAGGTGGATTTCAAATGACCTTCGGAAGGTGGTGTGTGTTTTCTCACAGATCGAGTCCCCAGCACTTGAGTTACAGACAAGTTCAAGATTTGAGCTCCAGCGTGCACATGTGACTGTTTAAGTATAATAGGCCATTTTTGTTTTTTTTTTCTTTCTTTCCTTCAATAACTGTTTGCTTAAGTCAAGTCAAGTCAAGTCAACTTTTATTGTCATTTTGACCATAACTGCTGGTACAGTGCATAGTAAAAATGAGACAACGTTTTTCAGGACCATGGTTTACATGACACAGTACAAAAAAAACTAGACTGAACTACGTAATTAAAAAAAAACAACACAGAGAAAGCTACACTAGACTACAAACCTACACTGGACTGCATAAAGTGCACAAAAACAGTGCAGGCATTACAATAAATAATAAACAGGACAGTAGGGCAAGGTGTCAGCCCAGACTTTGGGTATTGAGGAGTCTGATAGCTTGGGGGAAGAAACTGTTATATAGTCTGGTCGTGACAGCCAGAATGCTTCGGAGCCTTTTCCCAGATGGCAGGAGGGAGAAGAGATTGTATAAGGGGTGCATGGGGTCCTTCATAATGCTGTTTCCTTTGCAGATGCAGTGTGTAGTGTAAATGTCCATGATGGCGGGAAGAGAGACCCCGATGATCTTCTCAGCTGAACACTAAGTGAACATTCCTAATGATACTTCTTAATAATTGTATGCAGTGTACGATCTGTTATTTCTTGCCGAGGGCAATTGTCAGGGGCAGTAAGTCACCCAGCATTCAAACAAATCGGGGTCTGGATGGGCGAGACATCTCAACCTTATGGATAATGAGGGGCCTAAGTCATATACACCCGAGACATTCGAAGCTTGAGTAAGGTAGGTTTCTCACCGCTGAGTCCATTGGCTCTTAGCGAGAGACACTCAGCAAAAAGGGAGTTTCAGAATATAACTGGGAATTATAGGCCAGTGAACCTGCCACCAGTAGTTAGAAATGTATTGGAATTTAATTTCAGAGACCAGATATCTGAGTATTTAAATGGACAGGGATTGATTTGTACGGTCAGAAAAACTTCATTCCTGTAGGCCATATCTAGCCAGAATTATATATTTTTCTGTTTGTTTGCTTTTTTATTTATTCATTTACGTGATGTGGGGACTGCCAGCTAAACCAGCCTTTATTGCCCATCCCTACTAGTTTTCGAAGATGTTACTAGGAAAGTTGATGAATGTTGTTTATGTGGTCTTCAGCAAGGCATTTGACAAGTTCCCTCATGACAGGTTGGTCAAGGAGACTCAATCCCTTGGCATGGAAAATTAGGTGGAACATTGGAATAGTGCTTGATTTTATGGGAGATACCATTGCATGGTAGTAGATTGTTGCCTCTCTGACTACGTGTGACTAGAGGAGTGCGGCAGGGATCGATGCTGGGTTCATTGTTGTTAGTGATCTATGTCAACAACCTTGCTACTAATATGGTGTATTGGATCAGCAGATTTACAGATGATATCGAGTTTGTGTGCAGTGGACAGCAAGAAAGACCATCAACGTTCAGAGCAGGTTCCAGATCTGTTGGGGAAAAGAGTTTTTTAAAAATGGCAGATGTAATTTAATGATGACAAGTTTGTGGTATTGCAGTTTGGGTGACTAAACTGTAGGTCTTACAATGTGAATGGTAGGGCACTGAGGAGTGTGGTAGAACAATGGGACATAAGAATGCAGATCTATAATTCATTGGCAGTGGTGTCACATGTACAAAGCTTTTCGCATGAAGGCCTTCAGAGATCAAAGTATTGAGTACAGGAGTTAGCATGTTATGTTGAAGTTGAATAAATTTGTGAGACCTACTGTGGAGTGTTGTCTGCAATTTTGGTCTCCTACCTATAGGAAAGATGTAAATAAGTTTGAAAGAATACAGAGAAATTTTACAAAGGCGTTGCTGAAACTGGAGGGCCAGAGTTATAAGAAAAAATGGAATAGGTTAGAACTATATTTACTTGAACTTAGAACTAAAACTTAGAAGAATGTGGGTAGAGTTGAGGGAGGTATACAACTAGGGGTATAATTGGGTAAATGCAAACAGGTTTCTCTTTCCACTGAGGTTGCGTTAGGCTACTAGACCTCATCGGTTAAATGTGAGAGGTGAACTGTTTAAAGGAAACTGTTATATTTTATAACTTCAAAACATTAAACAAATTAAAATCATGAGATGCTGAAAATCAGGTCTAAATTTGAATTTACACAAAACATGATGGGTTGAGCTGTGTCTATTTTAATACAAGGAGTATTATGAACAAAGTGGATGAGCTTAGAGCGTGGATCAATACTTACAGCTATGATGTTGTGGCCAATAGAGAGATGGATGGCTCAGGGGAAGGAATGGTTACATAGAGTGTCAGGCTTTAGATGTTTCAGAAAGGACAGGGAGGGAGGTAAAAAAGTTGATCAGAGTTAGTGTTGCAGCTGCAGAAAAGGAGGAAGTCATGGAGGGATAGTCTACAGAGTCTCTGTGGGTGGAAGTTAGGAACAGAAAGGTGTCACACAAACGATATCACCTGCAAATATACTGGGTATATTTTATAGGCCACCCAATAGTAACAGGGGCTTCGAGGGGCAGATGGGGAGACAGATTCTAGAAAGGTGGAACAATAACAGGGTTGTCGTGCTGGGAGATTTTAATTTCCCAAATATTGATTGGCATATCCATAAAGCAAGAGGATTCAATGATGTTAGGTGTGTTCAGAAAAGTTTCTTGACACAATATGTAAATAAAAATACATGAGGAGAGTCTGTACTTGATCAGGTACTGGGAAATGAACCTGGTCAGGTGTCAACATAAGAGATAGGAGCAGGAGTAGGCCAATTGGCCCCTCAAGCCTGTCAGATCTCTCAGTGAGAGAGATTTTTGGAGGTAGTGATCACAATTCTATCTCCTATCTCATTGGAGAGGGACAGGAACAGATAAGTTAGGAAAGTGTTTAATTGGAGTAAGGGGAAATATGAAGCTATTAGGCAGGAACTTCAAAGCATAAATTGGGAACAGATGCTCTCAGGGAAATGCATAACAGAAAATTAAAAGGTGCAAAAGGTGCAGCTCCTGACAAACCATGTTAGGGAATGGGAGCTGGAGCTGGATGAACTTCGGATCATTTGGGAGGCAGAGGCAGAAATAGACAGGAGTTACAGGGAGATAGTCACCCCTAAGAGTCAGGAGACAGGTAGCTGGGTGACTGTCAGGAGAGGGAAGGGGAATAGACAGAATGAGCAGACCACCTCTGTGCCCGTTCCCATCAATAACAAGTATATCATTTTGGATACTGTTGATGGGGACGACCTACCAGTGACAAGTTGCAGTGGTTGCATCTCTGGCACTGAGTCTGGAACCTCAGCTCAGAAGGGAAGGAGGGAAAAGAGGGAGCAGTAGTGATAGGGGATTCGATAGTGAAGGGGATAGATAGGAAGTTCTGTGGAAGAGATGGAGAATCCCGGATGGTCTGTTGCCTCCCTGGTGCCAGGGTCCGCGATATCTTGGATCGAGTTCTCAGTATTCTCAAGAGGGAGGGTGAGCAGCCGGATGTCGTGGTCCATGTAGGGACCAATGACGTGAGTAGGAAGAGTGAGGAGGTCCTGAAAGGTGAGTTTAGGGAGTTCGGTGCCAAGTTAAAGTACAGGACCTCCAGGATAGCAATCTCAGGATTACTACCAGTACCACGCGCAGCCGGGTTTAGAAATAGTAAGATAGAGCAGATCACCATGTGCCTGAAGACATGGTGCAGGAGGGAGGACTTCAGATTAATAGCTAATTGGGCAGTTTTCCAGGGAAGGTAGGACCTGTTCTGGCAGGACAGTGTACATCTGAACTGGAGGGGGACAAATATTCTTGCAGGTAGGTTTGCTAGAGAGGCTCCAGTGGATTTAAACTAGATACAAGGGGGAGGGGAACCAAAGTGTAGGAACAGATGTATGGGAGAAGGAAAAAAATAAGATAGTAAAGTTGTTTGCACTGTTAGAGATAAACAGAGAGGAAGAGGTGGTGAATTTCTTAAATGCATTTATTTTAATGTGAAGAGCGTTGTAAGAAAGGTGGATGAGCTTAGAGCATGGATTGATACTGGAAATATGATGTTGTAGCTATTAGTGAAACATGGTTGCAAGACAGGTGTGATTGGCTAGTAACACTTATAGGGGTGTATTATAGACCAACTAATGGGGAGCAAGAATTACAGGAGCAAATTTGTAAGGAAATAGCAGATAATTGTAGTAACCACAGGGTTATGATTGTGGGAGATTTTAATTTTCCACACATAGACTGGGAAGCCCATATTGTAAAAGGGCTGGATGGCTTGGAGTTTGTAAAATGTGTGCAGGATAGTTTTTTGCAGAAAATGCATAGAGGTACCAACTAGAGAAGGGGCAGTATTGGATCTCCTGTTAGGGAATGAGATAGGTCAGGTGACAGAGGTATGTGTTGGTGAGCACCTTGGGTCCAGCAATCACAATGCCATTAGTTTCAATATAATTATGGAGAAGGATAGGACTGGACCCAGCGTTTTGATTGGAGAAGGCTAACTTTGAGGAGATGCGAAAGGATTTAGAAGGAGTGGATTGGGACAATTTGTTTTATGGGAAGGATGTAATAGAGAAAAGGAGGTAATTTAAAGGAGAAATTTTGAGTGTACAAAATCTTTAGGTTCCTGTTAGGTTGAAAGGAAAGGTTAAAAGTTTGAGAGAGCCACGGTTTTCAAGGGATATTGGAAACTTAGTTAGGAAAAAGAGAGTTATCTACAATAAATATAGGAGTAAATGAGGTGCTCGAGAAATATAAAGAATGTAAAAAGAATCCTAAGAAAGAAATTAGAAAAACTAAAAGAAGATACAAGATTGCTTTAGCAAGTAAGGTGAAAATAAATCTGAAGGGTTTCTACAGCTATATTAATAGCAAAAGGATAATGATGGATAAAATTGGTCCCTTAGAGAATCAGAGTGGACAGCTATGTGTGGAGCCAAAAGAGATGGGGAAGATTTTGAACAATTTCTTTTCTTCGGTATTCACTAAGGAATAGGATATTGATTTGTGTAAGGTAAGGGAAACAAGTAGGGAAGTTATGCAAACTATGATGATTAAAGAAGATGAAGTACTGGCGCTTTTAAGGAATATAAAAGTGGATAAATCTCTGGGTCCTGACAGGATTATCCCTAGGACCTTGAGGGAAGTTAGTGTTGTTACGTACCCGTGACAGTGGTGTACTTGTCACATGACAGGTGTTGAAGCTATACTGGACTTGAGGTAATGGTCTTGTGATGGTGGAGTGACGTCATTTTCCCGCCAATAGAGGTTAAGTGACAGGTTTTTTTTTACAGGGTATAAAAGGAGGACCCCTCCCTGTGAGGAGGGGCAGTTCGTGGCTGGATTTGTCATGTTGACTTCATGCCACTGCGTGAGTTAATGTTATGACACAGTTTAGTTGAAAGATGGAGTTTTATTTAATGCCTAAAGTTTAAAAGGTTATTGCCAGCAGTTTCTTTATAACACTGCTAGTTAAAAATCAGTGGAGAGTGAAGATCGGAGTTCAGGAGTTAAAAGATCGAGGAAAGTCGATTTTGATGGTGAAACAGGTTTGATCTTGTTTGATCCTCATTCGGAAGGAATTCGTTGACTGTCCCCGTGTTAATCCCTGTGAATAGCAGAAAGGATTGGGGTACAGTTTTGTAAAGGAAAGGTCAGTGCCTTTAAGCCGGTCATTTTTTATCTTCGTAAATTCTTCATGGGAAAAGTAGTTCGACAGGGAATCGCAGCAACACGACGTGAAAGAGAATTTAAATCATCTTAAAAAGTCTCTCCCTTAAACGGACTGTAAACATTTTGAACTTCTGCAATACTACTTTGAAGAACTGTTTTTGCAACATCGCTTTAAAAACTATTTAAGCTTCATTGCTTTAAGAACTGTTTAAGCTGCCGCACAGCAGCTGATTTCTGGTTATGTGAGTGGTTTGCTTACTTCTGTTATTTGTTATAAAAACCCCTGCCTCACTCATATATTTATTGTTGCTGAATCCATAACAGTGTCGAAATAGCAGGGGCTCTGACAGAAATATTTCAAATGTCATTAGAAATGGGATGGTGCCGGAGGACTGGCATATTGCTCATGTGGTTCCATTGTTTAAAAAGGATTCTACAAGTAAACCTAGCAATTATAGGCCTGTCAGTTTGATGTCAGTGGTGAGTAAATTAATGGAAAGTATTCTCAGAGATGGTATATATAATTATCTGGATAAACAGGGTCTGATTAGGAACAGTCAACATGGTTTTATACGTGGAAGGTCATGTTTTTGTCAAATCTTATTGAATTTTTTGAAGAGGTTACTAGGAAAGTTGACAAGGGTGAAGCAGTGGATGCTATCTATATGGACTTCAGTAAGGTCTTTGACAAGGTTCCACATGGAAGGTTAGTTAGGAAGGTTCAATCATTAGGTATTAATATTGAAGAAGTAAAATGGATTCAACAGTGGCTGGATGGGAGATGCCAGAGAGTAGTGGTGGATAACTGTTTGTCAGGTTGGAGGCCGGTTACTAGTGGTGTGCCTCTACTGTACTGTACTGGGTCCAATGTTGTTTATCATATACATTAATGATCTGGATGATGGGGTGGTAAATTGGATTAGTAAGTATGCAGATGATACTAAGGTAGGTGGCGTTGTGGATAATGATTTAAGTTTTCAAAGCTTATATAACTATATAACAATTTCAGCACGGAAACAGGCCATCTCGGCCCTTTTAGTCTGTGCTGAACGCTTACTCTCACCTAGTCCCACTGACCCGCACTCAGTCCATAACCCTCCATTCTTTTCCTGTCCATATACCTATCCAATTTTACTTTAAATGACAATACCGGACCTGCCTCTACCACTTCTACTGGAAGCTCGTTCCACACAGCTACCACTCTCTGAGTAAAGAAATTCCCCCTCGTGTTACCCTTAAACTTTTGCCCCCTAACTCTCAACACATGTCCTCTTGTTTGAATCTCCCCTAATCTCAATGGAAAAAGCCTATCCACATCAACTCTATCTATCCCCCTCATAATTTTAAATACCTCTATCAAGTCCCCCTCAACAATCTAGCTCCAAAGAATAAAGGCCTAACTTGTTCAACCTTTCTCTGTAACTTAGGTGCTGAAACCCAGGTAACATTCTAGTAAATCTCCTCTGTACTCTCTCTATTTTGTTGACACCTTTCCTATAATTTGGTGACCAGACTGTACACAATACTCTAAATTTGGCCTTACCAATGCCTTGTACAATTTTAACATTACATCCTAACTCCTATACTCAATGCTCTGATTTATAAAGACCAGCATACCAAAAGCTTTCTTCACCACCCTATCCACATGAGATTCCACCTTCAGGGAACTATGCACCATTATTCCTAGATCACTCTGTTCTACTGCATTCTTCAATGCCCTACCATTTACCATGTATGTCCTATTTGGATTATTCCTACCAAAATGTAGCACCTCACACTTATCAGCATTAAACTCCATCTGCCATCATTCAGCCCACTCTTCTAACTGGCCTAAATCTCTCTGCAAGCTTTGAAAACCTACTTCATTACTTTGAAAACCTACTTCATCAGGTCCCTGGGACCTGATGGTCTGCATCCCAGGGTACTTGAAGAGGTGGCTCGAGAAATCATGGACGCATTGGTAATCATTTTCCAATGTTCTATTGATTCAGGAACAGTTCCTGCTGACTGGAGGGTGGCTAATGTTGTCCCACTTTTCAAGAAAGGAGGGAGAGAAAAAACAGGGAATTATAGACCGGTTAGCCTGACGTCAGTGGTGGGAAAGATGCTGGAGTCAATTATAAAAGAGGAAATTATGACACATTTGGATAGCAGTAGAAGGATCAGTCCAAGTCAGCATGGATTTATGAAGGGAAAATCATGCTTGACTAATCTTCTGGAGTTTTTTGAGGATATTACTATGAAAATGGACAAGGGAGTGCCAGTGGATGTAGTGTACCTGGACTTTCAGAAAGCTTTTGATAAAATCCCACATTGAAGATTAGTGGGCAAAATTAGGGCACATGGTATTGGGGGCAGAGTACTGACATGGATTGAAAATTGGCTGGCTGACAGGAAACAAAGAGTTGTGATTAACAGGTCCCTTTCGGCATGGCAGGCTGTGACCAGTGGGGTACCGCAAGGTTCGGTGCTGGGACCGCAGCTGTTTACAATATACATTAATGATTTAGATGAAGGGATTAAAAGTAACATTAGCAAATTTGATGATGGCACAAAGCTGGGTGGCAGTGTGAAATGTCAGGAGGATGTTATGAGAACGCAGGGTGACTTGGACAGGTTGGGTGAGTGGGCAAATGTATGGCAGGTGCAGTTTAATGTGGATAAATGTGAGGTTATCTACTTTGGTGGCAAGAACAGGAAAGCAGATTACTATCTAAATTGAGTCAAGTTAGGAAAAGGGGAAGTACAACGAGATCTAGGTGTTCTTGTACATCAGTCAATGAAAGCAAGCATGTAGGTACAGCAGGCAGTGAAGTAATCTAATGGCATGCTGGCTTTTATAACAAGAGGAATTGAGTACAGGAGTAAAGAGGTCCTTCTGCAGCTGTACAGGGCCCTGGTGAGACCACACCTGGAGTATTATGTGCAGTTTTGGTCTCCAAATTTGAAGAAGGACATTCTTGTTATTGAGCGAGTGCAGCGTAGGTTCACAAGGTTAATTCCCAGAATGGCAGGACTGTCATATGTTGAACGATTGCAGCGACTAGGCTTGTATACACTGGAATTTAGGATGAGAGGGGATCTGATTGAAACATATAAGATTATTAAGGGATTGGACACACTGGAGGCAGGAAGCATGTTCCCGCTGATGGGTGAGTCCAGAACTAGAGGCAGTTTAAGAATAAGGGGTAGGACATTTAGAACAGAGATGCGGAAAAACCTTTTCACCCAGACAGTGGTGGATATGTGGAATGCTCTGCCCCAGAAGTTAGTGGAGGCCAAGTCTCTGGATGCATTCAAGAGAGAGTTAGATAGAGCTCTTATAGATAGCGGGGTCAAGGGATATGGGGAGAGGGCAGGAATGGGGTACTGATTGTGTATGATCAGCCATGATCACAGTGAATGGCGGTGCTGGATAGAAGGGCCGAATGGCCTACTCCTGCACCTACTGTCTATTGTCTATTGTCTATTATCCACAACACCACCTACTTTAGTATCATCTGCATACTTACTAATCCAATTTACCACCCCATCATCCAGATCATTAATGTAAATGACAAACAACATTGGACCCAGTACAGATCCCTGATGCACACCACTAGTCACCGGCCTCCAACCTGACAAACAGTTATCCACCACTGCTCTCTGGCATCTCCCATCCAGCCACTGTTGAATCCATTTTCTACTTCAATATTAATACCTAATGATTGAACCTTCCTAACTAACCTTCCATGTGGAACCTTGTCAAAGGCCTTACTGAAGTCCATACAGACAACATCCACTGCTTTACCCTCGTCAACTTTCCTCGTAACCGCTTCAAAAAATTCAATAAGATTTGTCAAACATGACCTTCCACACACAAATCCCTGTTGACTGTTCCTAATCAGACCCTGTCTATCCGGATAATTATATATACCATCGCTAAGAATACGTTCCATTAATTTACCCACCACTGACGTCAAACTGACCTCCCTATAATTGCTAGGTTTACCCTTTTTAAACAATGGAACCACGTGAGCAATACACCAATCCTGCAGCAATATGTGATAAAAACTCCAGATCGTAGAAAACCAACACAAATTAGCCACATAAATATGATAAAAACATATGATGAGAAACAGTCTGCAACTGTGACTGTTGTGGTCAATAATAATGGGTCTGATCTCACTAGGAACATAATGCATGATTCATCTGAATCTTATTCTAAACCCAACATTGTTTCTGTCAGATTACCAAACTCAACCATTCTGGAAAATATTGATAGCACCTTTACAGCCAGAGCAGTAACATCAAATGAAGCAATTAATTTTTAAGTATAAGGATGTATTTCCATACGTTCCTAGAATAACCACAGTAGCTTCACATGATGTAGATGTTGGAGATGCCAAACCCATAAAGCAACATCCATAGAGGATGAACATGGAAAAATGTGAACTTGCTGAGAAAGAAGATAAGTATATGTTAGAGATTAATATTATTCAACCTTCTAACACGAATTGGAGTTCACCTTGTCTTATGTTGCCCAAGTCAGACGGTGGTATTCGGTTTTGTACAGACTACAGGAAGGCGAATGCTGTGACGAAAACAGATGCATATCCAATTCCTAGTGTAGATGATTGTGTAGATAGAGTTGGAAAAGCAAAGTTCCTTACAAAGAGTGATTTATTGAAAGGGTATTGGTCTGTTCCATCAAAAGATAGAGGTAGAGAGATTTCTGCATTTGTAATTTCATCTGGTTTATATGAATATAATGCTCTTCCATTTGGAATGAAGAATGCCCCAGGTACTTTCCAGTGGATGATTAATTCTGTGATTCAGGGATTGAAAGGTACAAATGCTTATATTGAGGATTTAGTTACAGGAAATGATACTGGGGAAGCACACATTACTGCAGTGGAGAAATTATTTGAAAGGCTTTCAAAAGCTAACTTAACTATTAACTTAGCTAAAAGTGAATTTGGACATGCCACTGTGACTTACCTTCATTATGTTGTGGGTCAAGGTAAGGTAGCCCCTGTTCAGGCAAAAGTTCGGGCAATTTTAGAGATCCCCACTGCCACTGGGAAAAAACTCTCAGAAAACTCCTGGGAATGATAGGATATTACCGAACATTTTGTAAGAATTTTGCTAATATTGCTCTTCCATTAACTAACCTCTTGAAGAAGATTGAAAAGTTTGTGTGGACAGTGCTTTGTCAGGAAGCATTTGAAAAATTGAAAATTATGATATGTCATCAACCTGTGCTCAAGGTACCTGACTTTAAAAACCCTTTTTCATTAGCTGTAGATGCTAGTGATGAGGCTGCAAGAGCAGTATTACCGTAAAAGAATGAGAGTGATTAGGTTGATCATCCGGTAGCTTACTTTTCTAAGAAATTTAATAAGCATCAGAGAAACTATTCGACAATAGAAAAGGAATTGTTATCTCTTGTTTTGGCCTTAGAACATTTTGATGTGTATATTGGTGCAACTCAAAAGCCACTCATAGTCTACACTGATCATAATCCGTTAGTGTTTCTGAGTAAGATGAAAAACAAAAATAAAAAGTTATTAGGTTGGAGTTTAATGTTACAGGAGTATAATATTTTGATAACTTATATTAAAGGGAAAGATAATGTATTTGCTGATTGTTTATCTCAATGTTAATTGTACAATGCAATTTTTTTATTCTGTGGAGTGATATTTTAACATTTGTAACACTCCTGTGTAGTAAGTTGTAAGATGCTGTATGATAATACTATGTATACTGTATGTGTTGTAAATTTTATACATTTGTATTTTTTTCTTTTGTAAATAATTGTTAAAATTTTGTTCATGACAGATCAATTTTTTTTGGAGGGAGGTGTTATATACCTGTCGGTATCTTGTGCCTGTCACATGACCATGATGTAATTGAGGCTCTGCTGGGCATGATGTAATGGTCTTGTGTTGGTAGAGTGACGTAATTTTCCTGCCAGTGAGAGGTCATGTGATAGTTTTTTTTCAACAGGGTATAAAAGGAGAACCCCTCCCCTTGACGCAGGTCAGTTTCGTGGCTTAAGTCGTCAGTGACTCCGTTCTGTTGAGTATTTGATTTTATGATGCAGTTTTGTTTCAAAAGTGGAGTTTTAATTTCTACTGTGAGAATCGTTGTGCCAGCAGTTCTGAAAATCACTGCAAGTTAAAGTCTAGTCAGAGAGTGAAGAATTATTAAAGTTTGGGAAGCTGAAGGATCGAGGAAAGTTGATGTTGTCGGCAGTAAAACAGGTTCAACCTTATTTAACCTTCATATAAGGAGTTAGTAACCTGTGTCCAAGATAACTACTGCTTTGCTAAAAGAACAGAAAGAGTTGGATGCAGTGTTTCACCAAAGAAAGTTCAGTGCCTTTAAACTGTTTTATTTCCTACATCATAAATCCTTTGGGACAATAGATACTTTGTCTGGGATCAGTACTAACGTCACGAAAGAGGATTTATTACTTCAAGGGAAGTATCTCCTAACTGACTGTGTAAATCATTTTGGACTTTTTGCAATACTACTTTAAAGAACTGAGTTCGCATTTCTTGCTTTAAGAACTGTTCGAGCTGCCATATAGCAGTCCACTTCTGATTAAGTTAGTCGTTTGTTTATTTTTGGGGTTTTTTAGCAGTGTTTAATAAATGTTTTATTTGTTATAAAAAACCCTGTCTCAATTATATATTCATTGTTGCTGGAGCATTACAGGAGGAAAAGAGGGATCTTGGGGTCCGAGTCCATGGGACTCTCAAAGCTGCTGTGCAGGTTGACTCTGTGGTTAGGAAGGCGTATGGCCTTCATCAACCATGAGATTGAATTTAAGAGCAGGGAGGTATTATACAGCTATATAGGACCCTGATCAGACCCCACTTGGAGTACTGTGCTCAGTTCTAGTCACCTCACTACAGGAAGGATGTGGAGGCCATAGGAGAGGAGATTTACAAGAATGTTGCCTGTTAACAAGAATGTTAATCCCAAAGCTAAAGTAGTGACAAATGGTCAAATTTCAACATCATTTCAGTTAACAAGATCAACTCGGCAAGGTTGCCCACTATCACCTGCTTTGTTTGTGTTGGCAATAGAACCACTAGCTGAATTAATCAGAATGGACCCAGATATTAAGGGTTTCAGAGTTAATCAGGAAGAATACAAGATTAACTTATTTGCTGATGATGTTCTAATTTATTTAACAGATCCATTACATTCACTACGCAAATTATCTTATAGACTAGAAGAATATGGGAAAATATCGGGTTATAAAATAAATTGGGATAAAAGTGAAATTTTACCTCTTACTAAAGGAGATTATAATCAATGTCGATTAATAACTCAATTTAGATGGCCAGCAAATGGTATAAAATATTTAGGTATAAGAGTTGATAATGATATAAAAAACTTATACAAATTAAATTACTTACCACTTTTGAAAAAAATTCAGGAAGATCTTGAAAAATGGATGGCATTATCAATAACATTAGTAGGTAGAGTAAATACTATAAAAATGAATATATTCCCTAGATTACAATATTTATTTCAATCATTACCAATACAATTACCCCAGAAGTTTTTTCAAGAGTTAAACAAATATGTGAGGAAATTCCTCTGGAAAGGTAAGATGTCAAGAATATCGTTGGAAAAATTGACATGGAAATTTGATCTAGGAGGATTACAACTTCCAAATTTTAAGAATTATTATAAAGCAAATCAACTTAGATTTATTGCATCTTTTTTCGAGAAAGATAAACCGGCATGGATTAGAATAGAATTAGATAAAATAGGAGAAAATGTACCAGAAGATTTTATATACAAATGGGAATCTAAATGGATACGGGAAAAGAAAGAATCTCCTATATTAAAACATTTGATTGATTTATGGAATAAGATAAATGTTGATGATGAGATAAAAAAATCTTTATTAGCAAAGAGATCTTTAATTCAAAATAGACTTATTCCTTTCACAATGGACAACCAACTTTTATATAATTGGATTCAAAATGGGATTAGATATATAGGGAATTGTTTTGAAGGAGGTATATTAATGTCATTTGAACAATTAAAGAATAAATATAAAATATCAAACAACACTTTATTTTGTTACTTTCAATTAAGGGCTTATTTAAGAGAAAAATTAGGTCAAACAATGTTATTGCCGAAATCTAATGAAATAGAAATTTTAATTCAAAAAGGAAATATCAAAAAATTTATATCTTGCATGTATAATTTGATTCAAAGACAGGTAATTAAGCAAGGAGTCCATAAGTCAAGACAAAAATGGGAAAGTGATTTGAATATCAAAATTGAAGAAACAAATTGGTCAAGACTATGTCTTGACAGTATGACAAATACAATAAATGTTCGGTTAAGATTAGTGCAGTATAATTTTCTACATCAATTATATATTACACCACAAAAAATAAAAAAATTTAATCCAAATTTATCGGATCAGTGTTTCCGATGTAACCAGGAAACTGGTACTTTTTTACATTCGACATGGTCTTGCTCTAAAATTCAACCTTTTTGGACAAATTTAAGACTTTTACTGGAACAAATTACAGGAACACAATTTCCTCATAATCCAATATTATTTTTACTAGGTGATATTGAAGGGATAAAACCGAAACTCAAACTAAATAAGTATCAGAAAGAATTTATAAAAATTGCACTGGCAGTAGCCAAAAAAGCTATTGCAGTTACTTGGAAATCGGATACACATTTAAGTATAGATTCTTGGAAGAAAGAAATCTATGGTTGTATTCCATTAGAAAAAATTACTTATAATTTAAGAGATAAATATGAAACATTTTTGAAAATTTGGAGCCCTTATTTACAAAAGACAGGATTAAATATATAGATGCTTTGAAGATGAAACAATTGGTTATTAGGGGAAAGAAATAAATATACATATTAAAATTATTACGAATTCCATGGAGCATGTGGAGATCTTCCAACCACCAGGCACTCTTTCTTTCTTTCTTTCTTTCTTTTTTTTTCTATAGGGCAGTTAGGGGGGAGGGGTTAAGGGGAGGGGGTATGGGTTATATACATTGTTTTTTCATACTTTGTAATCATTTAAAAATGCAATAAAAAATTATTTAAAAAAAAAAAGAATGTTGCCTGGATTGGGGAGCATCCCTTATGAGAATAGGTTGAGTGAACTCGGCCTTTTCCCCTTGGAGTGATGGAGCATGAGTGCTGACCTGATAGAGTTGTATAAGATGGAAGGCTACTCAAATGGTACTTGTTAATATGATAAAGTCTCATTATAACTCAGAGACAGCACCTGTGAATACTGTTATGAAAATAAGTGGAGTCGTGGAGACTGGTAACGAGGTACCAGATAATTTTAATAAGCTAAGTACAGTCTCAACAAGGCTCAAGGATTCCGTTATTTTGGAAAACATTAACAATAAAGTTTATCATTTGGAGCCTGACCAGCAAAATCAATTGAAGGGATTAATTAGCAAGTATGAGGATTTATTCCCTGACATTCTCAAACAAAGTGCAGCTACCATGCATGAAGTAATTGTAGATCAAGTTGACCCAATTAAGCAACATCCTTGTGGAATGAATTTAGAAAAAAGTAAAATGGCTGAACAAGAAATTGGATACATGCTGGCAAATGGTATCATTAGGCCACCTACCTCAGACTGAGTGTCACCCTGCGTTTTTGTGCCTAAGCCAGAGATTCTGTACTGATTACAGGAAAGTTAATGCAATAACCAAGACAGAGGCTTATCCTATCCTGACAATAGAGGACTGTATTGATAAGGCGGGAAAGGCTAAATACCTTACAAAGATTGATCTGTTAAAAGGATACTGGTGTGTTCCCTTGACAGAAAGGGCTAGAGAAATATCTGCAGTTGTAACACCATCTGGACTGTATGAGTATAATGTTTTACCCTTCAGAATGAAAATGCTCCAGGGACATTCCAAAGAATGATTAATTCTGTGATTTGAGGTTTAGAAAATATAGGAGCTTATATTGATGATTTGGTTGTACAGAATGACAGGTGGCAAGAGCATATCTGTGCAGGCCAAGGTTTAGGCTATTGCTGAGGTTCATGTTCCGATGGGCAAGAAAGCTTTAAAAAGGTTTTTAGGAATGGTTGGGTATTACCGTAAGTTTATGGCTCTCCCCATAATGAAACTACTAGTGAAGAGTGAAAGATTTGTATGGAGTGAGCTGTGCCAGGAGGTATTTGAATGCCTGAAAACTATTCTGTGTTATCAACCTGTGCTCAAAGCACCTGATTTTACCAAACCATTTTCTATAGTGGTAGATGCTAGTGATGAAGTTGCTAGGGCAGTATTGTTACAAAAGGGTGGTGATGACATTGAACATCCTGTAGCTTATTTCTCAAAGAAATTTAAAGAACATCAGAAAAATTATTCCACCATTGAAAAGAAGTTGCTATCACTCATTTTAGCCTTGCAACATTTTGATGTTTATGTATGTCCAGCGCAGAAACCACTTGTGGTTTACAATGACCATAATCCATTAGTGTTTTCGAGTAAAATGAAGGATAAGAATAGAAGGTTACTAAACTGGAGTTTGATTTTGTAAGAATATGACATGGAAATAAGACATGTCGAAGGTACAACATTATATCAGATTGTTTGTCCAGGTGTTAAGTTAAAATAAGTAAGTAAATAAATAAAATTATCCTTAAGTCAGAGGGATCTTGGGGTTTGAGTCCATAGGATGCTCAAAACAGCTGCACAGGTTGACTCTGTGGCTAAGAAGGCGTATGGTATATTGGCCTTCATCAATCGTGGAATTGAATTTAGGAGTCGAGAGGTAATGTTGCAGCTATATAGGACCCTGGTCAGACCCCACTTGGAGTACTCTGCTCAGTTCTGGTTGCCTCACTACAAGAAGGATTTGGAAACCATAGAAAAGGTGCAGAGGAGATTCACAAGGATGTTGCCTGGATTGGGGAGCATGCCTTATGTGAATATGTTGAGTGAACTCGGAGCAACGGAGGATGAGAGGTGACCTGATAGAGGTGTACAAGATGATGAGAGGCATTGATCGTGTGGATAGTCAGAGGCTTTTTCCCAGGGCTGAAATGGTTGCAACAAGAGGACACAGGTTTAAGATGCTGGGAATATGTACAGAGGAGAAGTCAGGGGTAAGTTTTTTACTCAGAGAGTGGTGAGTGCGTGGAATGGGCTGCCGGCAATGATGGTGGAGGCGGATAAGATAGGGTCTTTTAAGAGGCTTTTAGATAGGTACATAGAGCTTATTAAAATAGAGGGCTATGGGTAAGCTTATTAATTTCTAAGGTAGGGACGTGTTCGACACAAATTTGTGGGCCAAAGGGCCTGTATTGTGCTGTAG
This sequence comes from Hypanus sabinus, assembly GCF_030144855.1. Classification (NCBI taxonomy): domain Eukaryota; kingdom Metazoa; phylum Chordata; class Chondrichthyes; order Myliobatiformes; family Dasyatidae; genus Hypanus; species Hypanus sabinus. The sequence continues at coordinate 143,363 of NC_082712.1, forward strand.
GTTTCCTATGTTTCTGTGTTTCTAAAATTTGTATATGTTTTTGTTATGTTACCTGATAATTACACATTCTATAGTGAGACAAAAATTTTACTCCTTGATCAAAATTTTTCCCAAAAGGAGGGAGGTGTGATGAGATCCTAATGTTTATTCATTATGGACTGTGCCTTTAAAAAGGAGAGAGAGTGTGCACCACTGATTCAGGGAGAAAGGCACTGAGCAGCTCGTGAGTCACTATGGTGATGGAACGGCAAAGTTATAGAACATAGAAAAGTACAGCACAGTACAGGCCCTTCAGCCCACAATGTTGTGCCAACCCTTAAATTCTGCCTCCCATACAACTCCCCACCTTAATTTCCTCCATATACCTGTCTAGTAGTCTCTTAAATTTCTGCCCCCACCACTGACTCAGACAGTGAATTCCACGTACCAACCACTCTCTGAGTAAAAAACCTTCCTGTAATATCCCCCTTGAACTTTCTACTGCTTACCTTGAAGCTATGTCCTCTTGTATTGAGCAGTGGTTCCCTGGGGAAGAGGCACTGGCTGTCCACTCTATCTATTCATCTTAATATCGTGTATACCTCAATCATGTCTCTGCCTCCTTCTCATCTAGATAGGTCCGCATAACTTCAGGGACACAACCTTTGAACTGCTCAATCAGCATTAGCTGTAGCAGTTTGTCATAATCTCCAATGACCCCTTTCAAGGTGCACCAATGCTCACAATACATTTGCATTTCACAGGCAAACTCTAAATAAGTGCGGTCCCACAGCTTTCTCAAATTCCAGAACTTCTGCCGGTATGCCTCTGGAACCAACTCGTAACTCCTCAGTATAGCCCTTTTTACTTCATCATAATCTTTAGCCTCCTCCATAGACAATGCCGAATAGGCTTGCTGAGCCTTCCCCCTAAACACACTCCGTAACAGAACAGCCCACTTCTCCTTAGGCCAGTCCTGATTCATAGCAACTTTCTCGAAATGGAGGAAGTACCTATCGACATCCATCTCCTTGAATGTGGGTATCAACTTAATCTCCTGACCAATCTTGAACCCCTTGTTTGGGTCCGCTTCCTGGCACTCTCCCTTCGATGCCCTTACCCTTTCTTTTTCCAGCTCAAACTGCCTCTCTCTCTCCCTTTCCTCTCTCTGCTTTTCAGCTTCTTCCCACTCCAGCTTCCTTATCCTGAGCTCATGCTCCCTTTTCTTATCCTCCTCAGCCAACCTTAATTTTTCTAACCGTAGCTGAAGCTCACTGTCAGTTGGTTTACTCTCAGGGAACAGCTCTAATACCTCCGACGGGAACACCTCCCGGGATACATAATACATAGCTATTGCTCTCTGTGTCTCCAACTTTCTTACCACCGGTTTCACTGCAGAGAGATTCAACTGTCTCGCAATACTCAACAATTCACCTTTCTGGCATCCTCTAATGCCCCTGAAGTTGGTTCCTTTAAAAATCTGTCAGTCTCCATCTCTGCTGGTTTCCCTTCTGGTTTTCCACGCACCCAGATCAGATAACGGAATTCTATCCTGATTCACTGGCCCCCCAATTTGGTAATCAAATCCCGGAGACGAGGTCCCAATTTGTTACGTACCCCGTAACTGGGTTAACAGACCAGCAGAAATGGAAGGATACGTTGGAGTCTGGTGGTACTATAACTAAAGGTATTTATTAGTAAACTAAGCAATATAGTATCAAAAATGCAAATATACATATAGAACAGGTTAGCAGTAATAAACAAAGAAGTGTAGGAATAATAATCAACAATAATAAACAAGCTCTATCAATGTCTAGGGGTAAATGAATTGTCATAAGAGAATATAGAGTTCAGTTCAGTTCATGCTGAGGTAGTTGGTTGTTGTGTTGCAATATTGGAGAGAGAGAGAGAGAGAGAGAGAGAGATGTAACAGCTGCAGCAGGCAAAGCTTCCGTTGTCTTCTTATTCCGTTGTACCATTGTGATCATTCGGTTATGACCCCTCCGTTCTTGGCTAGACCGTTCTTCCGTGGTGGGCTCATCACTCTGGCATGAGTGGACACACACACAAGCCCCCAACGGTCCTGCCATCACACTGTGAGCTTTGTGACCGATCTCCTGGTTCGGTCTCCAAAGCCCCCACCTTCCTGTGGGTGCACAACACTCTTTCAGTGTCCACTGGTGTGTCTGAGGGTGTCTCCCCAGACCTGTCTTTTATCCCCATTGATGGAGTATCAGCCATCCCTCAACTCAATATGTCCATGTCCATCAAACTATGCCACTCCTACTGTCTCCTCAGTAATGTTAACGAGCAAAGAAACGTCCTTGTAGCGAAAGGTAAATAATCAGTGAAGAGCCATAACACATAAATCAACCATCTCCCTCTCTCTTACCTGTAGCAGATGTCTCTACCTCTGTTCTTCATCTCTCTCTCTCATTAGCAGCATAGTTCCTAAGGAGGGGATTAACTCTGGACGCCATTTCTATCAGGTCTGTTCAGCACTCATAACAGTTGTTTCAGTTAGGCTTAATCACAGACACATAATTTTCATATTGGGGCTGGAATATAAGTGGCCCTGGGTTTGAGTGTGGTTGCGAGTTCGTCTTGTTGGTATCCTGTCCTTGCCTCTGTGGACCTGGCCTGAAGCCCTGCTGGCATCCTTGCCTGTATCGCTGTCAAGTTCAGCCACCGGAGTGAGACTGGAGCCTTGCCGTGCCAACAGAAGGAACTATCTATTGTTGAGCTTGGAACTGTCTCTTTGTGTCCCTGTTTTTAGTGTCTGTGTATGAGTCCTGGCCTAAGTCCTGTCCCCAAGGAGGGGTCCCAACTCTGTGTAAAGCCCCAGCCCTATGTCCTGTTCCCAAGGAGGGGTCCAGACTCTGTGTTCCATGTATGAGTCCCAGCCCTATATCATGTCCCCAAGGAGAGGTCCTGACCCTGAGTAAAGCTCTGGCCCTACATCCTGTTCCCAGGCTCTGTGTCCTGTATTCCTGTGCTCATGTCCAAGGCTCCGAGGAGGTTCCAGTCTGTGTCCAAGGCTCTGAGGAGGTTCCAGTCCGTGTCCAAGGCTCTGAGGAGGTTCCAATCCATGTCCAAGGCTCCGAGGAGGTTCCGGTCCGTGTCCAAGGCTCCGAGGAGGTTCCGGTCCGTGTCCAAGGCTCTGAGGAAGTTCCAGTCTGTGTCCAAGGCTCTGAGGAAGTTCCAGTCTGTGTCCAAGGCTCCGAGGAGGTTCCAGTCAGTGTCCAAGGCTCCGAGGAGGTTGCAGTCAGTGTCCAAGGCTCCGAGGAGGTTCCGGTCTGTGTCCAAGGCTCTGAGGAGGTTCCAGTCTGTGTCCAAGGCTCTGAGGAGGTTCTAGTCTGTGTCCAAGGCTCCAAGGAGGTTCCATTCCATGTCCAACGCTCCGAGGAGGTTGCAGTCAGTGTCCAAGGCTCCGAGGAGATTCCAGTCCGTGTCCAAGGCTGTGAGGAGGTTCCGGTCTGTGTCCAAGGCTCTGAGGAGGTTCCAGTCTGTGTCCAAGGCTCCGAGGAGGTTCCGGTCTGTGTCCAAGGCTCTGAGGAGGTTCCAGTCCGTGTCCAAGGCTCCGAGGAGGTTCCATTCCATGTCCAAGGCTCTGAGGAGGTTCCAGTCCGTGTCCAAGGCTCTGAGGAGGTTCCGGTCCGTGTCCAAGGCTCCGAGGAGGTTCCAGTCCGTGTCCAAGGCTCTGAGGAGGTTCCGGTCCGTGTCCAAGGCTCCGAGGAGGTTCCAGTCTGTGTCCAAGGCTCCGAGGAGGTTCCAGTCTGTGTCCAAGGCTCCGAGGAGGTTCCAGTCCGTGTCCAAGTTATCATAATATCAATAATTTTCTGAAAGAAACCAGTATCACTTCCCAGGGGTGCGTATATATTCAATAGAGTAACTGAATTTCCATCTATATTCCCCCTTACCAGAATATATCTGCCCTCTTTATCTCCCATTTCGAATACTTTTTCAAAATTTAGCTTACTTGAGATAAGAATAGCAACTCCTGTCCTATGTCCTGATTTATATGAGGAGAAAAATAGATTAGTGAAGCCCATTCTCTTTAGTTTTTTATGCTCATTATCACTTAAATGAGTTTCCTGTAAATATACTACATGGGCTCGTTCTTTTCTCATTTTGGATAAAATTCTCTTACATTTGATTCGATTTAATAGCCCATTGACATTAAAAGAAATTAATTTTACCTTGTCCTTAGCCATCTGTATTTATCCGTCAATGTATCATTGAAATTAGAATAAAACTTAATTGATCTACTCCCTGAACAAATAAGAACCAAGAAACGCAAATAATAACAAAAATGGCAACGAATGTGTGATTCCAAGGCTGAGGTCTCTAGTAGGTGATCCTGCGTTGAGCTAAAGGAAATGTCTAGCTGTAGGGGATAACTCCTCCTACTTGTGAGTTAAGGGCCCCCATTGCAGTATTCATAAAAATCAGTGAACAAATCCATTACACAGAAAAGATTTCCCTGCATACTCCTCCTATATATATATATATGTGTGTGTGTGTGTGTAGCGGCGTGCTACACACAGCGCTGGAATAACGACACACAGACGGTGTGTTGCAGTTGAGTAAAAGATCTATTCAAACTTCTCAGCCTCGCTTTTAAACCTTCCCGTTTCCGCCCTCCCTGGGCGGGAATGTTATAGGGGGCGCATATTCACAGTTCCTTCCCACACGCGGGCTTTTCCCCTTGTTGGTGAAGAAGGCCTGGCACCCTTTTTGGGGCTGGCCTCTTTGCCGGCACGCGCCATTTTGTGAGCTGGTTCGAGTGCGCTGGAAAGTGGGTCACCACATATCCCCTCTCAGAACCGGCGATACACCCTCCCAATGTCCACAGTCTGAGTCGGCCTCTGTTTGGGAGATCTGCCTCTGCGCCGTGATGCCTGAGCTCTGACCGGCTGTGCCAAGTCCACATGGGCCCGTTTGAGTCGGTCCACTGTGAAAACCTTCTCTTTCCCCCCAACATCCAGCACAAACGTGGACCCGTTGTTTCTGATCACCTTAAATGGCTCCTCGTAGGGCCGCTGTAGCGGTGCCCGATGTCCGCCCCGTCGTACAAAAACAAACTTACAGTGCTGCAGGTCTTTGGGTATGCAGGTCAGGCTCTGTCCATGCTGTGAAGTGGGTATGGGGGCCAGGTTACCGAGCCTCTCACGTAGTCTGCCCAGGACTGCTGCCCCCTTGGGGCTGGTATGATCTCTCCTGGGATGACCAGGGGTGCGCCGTACACCAACTCGGCTGATGAGGTGTGCAGATCTTCTTTGGGCACCGTGCGGATTCCGAGCAGGACCCAGGGAAGCTCGTCCACCCAGTTAGGTCCTCTCAGGCGGGCCATGAGAGCCGACTTCAGGTGACGGTGGAAACGCTCCACTAGTCCGTTCGACTGTGGGTGGTAGGCAGTTGTGTGGTGCAGCTGTGTCCCCAAAAGGTTGGCCATAGCTGACCACAGGCTGGAGGTGAACTGGGCGCCTCTGTCGGAGGTAATGTGGGCCGGTACACTAAAGCGAGATACCCAGGTTGCAATCAGTGCTCGGGCGCAAGATTCGGAGGTGGTGTCGGTGAGCGGGACTGCCTCTGGCCATCTTGTGAACCGGTCTACGATAGTCAGGAGGTGCCGCGCTCCTCGTGACACTGGCAGGGGGCCCATGATATCCACATGAATGTGGTCAGAACGCCGGTGGGTGGGGTGGAACTGCTGCGGCAGGGCTTTGGTGTGCCGCTGCACCATGGCTGTTTGGCACTGCATGCACATTTTGCCTATTCACTGACCTGCTTGCGGAGTCCGTGCCAAACGAACCTGTTGGAGACCATCCGGACGGTTGTCCTGATGGAGGGGTGCGCTGTTGTGAATGGAGTCGAAAACTCACCGCCGCCAGGCTGCCGGAACAATGGGGTGAGGTTGGCTGGTAGCTACATCACACAGTAGGGTCCTCTCACCTGGGCCTATGGGGAAGTCTTGGAGCTGCAAACCGGAGACTGCAGTCTGTAACTAAGGAGCTCATTATCTGCCTGCTGTGCCTCCGCCAGTGCTGCATAGTCCACCCCTTGGGACAGGGCCTGGATGGAAGGTCTGGATAGTACTTCCACCATGACATTGTCCTTTCCCGAGACATGTTGGATGTCCGTCATGTATTCAGAGATGTAGGACAGATGTCGCTGCTGATGAGACGACCAGGGATCGGACGCCTTCGTGAACGCAAAGGTAAGCGGTTTGTGGTCTGTGAACGCGGTGAAGGGCCTACCTTCCAAGAAGTACCTGAAATGCTGGATTACCAGGTCAAGTGCCAACAGCTCCCGGTCAAAAGCACTGTATTTGAGTTCGGGTGGCCGCAGGTGTTTGCTAAAGAACGCCAGGGTTGCCAGCGACCATTGATTAGTTGTTCCAGTACTCCACCCACTGCTGTGTTGGATGCATCCACTGTGAGGGCGGTAGGGATGTCTGTTCTGGGGTGCACTAGCATCGCGGCATTTGCCAAGGCCTCTCTGGTTTTAACAAAAGCGGCTGCGGCCTCTTCGTCCCAGGTAATGTCCTTGCCCTTACCCGACATCAGGGTGAACAGGGGGTGCATGATTCGGGCTGCTGAGGGGAGGAAGCGGTGCGAGAAATTCACCATACCCACGAATTCCTGCAGGCCTTTGAGTGTGTTTGGTCGGGGGAAGTGGCGGACCGCGTCTACCTTGGCGGGCAGAGGGGTTGCCCCATCTTTAGTAATCCTGTGGCCCAGGAAGTCGATGGTGTCGAGTCCAAACTGGCATTTGGCCGTGTTGATTGTTAGGCTGTATTCACTCAGTCGGGCGTAGAGTTGACGGAGGTGGGACAGATGGACGACTACTGCTGGCTATGAGGATGTCATCCAAATAGATGAATGCAAAGTCCAGGTCACATTCCTCCGTGTACATGAGCCGCTGGAACGTCTGAGCGGCTTTCTTTAGGTTGAATGGCATATGGAGGAATTCAAAAAGGCCAAACGGAGTGATGAGTGCTGTTTTGGGGATGTCGTCCAGATGCATTGGGATTTGATGGTATCCCCGGATGAGGTCTATCTCGGAAAAGATCCTTGTGCTGTGCAGGTTTGCTGCAAAGTCCTGAATGTGCGGCACAGGGTAGCAGTCCGGTGTTGTAGCCTCATTCAGTCTGCGGTAGTCGCCACATGGTCTCCAGCCCCCTGTTGCTTTGGGCACCATGTGCAGGGGGGGAGGCCCATGGGCTGTCGGACCGCCGTCTGATCCCCAATTCCTCCATCTTCTTGAACTCCTCCTTCACCAGTCAGAGCTTGTCCGGGGGAAGCCTTCGAGCACAGGTGTGGAGGGGTGGTCTCTGGGTCGGGATGTGGTGCTGCACTCCACGTCTGGGCATGGCTGCTGTGAACTGCGGTGCCAGAACTGATGGGAAGTCCGCCAGGACTCTGGTGAATTTGTTGTCGGACAGTGTGATGGAGTCCAGGTGTGGGGCTGGCAACTTGGCTTCACCCAGCGGAACGTTTGAAAAGTCTTGGCATGGACTAGTCTCTTTCCTTACAGGTCGACCAGCAGGCTGTGAGCTTTCAAAAAATCCGCCCCCAGGAGTGGTTGGGCCACGGCCGCCAGTGTGAAGTCCAATGTGAACTGGCTGGAGCCAAACTGTAGCCACACCGTACGGGTGCCATAGGTCCATATTGTGCTGCTATTTGCGGCCCTCAGGGTGGGTCCCAGTTCTCTGTTGTGGGTGTCGTAACTCGTCAGAGGTAAGACGCTGGTCTCTGCTCCAGTGTCGACCAAAAAGCAGCATCCCGACTGTTTGTCCCAGACATACAGGAGGCTATCCTGATGGCCAGCCACTGTAGCCATCAGCGGCGGCTGGCCATGGTGTTTCCTGGGAAGTTGCAGGGCGGGTTACAGTGGCGGGCTTCTGTGCCCCACTGCTGGTGGTAGAAGCACCATTGTTCATTGGCTTCCACACTCCTGCCTCTGGGATTTGTGAGCTCTGCTGCCGGGCCTGGTCTGGTCTGCTGTTGGGCATGCAGCTTGGCGATCTGTGCGACGGACGCCCCACTCTCCTTCTTGGCTTTCCACAGCACATCTGCCTGGGCCACCACCTTCCGGGGGTCGCTGAAATCCGCATCAGACAGCAGCAGGCGTATGTCCTCGGGCAGCTGCTCTAAGAACGCCTGCTCAAACATGAGGCAGGGCTTATGTCCTTCAGCCAGGGCCAGCATCTCGTTCATTAATACTGACGGCGGCCTGTCTCCCAAACCATCCAGGTGCAGTAAGCGGGCAGCTTACTCACGCCGTGAGAGTCCAAAAGTCCTTATGAGCAGGGCTTTGAATGCTGTGTATTTGCCATCTGTGGTAAAATATGTGTATACCTGTCTGGACACACCCTTCTGCTGACTGCTCCTGTGGCTCCTCCCACAGACCCCTGTATAAAGGTGATTGGAGGCACTGCTCCTCCCTCAGTCTCCAAGATGTTGTGGTCACTTTTGCTGCTAATAAAAGCCTATCATTCGCCTCCCGTCTCCGAGAATTATTGATGGTGTATCAATTTTATTAGCAGCAGTTTTAAAACATGGAGAGCATTTTACAACCAGACAGGTTGGATATTGACCCTCAATCTCTGGAAGCCAGCATCACTTTTGAACTCTGGCTTGCATGCTTCCAATCGTACCTGGAGGAGATTCGTGTGACCGAGCTTGCAACGATGCACAAAATTCTCCTCTCCAGGGTCAGTCCGCGGGTCTACCCCCTGATCAGGGACCTGCCGACCTACCAAGGGGCACTGGACGCCCTCAAAAGACAATACCTGCGACTGGTGAACAGTGTCTACTCAAGACATCGCTTAATGACACGGAGCAGTCACGGCCGGAGAGTCGAGCGTTGAGTTTGTCCGGGCCCTACAGACACTCGTGCAGGCCTATGACTGCAGGGGACTGACGCCTTCGTTATGGGGATCAGGTCAGTGTACGTGCGCCAGCAACTGCTGGAACACACCGATCTTACCTTACATTCGGTGATCGAGCTGTCCGACATGCTGGAGGTCACTCTGCACGATGCTGATGCACTCCAGGCGCGCGATCTCCCGCCGGCCCCGTGGACACTGCAGACCCCGCAACTCGCCGGCAAATCGACCTTGGCTGCTGCCAGTCACAAGTCTGCGCAGTGTTACTTCTGCAGACTCAAAATGCACCCCCGAAAATGCTGCCCGGCCTGAGAAGCTACCTGCTCCAGCTGCGGAAAGAAGGGCCACTTCACCAAGGCCCTGCAAGTCCAAACCACCAGCAGGGTCAAGCAGCGCCGCGTGCGAGGCATGGGAGCCGCCATCTTGCCCTGCCTCCAACCCTTGGGTGCTTACCGGGCACCAAGACGGCAAAGCAACTCTGGCCTCCGTGACCCTTGACCAAAGCGCTCCACACAAGCTCGCAAGGTCAATAATAGACATCCTGGTGGAGGGGCACAGGACTAGCTGCCTGTTTGACACGGGCAGCACTGAGAGTTTTATTCACCCAGACACAGTGCAACGCTGCGGACTTGTGACACAGCCGGTAAGGCAGAAGGTCACCATGGCTTCTGGATCGCATTCCACAGACATCCGGGCGGGTTGTGTAGCGACACTGGCGGTGCAGGGCACAGAATATTGGGACTTTGTGTTACTGGTCATGCCTCAACTGTGTGCCCCTGTGCTATTGGGGCTCGACTTCCAGAACCACCTGAAAAGTGTGACAATGGAGTATGAAGGACCCCTCCCACCAATCACTGTCAGAAATCCTCAGTTTTGTGGGACTTCATCATATACCCCGCTACTGACCACACACACACACACACACACACCGACCCGCACATCCCACCCAACACCATGCCAACAGCCACGCTACTGACACCACTTGCAGCCTCTCCACCCTCAAGATCCCTCCCCCACCGCTATTCGCCAACCTGACACCCGACGTTAAACCTGTGGCAACTAAAAGCAGGAGGTACAGCGCGGGGGACCGGGCCTTCATTCAGTCAGAGGTGCAGCGGCTGCTCAGGGAGGGGATCATTGAGCCAAGCACAAGCCCTTGGAGGGCCCAGGTGGTCGTTGTTCGGACCAGGCAGAAAAATAGGATGGTCGTGGACTACAGCCAGACCATCAATAGGTTCACTCAGCTTGACGCGTACCCCCTACCCCACGTCACGGATATGGTCAATCAGATAGCTCAGTACAAGGTGTACTCGACCATAGACCTGAAATCCGCTTACCATCAGCTCCCCGACCGCCCGGAGGACCGCCCCTACACCGCCTTCGAGGCGGGCGGCAGGCTCTATCGCTTTCTGCACGTCCCCTTCGGTGTCATGAATGGTGTCTCTGTCTTCCAGAGGGAAATGGACCGGATGGTGGACCAGTGCCAACTGAAGGCCACTTTCCCATATTTGGATAACATCACCATCTGCGGTCACGACTGGCAGGGTCACGACACCAACATCCAACAATTTTTCCAAGTGGCCAAAGCTCTTAACCTCACCTATAACAGGGACAAGTGTGTGTTCGGAACCACCCGACTTGCTATCCTTGGGTATGTCGTGGAGAACGGGGTCATTGGCCCTGACCCCAACCGTATGCGCCCCCTGTTGGAACCCCCTCTTCCCACCACCCTCAGAGCCCTCAAACGGTGCCTGGGCTTCTTTTCCTGTTACGCCCAATGGGTCCCTCACTATGCAGACAAGGCCCGCCCCCTGGTCAAGTCCACTGCATTTCCCCTCTCAGCCAAGGCCTGCGCGGCCTTCAACCACATTAAAAGGGACATTGCCAAAGCAACGATGCATGCGGTGGTAGAGACCATTCCCTTCCAAGTAGAGAGTGACGCCTCCGACTTCACGCTGGCTGCTACCCTCAATCAGGCAGGAAGGCCGGTAGCATTCTTCTCTCGTACCCTTCGGGGCCCTGAAATTCAGCACTCCGCAGTGGAGAAAGAAGCCCAGGCCATACTGGAAGCTATTAGGCACTGGAGGCACTATCTCACCGGCAAAAGGTTCACCTTGCTGACCGACCAGCGCTCAGTTACGTTCATGTTCAGCAACCAACAGCGGGGCAAAATCAAAAATGATAAAATTTTGAGGTGGAGAATCAGACTCTCAACCTACAACTATGACATCCTGTACCAGCCTGGAAGGCTCAATGAGTCCCCTGATGCCCTATCATGGGGAGCGTGTGCCAGCGCACAGCTCGACCGGCTATACGCCCTCCATGCAGATCTTTGCCACCCAGGGGTCACCCGACTTTACCATTTTGTGAAAGCCCGGAACCTGCCTTACTCCCTTGAGGAAATCAGGACGATGACCAGGGACTGTCAAATCTGCGCTGAGTGTAAACCACATCTCTACCATCTTGAACAGGTACAACTTATCAAGGCAACTGAGTGTCGACTTTAAGGGCCCCCTTCCCTCCACCGACCATAATGTGTACTTTCTCAACATAATCGACGAGTACTCACGGTTCCCCTTTGCCATCCCCTGCCCCGACACCACTGCCACATCCATCATAAAAGCCCTGCGCCAGCTCTTCACTCTGTTCGGATATCCCTGCTATATCCACAGTGATAGAGGGTCCTTGTTTATGAGTGATGGGCTGCGCCAGTACCTGCTGGCTAGGGGCATTGCTACTAGTAGGACCACGAGCTATAATCCCCGGGAAATGGACAGGTGCAGTGGGAGAATGCCACTGTGTGGAAGGCCACACTCTTAGCGCTTAGGTCAAAGGGATTGCTGGTCTCTCGCTGGCAGGAGGTCCTCCCCGAGGCACACCACTCCATCCGCTCCCTGTTATGCACGTCCACCAATGCCACCCCTCATGAACGACTCTTTTCTTTTCCCAGGAAGTCTGCCACTGGGACCACCCTACTGGCTTGGCTGACGTCCCCAGGGCCAGTGCTGCTCCGGAAACATGCGAGGAGCAATAAATACTCCCCGATGGTCGTGAGGGTTCACCTACTTCATGCGAACCCCCAGTATGCCTACGTGGTCTTACCTGATGGGCGTGAGGACACAGTCTCTGTCCGTGACCTGGCGACCGTAGGAGCACCAGACCCCTACCCTGAACACTCCACGGTGACTATGAACCCCGTACCCACTGATGTGGGTATACCCACGAGACCCCGCGCACACCAAGCCCTACACAGACTCCTCACGACACTCCCATACCGAGCGCCATGCACACGCCTCAGGGATTACTTACGCCTAACGGGCTGGCAACTCCAGTCAGGCCAGAGCCAGCACAACCACCGTCACCGGTGCTACGTAGATCACAGCGACAGACTCAACCACCTGATAGACTTAACCTGTAAATATACTTGTGAGAAACTTTGCCCCGTGGGGACTCTCTTTTAAAACAAAGGGGGGTGAATGTGGTAAACTATGTGTATACCTGTCTGGACATGCCCCTCTGCTGACTGCTCCTGTGGCTCCTCCCACAGACCCCTGTATAAAGGCGATTGGAGGCACTGCTCCTCCCTCAGTCTCCAAGAAGTTGTGGTCACTTTTGCTGTGAATAAAAGCCTATCGTTCGCCTCCCATCTCCGAGAGTTATTGATGGTGTATCACCGTCCTCTGGGGTCAACTGCATGAACTCCTCAACCTGGGCAGCTGTCTCCTGGTTGAGGGAGCTCACCACGTAGTAGTAACGTGTGGAATCTGAGGTTATCTGCCGAATGTGGAATTGGGCTTCTGTTTGTTGGAACCATAGGTGAGGTCGCAGCGTCCAGAAGCTTGGCAGTTTTAATGAAACTGCATGAACAGATGCGGCGTCGTTCATCTTCAGTCCAAATATCGTTTGGGCCGTCGGGGTTACCAATTGTAGCGCTGTGCTGGAATAACGACACGCAGATAGTGAGTTGCAGTTGCGTAAAAGATTTATTCAAACTTCGCGGCCTCGCTTTTAAGCCTTCCCGTTTCCGCCCTCCCCAGGCGGGATTGCTGTAGGGGGCGCATATTCACAGTCCCTTCCCACGTGCGGGCTTTTCCCTTGCTGGTGAAGAAGGCCTGGCCCGCTTATGCTGGCGCGCGCCATTTTGAGAGCCGGTTCAAGTGCGTTGTAAAGTGGGTCACCACACGCACACGCACACACACACACACACATATATTACATACATACACATATATACTCATTTTGGTGGGGAAAAAGGAGTAAGTGAGCGAATAAAGAATAACAACTAAGTAATATAAAATCCACATTATAAGTATTTCTCGAGATAGGTATATCACCGTGTACTTTTGCTTCCATTTAGCTTCTCAACATTTTTAAAGTTAGCCAAACCTTATGGCTCTTCTGAAGGGGGTGAGGACTGTCTTTGGGAAACTCCCGGTCTCTTCCTGATATATTTCTCTCGGCCTCCTCCCGTCTCCTGCAATTCTCGATTCTCGCACTATTTCCCAAGCGGAGCAGAATAGTTCCTCAGCCAGGTTTTCCTGCGTTTTGGTCACGCTGACGAGCGACCCTCTGGCCTTCATGTCTGTAGTCGCCTCTTCCACTGTCTGGTACAACCGCGTCTTATTGTCATAAAACACTCGGTTTAGCAGGGTACGGAGTTTGAAATCTAATCTTTTTTTGCTTTAGTACTCCCTTTACTTCAGAGTATTCTTTGAGTTTCTGCAGGACCGCGGGGGGGGGGGTAATCTTGGTTGAAATATATTAATTCATCATCGAAAAACATTCTCTTCTTACCCCAGGTCCTTCGTTGAATCTCCGCCTTGGTGCCGTAAGGAAGGAATTTAATTATTGAGTGTGGCTTTCTATCCTGGGTAGGTTTCGGGTCGAGCGTGCGGTGGGTTCTTTCAACTTCCAGCTCCATATCCGAGGGAAGATCCAGCGCGTCCCGCGGTAACTTTCTGACAAACTCCGTCATAAATGAGCCCTCCGCTCCTTCGAAACGTTGTAGATTCTGATATTTTTCCGCCGTGATCTTCCCTCCAGGTCAAGCAGTTTACCTTCTTCATGTAATATTTTTATTGTCTTACTCAGTATCTGTTCCACGTTTTGAACACGATCTTCCACCTTCTCAATTCAAGTCTCTGCCACCACTATTTTTTGTTTGACGCTGGCGAGCTCTGACTTAATATCATGAAGCTGCTGTTTTATATCTTTCTGGACCTCCATTATTTCTTTCAGGATTTTGAACATATTCGCCGCTTCACCTGAACGAGGCCCAATGTCTGCCTCGCTAGCACGCGGTCGGGTACGAGAGACGCTCGCTGCACTCCTCTCGGACTCAGGCTCCGCAGTGTCGCTTTTTTTTAATTTCCATTCCTTTTCCCCATTCTTGCCCCTCTTTTCAGTTCAAATATTTTTCAAAAATATTATATTTGATGGGTTAACGGGGCGTTTTTCCGGAGGAGCTGGTGACTTAAGCTGCCATTCTCGATGATGACATCATCGGAAACCTGTGCTGTAGTTTTCTAAGACTCTATGACATGTTTGAAGTACATCCAAAAGCCATGGTTTCTGTAATGCATTTAATAATCTACAGCACTTTGTAGAAATGTCAGGAAATAAAATTTCTCTGTAAGCATGGTCATTGAACATTGAACAGTAGAACATTGCAGCATAGTACAGGCCCTTCAGCCCATGATGTTGGGCCAACCTTTTAACCTACTCTAAGATCAATCTAATGATTCCATCCACACAGTCCTCAACAATAAAGGCCAAGAACCATTTGCCTTCTTAATAACCCTATCAACGTGCTGCAACTTGGAGGATCTATGGACATGAACCCCTAGAACCACATTGTTAAGAATCCCACCATTCATCCTGCATTCTGCCTTCAAATTTGACTTTCTAAAGTGAATAATTTCACTTTTTTTTGGGGTTGAACTTCATCTGTCACTTCTCCACCCTGCATCCTATCAATGTCTCATTGTAACCAACAACCACCTTCACACAATCCACACCATCACCAACCTTCATGTCATCTGCAGACTTTCTAACCCACCATTCCATATTAATAGTAAGATTCTTTTGGCAGTGTGGATGATCAAAGGGACCTTGGGGTCTGAGTCCAGAGGACATTCAAGGCTGCTGCAGTTTGACTCTGTGGTTAAGAAAGCATACGGTGTATTGGCCTTTATCAAACATGGAATTGAATTTAGGAGCTGAGAGGTAATGTTGCAGCTATATAGGACCCTGGTCAGACCCCACTTGGAGCACTGTGCTAAGTTCTGGTGGCCTCAGTACAGAAAGGATGTGGAAACCATAGAAAGGGCACAGAGGAGATTTACATGTATGTTGCCTATATTAGGGAGCATGCCATGTGAGAATAGGTTGAGTGAACTCGGTCTTTTCTCCTTGGAGTGACAGAGGAAGAGGTGAATTGATAGAGGTGTATAAGATGATGAGAGGCATTGATCTTGTGGATAGTCAGAGGCTTTTTCCCAGGGCTGAAATGGCTAACACAATAAGGCATAGCTTTAAGGTGCTTGGAAATAGGTGCAGAGGAGAGATTAGGGGTAGGTTTTTTACACAGAGAGCGGTGAGTACATGGAATGGGCTGCCAGCAACAGTGGTGGAGGCGGGTACGATAGGGTATTTTAAGAGACTCCTGGACAGGTATATGGAGCTCAGAAAAATAGAGAGCAAACCCTAGGTAATTTCTCAGGTAAGGCCATGTTCAGTACAGCTTTGTGGGCCAAAGGGCCTGCATTGTACTGTTGGCTTTCTACATTTCTATTCCATTTCCTCACCCATGTCCTTTATAAAAATCACAAAAAAACAAAGGTCCCCACAACAGATCTCTGTTTAGAAGTAGCGAGCACAAGAGGTTTACGGAGGGAATTTCTGACCTAAGACATTTGAGGCCTGCTAATGAAAGCAAAATGGGAGAGCATTCTGAAAGGCTGCATCACTGTCTAGTATGGAGGGGCTACTGCGCAAGACTGAAAGAAGCTGCAGAAGGTTGTAAATCTAGTCAGCTCCATCTTGGACACTACCCTACAAAGTACCCAGGGCATCTTTAGGAAGCGGTGTCTCAGAAAGGCAGCGTCCATTATTAAAGACCTCCAGCACCGAGGGCATGCACTTTTCTCACTGTTACCATCAGGTTTGAGATACAGAAGCCTGAAGGCACACACTCAGTGATTCAGGAACAGCTTCTTCCCCTCTGTCATCCAATTCCGAAATGGGCTTTGAAGCTTTGGACACTACCTCCCTATTTTAATATACGGTATTTCTGTTTTTGCACATTTTTAATCATCTATTTAATATATGTAATTGATTTACTTGTTTATTATTGTTTTATTTTATTTATTATTATTTTCTCTCTCTGCTAGATTATGTATCGCATTGAACTGCTGCTGCTAGGTCAACAAATTTCATGTCACATGCCAGTGATAATAAACCTGATTCTGGTGTTCAAAGTACAATGTCAATTTATCAAAGTACATACAAGTCACCACATTTATAATACCCTGAGGCTCATTTTCTTGTGGGCGTAAATACAAAAATCACAATGGAATCAATGAAAACCGCAAAGATGGACAATTATTCCGCAAAATACAACAAATTATGGAAATTTAAAAAGAAAAAAGGAACATTAATAATTATAAATAAATAAATATTGAGAACACAAGTTGTAGAGTCCTTGAAAGTGAGTCCATAGATTGTGGGCAACACACACAAAATGCTGGAAGAACTTAGCAGGCCAGGCAGAATATATGGATTAAAGTCGATGTTTCGGGCCGAAACCCTTTGGCAGTTAAGTTCGACAACCCACAGGTTGTGGAATTAGTTCAGTGTTGGGTGAATTAAGTTACCAACTCTGGTTCAAGAGCCTGATGGCTGAGGGGTAATAACTGTTACTGAACCTGGAGGAGTGGGACCTAAAGTTCCTGTACCTCCTTCCCAATGGCAGCAGCGAGAAGAAAGTATGGCCTGGTTGGTGACAGTCCTTGACAATGGATGCTGCTTTCCTGCATAGCACCGTTTGTAGATGTGCTCAATGGTGTATTTGGAGATGTAATAAACAAACAAAAGTAGGCACCTCAGACAGAGTTTAAGACAGAACTGATTTATTTGTCACAGATCCAGAATTTTAAACTCCAGTCCCATTTATGGTGAATATCAGAAGGAACTCCTCCCATGCCCAGTGATCAGGGTGCAGAACTGTACATGATGAGCAGCAGCAATAATTGCAGAGTTCAACATTTGAACTCGCCTCTGGTTTCAGCAACTGTTAAGGTTGAACATCCAGCAGGCAGTTTATTCAAACTCTTTCCCCAGTGTGAACTCGGTAGTGCGTCACAAGGTTGGATGACTGACTGAATCCCTTCCCACATTCTGAGCAGGTAAATGGCCTCTCCCCAGTGTGAACTCGCTGATGTACCTTCAGTTGAAATGACCGAGTGAATCCCTTCCCACAATCTGAGCAGGTAAATGGCATCTCCCCAGTGTGAACTGACTGATGTGTCTGCAGTCTGGATAACCAAGTGAATCCCTTACCACAATCTGAGCAGGTGAACGGCATCTCACCAGTGTGAACTGACTGGTGTGCCAGAAGGTCAGATGATCGAGTGAATCTCTTCCCACAGTCTGAGCAGGTGAATGGCCTCTCCCCAGTGTGAACTCTCTGGTGTATCTGCAGACTGGATGATTGAGTAAATCCCTTCCCACAGTCTGAGCAGGTGAACGGTCTTTCCCCAGTATGAACTGACTGGTGTGCCTGTAGGTTGCTTAACTGAGTGAATCCCTTCCCACACACTGAACAGGTAAATGGCCTCTCTCCCGTATGAACCAGCTGGTGTCTCTGTAGGTTGGATGACAGAGTGAATCCCTTCCCACATTCAGAGCAGGTGAACGGCCTCTCTCCAGTGTGAACTCGCTGATGTACCTTCAGTTGAGATGAATGAATGAATCCCTTCCCACAATCTGAGCAGGTGAACGGCATCTCTCCAGTGTGAACTGACTGGTGTGTCTGTAGATAGGATGACTGAATTAATTCTTTCCCAGTTTGAGCAAATGTATAGCCTCTCCCCAGCGTGAACTCCCTCCTGTGTAAGCAGATCAGATTACCAAGTGAATCTCTTCACAGACACAGACCAGTTGAGTGCTCTCTTTCCCTGGTGAGTCTCACTTGGAGTCTGCAGGTGGGCTAAGTGAGTGAATCTCTTCCCAAACATGCACAGGTGGGAATTTTCAGATGTATCTTCAGCTTGGATGGCAAATGAATCACTTCCTGCAGTCAGAATTGGTCAACCATCTCAATATGGTCTGCACTTGCTGATTTATCTTTAGGCTGGATGACAGAGTAAATACCCTCACACAGATGAATGGCCTCTCCCCACGATGAACCCAGTGGTGTGTCTACAGTTCGGGTGACTGAGAGAATCCGTTCCCACATTGAGAGTAGGAGAATGATATCTCCCAGCTATCAATTCATCAAGTCAGCTGTCAGACATACTGAACCTCTCACACAATCGATGCAGTTGCAGAACTGATCTCTGGTGAACGAATGCTGGTGTGTTCTTGGCACACTGCTTCCAGTGGATTTCATACATAAAGCATATTTATGTAACAGCTGGGATGAAATACTTCTCCAAGGATAAACAGCAAATATATTGGTGTTACAAAGGAAATATCTGGTCATTCCTTAAATAGCTGAACAGAGGCAGCAAAATTGACATGTTTGTTGTTTTTGAGATTCCTGTTCACAAATTCTTTGCCGTTTCTAACCTGTAAGAAGATTTAAAAAAGACATCAATGGGTGAAAGACGGCATTTCAAAAAAGTTAATTTTAGCCACTCTATGGTAAGCTCTGGATTCACACTGTTACAGTGGGGATCAACACAAGTTGTGGGATACCGACCCCTGTGGAACACCACTAGTCACTCTCCATCTGTATTATTTCAAGTCCTGGGCATCTCCCACAGTGCTACAAAGAGCACGTGGCTGATCCTGGAGACTCTCTAATTACTCTACACCTCCCTGCAGGTGGTAAATTCATCAATGGTAATATCAATAAATATGAAGGGGAGGGCAGTAGTCTTTCTCATTGGTATGTGGCACTCTTGTGATACGAAAGCTACAAGTCACTTGTTACCCAGGACAAAGGCATTTGATAACATTATGTACCCATGTTCTCATACATAGAAAGGTCCAGAACAAGTGGCAGTAGAACAAATCACAAAGAGGAGAACATCTGCTGATTCTGGAAATCTAGGCAACACACACAAAATGCTGGAGGAACTCAGCAGGCCAGGCAGCATCTATGCAAAAGAGTAAACAGTCAATGTTTTGGGCCGAGACCCTTCTTCAGGACCGTCCATAGCTGCTGCCTGGCCTGCTGTGTTCCTCTAGCATTTTGTGTGTGTTGTTTGGAAGCAGTACAAAGGTGATTTTTTCAAGAACTAAAGCTGATGGAAGGATTTTGTTCATTTTTCCATCTAGCACTAATTAACATTTTCACTGACTGGAATATAGACTCTTCATCTGAAATTACCTTGGAAAAATATATTTGTGCTGTTATAGTGGCACACCGACCTTTACTTTGCTTATGCCAGGTGCCAACTCTCAGACACCTCCTTCCTTGAGCAGGATCCCACTTCGGACCATCAGAAAACTGTCTACAATACACCTCATCAACTGTGGAGAACTGCCACCAAACTCACGATTCCCCAAACCCACACTGCTCACTCTCCCTCCTGACCAAAATCCACAAACCAGACTGTCCACGTAGGCCTATTATCTCTGCCTGCTCTGTCCCACTGAACTTGCATCCTCATACCTTGATTCTATTAAACACCCTCCCCCGTTGGTTCAGTCCCTTCCCACCTACATCCACAACACTTCTTGTGCCCTGGATTTCCTTAGTAACTTTCAATTCCCCGGCTCTGATTTCACCATGGACGTTTAGTCCTTATATAATTCTATCTGCTGTCAAGAAAGCCTCAGAGTTCACTGCTTCCTTCTTGACAAAAGAACCAACCACCCACTCCATCACCACCCTCCTCTATCTGGCAAAATTGGTCCTCACCCTCAACCATTTTTCCTACGGCTCTTCCCACTTTCTCCAAACTCGAAGGGTAATCCTGGGCAGTCAGTCCATGGTCAAAGCTTTCCCCAGTAATATTCCCCAATTCTTCCACTGCTACATTGACAACTGAATTGGTGCTGCTTCATGCACCCACACTAAGCTTGTCAGTTTCATCAATCTTGCCCCTAACTTCTAGCCTGCCTTTAAATTCACTTGGTCCATCTCTGACACTTCTCTCCCCTTTCTTGATCTGTCTTCTCCTCTGGAGGTAAATTATCAACAGATAATTTTGGAAAATTCTTTTGGAAGAGGACAGCGAGGCTTTGAGAGGAAGTGTGGCGGCGGCCATTTTCAAATTGTCCAATTACGTCTCAGATCGGAGTTCTGAGAGGCGGGACTGCGCAGGCGCGTGAGGAGGCCTGGGAAGGAGGGAAGATATAAAAAGAACGCAGCCTTAAGAAGCGGGCAGCTTCGTTTGCGGGCAGCGGAGTGCGCCGGAAGCAGAGTGTAGGGCTTGGGCTCAGGGGGCTTAGGCAGAAGAGGGCACAGTAGGCTTATCTTTTAGTCCTTGTTATTTTTTAGTTTTTCGGGAAGTATGAGTGTGAGGGCAGCTTGTTGTTCTCGGTGTCGGATGTGGGAGGTCCTGGAGTCTCCGAGCCTCCCGGACGTCCACATCTGCGCCAGGTGCTCCGAACTGCAGCTCCTGAGGGACCGAGTTAGGGAACTGGAGCTGCAGCTCGATGACCTTCGCCTGGTCAGGGAGAGTGAGGAGGTGATAGAGAGGAGTTACAGGCAGGTGGTCACTCCGGGGTCATGGGAGGCAGATAGGTGGGTCATGGTCAGGAAGGGGAAGAGGCAGGTACTAGAGAGTACCCCGGTGGCTGTACCCTTTGACAATAAGTACTCATGTTTGAGTACTGTTGGGGGGGAACAGCCTTCCTGGTGGAAGTGACAGTGGCCGGGTCTCCGGCACAGAGGACGGCCCTGTAGCTCAGAAGGGTAGGGATAGAAGAAAGAGGACCATAGTAATAGGGGACTCGATAGTCAGGGGTTCAGACAGGCGGTTCTGTGGAGGTGATTGGGAGTCCCAGATGGTAATTTGCCTCCCTGGTGCCAGGGTTCGGGACGTTTCTGATCGCGTCCAAGATATCCTGAAGTGGGAGGGTGAGGAGCCAGAAGTCGAGGTACATGTAGGTACCAATGACATAGGTAGGAAAGGGGAAGAGGTCCTGAAACGAGAGTATAGGGAGTTAGGAAGGCAGTTAAGAAGAAGGACTGCAAAGGTAGTAATCTCGGGATTACTGCCTGTGCCACGCGACAGTGAGAGTAGGAATAGAATTAGGTGGAAGATGAATGCGTGGCTGTGGGATTGGAGCAGGGGGCAGGGATTCAAGTTTCTGGATCATTGGGACCTCTTCTGAGGCAGGCGTGACCTGTTCAAGAAGGACGGGTTACACTTGAATCCTGGGGGGACCAATATCCTAGCGGGGAGGTTTGCTAGGGCTACAGGGCAGACTTTAAACTAGTAAGATGGGGGGGGCGGGAATCAATTTGAGGAAATCATGGGAGAGGAGGTTAGTTCACCAGTAGAGCAAGTAAATAGACAGTGTGTGAGGGAGGTGATGGAGAAGGGATGCGCTCAGCCCGAAGATGTAGGGGAGAAGAAAGAAAAGGATAATAAATTTGAATGCATTGTTAGGGATGAAAAGAGAGGAGGGGGTGGAGAGTATCTTAAATGTATCTATTTTAATGCTAGGAGCATTGTAAGAAAGGTGGATGAGCTTAAAGCGTGGACTGATACCTGGAATTATGATGTTGTAGCTATTAGTGAAACATGGTTGCAGGAAGGGTGTGATTGGCAACTAAATATTCCTGGATTTAGTTGCTTCAGGTGTGATAGAGTAGGAGGGGCCAGAGGAGGAGGTGTTGCATTGCTTGTCTGAGAAAATCTTATGGCGGTGCTTTGGAAGGATAGATTAGAGAGCTCCTCTAGGGAGGCTATTTGGGTGGAATTGAGGAATGGGAAAGGTGCAGTAACACTGATAGGAGTGTATTATAGGCCACCTAATGGGGCGCGTGAGTTGGAAGAGCAAATGTGTAAGGAGATAGCAGATATTTGTAGTAAACACAAGGTGGTGATTGTGGGAGATTTTAATTTTCCACACGTAGACTGGGAAGCTCATTCTGTAAAAGGGCTGGATGGTTTAGAGTTTGTGAAATGTGTGCAGGATAGTTTTTTGCAACAATACATAGAAGTACCGACTAGAGATGGGGCAGTGTTGGATCTCCTGTTAGGGAATGCGATAGGTCACCTGACAGATGTATGTGTTGGGGAGCACTTCGGGTCCAGTGATCACAATTGCATTAGCTTCAATATAATTATGGAGAAGGACAGGACAGGACCTAGAGTTGAGATTTTTGATTGGAGAAAGGCTAACTTTGAGGAGATGCGAAGGGATTTAGAGAGAGTGGATTGGGCCAAGTTGTTTTATGGGAAGGATGTAATAGAGAAATGGAGGTCATTTAAGGGTGAAATTATGAGGGTACAGAATCTTTATGTTCCTGTTAGGTTGAAAGGAAAGGTTAAAGGTTTGAAAGCACCATGGTTTTCAAGGGATATTAGAAATTTGGATCGGAAAAAAAGGGATGTCTACAATAGATATAGGCAGCGTGGAGTAAAGGAATTGCTCGAGGAATATAAAGAATGTAAAAGGAATCTTAAGAAAGAGATTAGAAAAGCTAAAAGAAGATACGAGGTTGGTTTGGCAAATAAGGTGAAAGTAAATCCGAAAGGTTTCTAGTTATATTAAAAGCAAGAGGATAGTGAGGGATAAAATTGGCCCCTTAGAAAATCAGAGTGGTCAGCTATGTGTGGAGCCGAGGGAGATGGGAGAGATTTTGACTGATTTCTTCTCTTCGGCATTCACTAAGGAGAAGGATATTGAATTGTGTAAGGTGTGGGAAACAAGTAAGGAAGTTATGGAACCTGACAATTAAAGAGGTGGAAGTACTGGCGTTTTTAAGAAATTTAAAAGTGGATACATCTCCGGGTCCTGACAGGATATTCCCCAGGACCTTGAGGGAAGTTTGTGTAGAAATAGCAGGAGCTCTGACGGAGATCTTTAAGATGTCATTAGAAACGGGGATTGTGCCGGAGGATTGGCGTATTGCTCATGTGGTTCCATTGTTTAAAAAGGGTTCTAGAAGTAAGCCTAGCAATTATAGACCTGTCAGTTTGACATCAGTGGTGGGTAAATTAATGGAAAGTATTCTTCGAGATAGTATTAATAATTATCTGGATAGACAGGATCTGATTAGGAGTAGCCAGCATGGATTTGTGGGTGGAAGGTCATGTTTGACAAACCTTATTGAATTTTTTGAAGAAGTTACGAGGAATATTGACGAGGGTAAGGCGGTGGATGTAGTCTATATGGACTTCAGCAAAGCCTTTGACAAAGTTCCACATGGAAGGTTAGTGGTATTAATGCTGGAGTAATAAAATGGATTCAACGGTGGCTAGATGGGAGATGCCAGAGAGTAGTGGTGGATAATTCTTTATCGGGATGGAGGCCGGTGACTAGCGGGGTGCCTCGGGGATCTGTTTTGGGCCCAATGTTGTTTGTAATATACATAAATGATCTGGATGATGGGGTGGTAAATTGGATTAGTAAGTATGCCGATGATACTAAGGTAGGAGGTGTTGTGGTTAATGAGGTGGGTTTTCAAAGCTTGCAGGGAGATTAATGCCGGTTAGAAGAATGGGCTGAACGTTGGCAGATGGAGTTTAATGCAGAGAAGTGTGAGGTTCTACATTTGGCAGGAATAATCCAAATAGAACATACAGGGTAAATGGTAGGGCATTGAGAAATGCAGAGGAACAGAGAGATCTAGGAATAACAGTGCATAGTTCCCTGAAGGTGCAGTCTCATGTAGATAGGGTGGTGAAGAAGGTTTTTGGAACGCTGGCCTTTATAAATTAAAGCATTGAGTACAGAAGTTGGAATGTAATGTTAAAATTGTACAAGGCATTGGTAAGGCCAAATTTAGAATACTGTGTGCAGTTCTGGTCACCGAATTATAGGAAAGATATCAATAAATTAGAGAGAGTGCAGAGACGATTTACTAGGATGTTACCTGGGTTTCAGCACTTAAGTTACAGAGAAAGGTTGAACAAGTTAGGTCTCTATTCATTGGAGCGTAGAAGGTTGAGGGGGGATTTGATTGAGGTATTTAAAATTTTGAGAGGGATAGATAGAGTTGACGTGAATAGGCTGTTTCCATTGAGAGTAGGGGAGATTCAAACGAGAGGACATGAGTTGAGAGTTTGGGGGCAGAAGTTTAAGGGAAACACAAGGGGATATTTCTTTACTCGGAGAGTGATAGCTGTGTGGAATGAGCTTCCTTTGGAAGTAGTAGAGGCCAGTTCAGTTGTGTCATTTAAGGTAAAATTGGATAGGTATA
This sequence comes from Hypanus sabinus, assembly GCF_030144855.1. Taxonomy (NCBI): domain Eukaryota; kingdom Metazoa; phylum Chordata; class Chondrichthyes; order Myliobatiformes; family Dasyatidae; genus Hypanus; species Hypanus sabinus. The sequence continues at coordinate 167,785 of NC_082712.1, forward strand.
TGGACAGGAAAGGAGTGGAGGGTTATGGGCTGAGTGCGGGTAGGTGGGACTAGGTGAGATTAAGAGTTCGGCACGGACTAGGAGGGCCGAGATGGCCTGTTTCCGTGCTGTGATTGTTATATAGACATCTTTTATAAACCTACCAATTCCACAGATATCTTAACTATACCTTTTCCCACCCTACCTCCTGTAAAAATAAGATTCCCTTTCTCAGTTCTTTCACCTTTGCCGCACCAGCTCTCTGGATGTGGTTTTCCATTTCAGGACATCAGGGACGTCCTCCTTTTCCATGATGTTCCTCCTTCCACTATCAGTGCTGCCCTCACCCACATTTCCTCCTTTCCCAAACATTCAAGCTCACCCCATCTTCCTGCAACCTTAACAGTGATAGTGTTCCTCTTGTCCTCACATACCACCCCATGAGTCTCTGCATCCAACACATCATTCCCTGCAACTTCTGCCATCTCCAGAGAGATCTTATCATCCCTTCCCACTAATCTTCCTCCTGGCACTTATCCCAGCAAGTGGCCTAAGTGCTACACCTGCCCATACACCACGTTCTTCATCTCCATTTAGGGTCCCAAACTGTCTTTCCAGGTGATTCAACATTTCATCAGTGAATCTGTTGGGGCAGTCTATCGTGATGCAGCCTCCTCCACACTGGTGAGACCCGTTATAAATTGGGGTCCACCTTGTAGAGCACTTCCACTATATCCATGACAAGCGGAACTTCCCTGTGGCCAATCATCTTCATTCTGATTCACATTCCCATTCCAATATGCCAATCCATGGCCTCCTCTTGTGCTAAGATGAGGACACCCTCAGGGTGGGAAAGCAACACCTTATATTACGTCTAGGTAGCCTCCAAATTGATGGCATGTATAACAATTTAACCTTCCAGTAAAAAATCCTTACTCCTCCCCCTTCCTCACTTGACCTTTTACCTCTTCTTACCTACCTATCACTTCCCCCTGGGTCCCTTCCTCCTTCCCTTTCTCCTATGGTCCACCTCTCCTCTCATAACAGATTCCTTCTTCTCCAGCCCTTGACCTTTCCCATCCACCTGGCTTCCATTTAATCTCCTTCTCCTACCCTCACCTTTTTATTCTGGCGTTTCCCCCTTCCTTCTCTGTCCTGAAGGTTTTTGGCTTAAAATGATGGCCTGCTGAGTTCCTCCGGCACTTTGTGTGTGTTGCTTTGGATTTCCATCATTTGCAGCCTTTCTCGTGTTAACTATATTTTTGATCCGAGTTCTTACTAGATGGCTGGAGCTCGGCAGTGTCTGAGAGGCCCATCCGCCGCATTCCCTCCGCCTGCGCTTTTAAACTCGCCGTACGGACTGGCGAGGAAAGCGCTGTAAGGATCAGCTCTCTGCACCCAGAAAGCCCCCGAAAGAGAAACCCATCTATCCGCCAAGCGCCGCTGAAATCGCGCCAGCACTTTCGCTCATCAGCAGAAAACTCCCTGGGGCCCAGAGCTGGATCGTGAATCTGAGAGGGGAAAACCGGGAATATCCGCGCTTGCGGGGCCATGGTGCGTCCAAAGTTCGCAGCAATTGTCTCCCAGTCGGATCACGGACGCCAGGAGCTGATGAAGTCTGGCTCCTACCTGCCGCCCATCTTCTCTCGCCTCGGAGCCTTTCGTCCACTACGCGCATGCGCGATTTCCAGTCCCGCCTGCAACCCTTACGCCTGCGCATTTGATCGCTGGGTCACCAACACTCAATTCTGAAGTGTGCGGATTTCTGGATAAGCTCGGGGCCATTAAAAGTGTCTGCAACAGTTGTTAGTGTTTTTATGTGGAACACTCAGCAATTGCTTTAACGCAGCAAGCTCCCACAAGCAATATACTCAATGTCAAAGTCCAACCCACTTACAAAAGCAGATATAAATCACAAGTAATTCTGCAGATGCTAGAAACATCGAGCAACACAGACAGAAAAATGTGAGAGGAACTCAGCAGGTGAAGCAGCATCTAAGCAGAGGAATAAACAGTCTAGGCCTGGTGAAACGTCTCTGTTGGAAATGTCAATTGTTTCTCTCCCCAGATGCTGCCTGACAGGCTGAGTTCTTCCAACATTTTTTTAGTCAATCATTTTCCAAATTTTGCAGAACTTTCATCTATAGCCACATCCACCTGGTCTGAATCCCTCCTCCTCCTCTCCCTAAATTCTAGACCCACCTCTTTCTGAAGCCCCAAAGCCTGACTTGTGCCAGCCACTTTTTTGATTTCTAATCCTGCTCTTGTATTTTAGAAGGGAGTGGTATTGAAACAAACAAACTGTGAGGCAGAGCCCTTTGAAATCAGTAAAAATGGCCCAAAATGTTGAGAAGAACAGGGAAGGATGGAGGATGACAGAGCTTAGGAGGATGATGGTGCCTAATGGTGACTCCTCTGCTTGCATTTTTGGAAACAACTCTATTTCTATCTTTAATATTTTTTTCCCTTTTCAGGGTTCTTTTGAAGCCGCTGACCTGGAGTTACATGCTGACTGCAATTCTTTGTAGAAATGGGACCCCCTCACAGGGCCTCACGACCGGCCACTTTTTGATATATCAAGGATGCAGCCTGGAAGACGAGCATGCCTTCGGGGTGTCAGATTTCTGTGACTCTGGAGGCAGGCAGATTCAAGGTCAGTGCCACTGCCCGGTGTATTTTGGGAGACGGAAGATCGAAAGCAACAAGCTGTGTGCCAGAGACTCAAGTTCTTTGGCAACAGAGCTCAGAAAAAGCAACACAACAGACTTTTAACACCACAAATCAGTGAGTTCTTTTGTTATGTCTTCCCTCTCACTGTGAAAAGGAGGAACCTCTTTTTCTTTTATTAGGGTGTCACGTACCCCGTGACCGGGTTACCAAACCAGCAGAAATGGAATGATACGTTGGAGTCTGGTGGTACTGTAACTAAAGGTGTTTATTAGTAAACTAAGTAATACAGTATCAAAAATGCAAATATACATATAAAACAGGTTAGCAATGATAAATACAGAAGTGTAGGAATAAGAATCAAAACCAAGCTCTATCATAGCCTAGGGGTAAATGAATAGTCTTAAGATAATGCAGAGTTCAGTTCAGTTCAGTTTGGGTTGAGGTAGTGGCTGTTGTGACATTGAAGAGAGAGAGAGAGAGAGAGAGATGAGCAGCTGCTGCAGGCAGTTGTCTTCTTGTTCAGTTGTACTGTTGTGGTCATCGATTATGACCCTTCCATTCCCAGCCAGACCGTTCTTCAGTTGTGGACTTGTCACCCAGGCGAGGATGGACACACACTCACAAGCCCCCACCGGTCTGCCTTCACACACTGTGAGCCTCTGACTGATTCCCCCGAATCGATCCTCCAAGCCCCCACCTTCCTGTGGGTGCACAGTGCTCGTTCAGTGTCCAGTGGCATGTCTGCTGGAACTCGTCTTTTATCTCCCCTGCCGGGGTACCAGCCATCCATCAACTGACCATGTCCATCAAACTGGGCCACTCCTTGTTGTCTCAGCAGGCAGCTGGCACCCACTATGCTCTGTCAGCAGGGATTCACACAAGCAGGCAAAGTGGCAAAGTCCTTGGAAGTAAAGTCAACAATCAGTGAAGAAGCCATAATTTTAAATCCTTGTGTCTCTCTCATTATCAGCATGTGCAGCATGGCGCCTCTCCCCCTCTTTATCACTCTCTATCGTTAGCAGCATAGTTCACAGGGGGCCAACTCTGTACCCCATCTCCCCATGGTTTTCTCATCACCCATAACAAGGGAGAGAGAGAGCCTGTGCTATTTCAAATTACCGGATGAATGAGTAGTCTTTGGGGTACTGCAAGTCTGTGTCTTTATACACGCTTGAGAGCTCGGTGGAGGGTGTCAATGCTTTTTTGCTGGTGGGGGACGGGGGGGGGGTTATTGCTTTGCTGCTGCTTATGCATATGAGGGGGAGTTGGGGGTCTTTGGGGTTCTATCATTTAACTGCCATTCATTCTTTGGGCACACCTCTGTTTTAATGGATGTTTGTGAAGGAAAAGAATTTCAAGGTGTATATCGTATACATTTCTCTGACATTAAATGTAGCTATTGAAATATTGAAGAAGGCATTTAACCACCCACAATATTCATCTTTGGCCCAGAGCCACAAGGAATGAGGAATCTCTAGAACAAAAACGCAGCTAGATTATTGCCTTATCCAGTCTGCAGAAAGTCAGGCAAGAAGTTCAAGGGAAACCTCTTCACCCACAGGATGGTGAACAGTTACTACCTGTCATCAGAAGCAGAGGGAGAGGTGAACAGCAGGGATGGATTTAAAATACTGATATGGAGCAGGAACAAGAGCCAGGACCAGATGGACTGAGTGGCCTCTCTACTTTATATTGGGCATATGACAGAGACAATAAGGAATTGAAATATAACTGATTTATTTGTCAGATCCAAAATATTAAACTATCACAAGGGGGCATATTTTTAAGGTGCTTGGAAATAGGTAACGAGGGGATGTCAGGGGTAAGATTTTCGCACAGAAGGTGGTGGGTGCGTGGAATGCACTGCCGGTGGCAGGGGTGGAAGTGGATGCAATAAGCGTCTTTTAAGAGCCTCTTAGATAGGTACACGGAGCTTAGGAAAATAGAGGGCTATGCACTAGGGAAATTCTAGGCAGTCTCTAGAGTAGGTTACATGGTTGGCACGACATTGTGGGCTGAAGGGCCTGTAATGTGCTGTAAGTTTCTATGTTCTAAATGTTAGTATAATTTAGGGTGAATATGAGCAAAACCCTTCCAGTGCTTGGTGACTCCGGTTCAGATCTGGGTATGATGAGCAGTCACAATATTTGCTGAATCTCATATTAACAATCAGTTGGGAACTTGCAACTGGACTTAGCCACCGTGATGGTTAAAATTTTAACATATAGCTCATTTGAACCTCTTCCCTGATGTGAAGTTGCCATCGTTTCAGCAGATGGGATGATTGAGTAAATCTCTTTGCTCACTCAGGACAGAAGTGTGGTCTCCACTTATTGTTGGCTTGCTGGAGCCTCACAAGATGGGTTAATTGAATGAATTCCTACCCACACTCAAAACAGGTGTGCAGCTACTCCCCTGCATGAACTGGCTGGTGTTTCAGTAGCTCAAGTGACTGAAACATACAAAACCTACAGCTCAATACAGGCCCTTTGGCCCTCAAAGCTGTGCCAAACATGTCCCTACCTTAGAACTACCTAGGCTTTACCCATAGCCCTCTATTTTTCTAAGCTCCATGTATCCATCCAGGAGTCTTTTAAAAGACCCTATTGTATCACCACCATCACCGGCAGCCCATTACACACACTCACCACTCTCTGCGTGAAAAACCTACGTCTGACATCTCCTCTGTACCTACTTCCAAGCACCTTAAAACTGTGCCCTCTCATGCTAGCCATTTCAGCCCTGGGGAAAAGCCTCTGACTATCCACACAATCAATGCCTCTCATTACTCTCATTATCTTGTACACCTGTATCAGGTCACCTCTCATTGAATGAATCCCTTTGCACACTTGGAATAAATGAGTGGGGGTTTCTCCCCATTGTGAACACTCTCATGTTTCTGCATATTGGAAGTTCAGATGAATCCTTTCCCACACAAGGAACAGGTGAATGGCCTCTCCCCAGTGTGAACTTGCTGTTGTATCTGCGAATCCCACCCAAACTGAGAGCTACTGAATGATATCTCACTGCTATCAATGCTCTGGCAAATTACCAGGTCAGATCATGGATGTATGCAGGTACAGGGCTTGCCTTACTGGGACTGGTGTGCTGTCTTCTCACGTATCTCCTTCTCCACATTCAAGGACAGGTGACATTCAAGTGATGGTGAATTGACAGACACAGGAGAACTGATGTGCTTGAGATTCCCAGGCACAAAATCCTTTGCCTTTTCTACACCGTAAAAAGATTGCAAAGACCATAAGACATTGGAGCAGAATTAGGCTATCTGGCCCATTGAGTCTGTTCCACCATTCGATCATAGCTGATCCTTTCCTTTATCTCTTCCTCAACCCCAGTTCCCGGCCTTCTCCCCGTAACCTTTTCTGCCATGTCCAATCAAGAATCTATCAATCTCTGCCTTAAATACACCCAACAACCTGGCCTCCACAGCTGCAATGTGGTAACAAATTGCACAAATTCGCCACCCTTTGGCTAAAGAATTTCTCGACATCTCTGTCTTGAAAGGACGCCCCAGTATCCTGACTCTTGTCCAAGACTCTTCCACATCTGCTCTGAACCGTCCTTTCCACATCTGCTCTGTCTAGGCCTTTCAACATTCAAAAGGTTTCAATGTGAACCCCCCCCCCCATCCTTCTGAATTTCAGTGAGTACAGACCTAGAGCCATCAAATATTCTTCATATGATAATCCTTTCATTCCTGGAATCATCCTTGTGAACCTCCTCTGGACCCTCTCCAGTGCCAGCACATCTTTTCTAAGATGAGGAGCCCAAACCTGTAACAATACTCAAGGTGAGGCCTCACCAGTGCCTTATAAAGCCTCAGCATCACATCCCTGCTCTTGTATTCTAGACCTCTTGAAATGAATGCTAACATGGCACTTGCCTTCCTCACCGCTGCCTCGACCTGCAAGTTAACCTTTAGGGTGTTCTGCACAAGGACTCATAAGTCCCTTTGCATCTCAGATTTTTGGATTTTCTCCCCATTTAGAAAATAGTCCGCACATTTATTTCTGCTACCAAAGTGCACAGCTATGCATTTTCCAACATTGTATTTAATTTGCCACTTTCTTGCCCATTCTCCTAAACTGTCTCAGTCCTTCTGCATCCTACCTGTTTCCTGAACATTACCTGCCCCTCCACCAATCTTCGTATCATCTGAAAACTTGACAACAAAGCCTTCTATTCCATCATCTAAATGGTATACAGCAGAAAAAGAAGTGGTCTCAACACCAAGCCATGCGGAACACCACAGGTCACAGGCAGCCATCCAGAAAGCCATCCTTTTATTCTCAGTCGCTTCCTCCTAAATCACCCTACCACAACCACGGATTCAGCAGCGCAGCAGATATGGCAATTGTGCTCATGAATATGCACGTGTCAGCTAATTATTTCATTGTGATAGTATTTAACTCCATTCATTCCATCATAGTATTTGTCAAGATGTGAACACAGCAATACTTCACTGCCCATTTGCTTTCTGCCTTGCCTGAGAAATTGGACTGTTGGGACTTCCGGTTAAGATGGTGGTAGCTTAAGTCACTAAAACTATTGCTCCGCTCCATTTCATATACCTGCATTTATTTCTTACTCTTCCTCCCACTATTGAAGTTGCTGGCTGCACAATGAGTGTATCTAAGCCTACTAAATTGGCAAAAAAAGACACTCCATCGGGAGCAACCTCGAGTGAAATTGTGTCGCTGTTAGAACAAACCTGACAAGATATGTTTTCTCAATTTAGTTCGTTGGAACTGAAACTGGATGAAATCAACTCTACACTGGAGAATCACGTTCAATGTTTATCACATGTTGAAGAAGTCATGGAGAAACTAGACCATCATTGTAAAGACCTGGAAAGAGTTTGCTCTACCCTAAAGGAGCATAATAGCAAGTTAACTCTTAAAGTTATGGACCTTGAAAGCAGGAGTAGACGCCAAAATCTTCGAATTCTCAGCTTGCCTGAGAGTGTTGAAGGGGGATCTCCTGTTGAATTTTTCTCAAACTTTCTATGTGAGATTTTTGGAAGCGAAATACTTTCCAGTCCTCCGGAGATTGATCGAGCGCACCGTATCTTTACATCTCGCTCAGTGGATGGCCAGAGACCACATCCAGTGATAATTCACCTCCATCGTTACCAAATCAAGGATTTACTAATTAAAGAAGCTCACTGACATAAAACGCTTCAATATAAAGGTCATGCTATCCGTTTATGCACCTCAAGTTATGAGTCAACGTGCTGAATACAGAGGAGCAATGAAAGTTCTCTACGATTGTGGACTTCATCCGTCTCTCGCCTATCCAGCCCGGCTCCGAATCAAGCTCAGGAACGGCAATTTTAAATGTTTTGTTATGAATGAGGGAGCAAAGTCGCCCCCCCCCCTTTGAGAATCGCAAAATCGCTATTATTTCGGGTCTGATACCCAGGAAATGAGAGAGATACACAGCATGTCAGTAATGAGAGAGGCACAGGATAACAGCAAAGGCAGTTGTTATAGACAACGTAGAATACACAAGGTTTGGAATGTCTCCTAACAAAAGCGGAATGGAACCACTGATTACTGCTATTGTCTCTTGGAGAAGGAATTGTGTATTGAGTACTGTACTATTCATTGAAACCCCTCAGGGGACAACCAGAGTGGTCTGGTTAAGGGATTGCATCATCCCAACCTGATTGACATCTGAGACCCCGTGAATGAGGATAAAAGTCGGGTCTGGGGAACACCACTCAGATGCACCAGGAGAAACGCTAGAAGTCCAGTGACAGCGTTTTATAGCGAAAGCCAGTGAGAGCTCGTGTGTGTCCTCCCTTGCCTGGGTGGCGGGCTCATCATGGAAGTACGTAAGGAGAGGTCATACTTGAACAGCCACAACAATGAGACTCCAACGGATTGAAATCATAAAGGAATGTTGGCAAAAACAATAGCGGTAACTGTTCCCATTCTTCTATCTCTCTCTCTCTCTCTCTCTCTCCAACAATTGCAACACAGCGACAAACAAACACCGCAGCCTTCTCCCTCTGGTTTTCAGCTCTTTCCTTCTCCTTTTCAGCTGAAATGAACTTTATATTTCCATCGGACAATTCATTATCCCCTAGACAACGATAGAGCTTATTTCTTATTGATTATTATTATACCAGCACTTTTAAGTTTAGTATTGACGACGTATATTATCTGTATATTTGCATTGATATTATGTTTGTGTATTTTTACTAATAAATATTGTTAAAAATAGTATCACCAGACTCCAACGGACACCTCTGTCTTTGCTGGTAAGTAACCCAGTTACGGGGTTCGTAACAACTTGGGGGCTCGTCTGGGATTTGATACCAAATTGGGGGGCCAGTAAATTGGGCTTTTAAGTCCAGACTTGGATCTGGTTGTGCGGGTAGCCAGACTGGAAACCAGCAAAGATGGACATAGACAAATTTATAAAAAAAACAACTCTGGAGGCGCTAGAGGCTGCCACAAAGTCGGACTTGATAAATATTGCGAAAGGACTAAATCTCGCAGAGGTGAGGTTGTCAATGAAAAAGTGGGAGATGCAGAGGGCCATAATTCAGCATTATATTGAGAAGAATGTGTTTTTGGCTGAGGTAGTGGAACAGATCCCTGAAAAGGTACCAGCAAGTGGGACGGCTCAGTTAGAGTTGGAAAAATTAAAGTTGGAACATGAAATTAAGTTAAAACAGCTGGAAGCAGCGAAAAGGAGAAGGAAAGAGCTGAAAAGCAGAAGGAGCATGAAATTGAGTTAAAACAGCTGGAAGCAGCTGAAAAGGAGAAGGAAAGAGCTGAAAAGCAGAGGGAGAAGGAGAAACAGAGGAAACATGAGCTGGACATGGAAAAGTTAAGGCAAGAGTGCTCCAGGGGCAGAGCAAGAGGAGAGATTTAATGTTAGTAGGGAGTTTAGGTTAGTACCTCCGTTCGAGGAGACAGATTGTAACGTTCTCCTTCGCGTGTACTAATAACGCCGAATTCAACGTCGAGATAAACCAGTCAATGAAACCAGATTGCAGTAAGATTAACCATTTACTGTTCACTCTTCACATTAACATATGGTGAAAACTGTTGATAAAACAATACAAGATTGATACAGTATTTGTTCCTTAATATCACATTTCAATTGTAAATACTTGCAAAGGTGACTATAACTACATTACACTAAGGTGCAGTATACAGGCAGAGTTTACCTGCTCCATTGACTACTTTAAATACACTTCAATGCAAACTATCCGCAACTCTTTAACTAACGAAAGCATAAACATTATCGACCGTCGTTACTTTTAACAGGATCGGCATTAACATCTTAGTTCAATATATCGATTATCTATTAACTTACAGCGTTGCTCTCACTGTGATTTCTAATGCCTGCAAAACAACTTCTGCTCAGGTGTGCCTCGTGGTGAGCCCCCACCCTCGCGTTAATTTCAAACCGGTACTTTCCCACAAGACGCGGCGAAACCGGATGTGACGTCATCGCATGCCGATATATTTTACATGCAATGAATATACTTTAAACACTTCTAATTCTAACTAGAAAATACTATTGAATGAATTACTAAGCGAAAATATTATAAACTAAATAACTGTCGTAAAGACAGCACACTCCCCACTTGACCTTCGTAAGGTCACAATGAGCAGAGTACAAAACTTAGTCTCTTAATCAGTCATTGGGTAGAAGTAGAATAACTTCTGTAACTGGCCCTTGGTAAATTTTCACATCGCCTTGGTCGGTAGTCTTCAATTCGATCTTCCTGACATGTCCATCCCCGCTAGGGAATGTAGCAGTGATTCTGGCCGTTGGCCAGCTGTTGCGGGCGATTTGCTTGTCCCTGAGCAGGACTAAGTCTCCAACTTGAAGATTCCTGTGGGGTTCTGTCCACTTTTGTCTCTGTTGCAACAAAGGTAGATATTTTTGTCTCCAGCGAGACCAGAACTGATTTGCCAGAGCCTGGACTTGTCTCCATTGCTTTGTGTACAAATCCTCGTCTGAGAAGTCTCCTGGTGGAGGAGGTGCTCCTGCCTTCTGTGTAAGGAGCATTGATGGCGAAAGTATGAAGGGGTTTTCTGGGTCAGAGGACACAGGTAGGAGTGATTGTGCGTTTATAATGGCTGTGACCTCTGCCATTAGGGTGCACAGTACCTCGTGGGTCAATCGGGTGCGTTGCTGCATCTCAGGTTTCCTTTTCCGGGTTTTCCGTAAGGACGTGAACCGTTTGACTGCCTGCTCTTTGTTATCTGGTGAGCGCTGGCGTGGTTCTCTGAAAGGCAATGGGGCAACCCCATTATTTGCTTCATCTCTGAAGACCTTGGTGTCCATCATTTTTAAGAAGAAGACGTCTTGAGCTGATGGAGCAAGTTTATTGTCATACTTCGTTTGAGCGAAGACTGACTGGCCCAGCGACTCGTCGCTTGCCTCGTGCTTGTTAACGCCTTGTTGTGCTTCCTTGATATACATGGAACTTGTGAAGGGTTGAAAAATTGAATGGCGGCCACTCTCTGGCACATTGGTCTTGAGTGTGTCAACCGTCGGTTTGTGTACGTCACCGAGACACACCTCTCCTATCACCACCCAGCCCAGATCCAGACGTTGCGCGAAGGGGGCATCGAGTGGTCCATTGACCTGCTGCCTAACCTTGTGTACCTGGATAACATCTCTTCCTAATAGCAGGAGTATTTCCGCTTTTGGATCCAGTTCTGGGATGTGTTTGGTGATGTGGTGGAGATGTGGCTGGTGTAGCACCGCACTTGGTGTCGGGATCTCAGTGCGGTTATTCATGATTTCATTGCACTCTAAGAGCGGAGGGAGACAGATGATGACTTTACTATCCAGGGACTCGATCTGGATGCCTTCTGCCTTCCTTCCTTGGGTTTCCATGTTGCCTGAGCAAGTTTTGAGGTAGTATGGGAACTGCTCACTCTCAATGTTGAACAATTTAAAGAACTCTGGACTGACTAGTGAGCGATTGCTCTGATTGTCCAGAATCACGTAGGTTTTGATGGCCTTGTCTTTGGCTCCTTTAGGGTACACCTTAGTGAGGCAGATCTTGGAACAAGAACGGCTTGACTGAGCTTGACCGCAAACTTCTGTACAGTTCGTGCTGACAACTGTTGACCTAGAGTGAGCCTCTCCCTCCCCGCCGTCCTGTTGTGGGGGTGAAGTTGCGTTGTCGGTTTGCGGTGACAGGCCGGAATGCATGGCCCTGACGTGATCCGTGCTATCACATTCCGGACACTTCACGGCAATCGTACACTCTCTGGCGAGGTGAGAGGTTGAGGAACAGCATCTAAAACATATTCTTTTCTCCTTGAGAAGGGCCGTCCTCTCTTCAAGGGGTTTTTCCCTAAACATTCTGCATCCTTTGAGGGGGTGAGGTTTGTTATGCAATGGACAATACTTGCTAGGGTCGTTGCTAGTTGTAAGGGCTTCAGTCTTGAGCACTGAGACGGGTTTATCAATGTTGAAAACATTCAAAGAGGATCTACTTGGCTTGGTGTAAATCGTACTGCTTCCTGGACCCACGAGGCTAGGGTCGTTTCGCTTCTTAGCCTCCCTGCACACAAACCTAGTGAGGAGCTCAAAGGGAGGTGGTTGATCATCGTGCTCTTCCTTGTAATCTAAAGCAACGGACAGCCACCTGTCCTGCAGCCCAAAAGGAAGTTTGTCCACGACTTGCCTAATCCCGAATGGAGTATCTAGGTATACTAGACCAGCTGAGTAGCCATCTTCTTTGGCGCCTTGGATCTCCATGAGTAAATCTCCGAATTCTCTTAACTTAATGTGATCTTTGGCTGACACCTTAGGAAAGTTTTCCAGACGTCGATATAGCGCCGCTTCAATAGCTTCGGGGGACCCATAGTCCTCCCGAATTCTCTCCCACGCTTTGCTTAAGGCTAGTTCGGGTTTGTTGATGTACACTGAACGTATGCGTCTCACCTGGTCGCGTGATTCTTTCCCCAGCCATTTCGCCATAAGGTCCAACCTTTGGGTTGCACTGAGCTGGACTCCGTCGATCGCGTTGGTGAATGTCGAGTACCATGCACGGTAATTTTCAGGTTTATCGTCAAACTGGTACAGTCCCGAAGTGACGAGATCCCGTCGTGCTAAATACTGCATCGTGGGATTGGCTGTAAGCGGCATGCGGGCTGGAGAAGTACGTTGGTGCCTATATGACTGAGAGCGCACGTTTCTCATGGAATTTGCCGTCCTGGATTCGACCTCCGCATCTCTTCGCATCAAACTTTGTAAGTTTGGTGTCGAGAAGTATCGGTTGTTAGCTCTTTCATTCTTGACTTCATCATGGAGTCGCGAGGGTAAATTTTCTTCCTCGTATGGATGTGATGCAATCGTGACTCTCTGAGGTTCCTCGTAGCTGGGGAAGTTATCGAATACGTATGGAGAGGGGAGACGAGCCTGCCTGTCTATTTGATATTGTACATAGTCGCTTGTGCGTTCCAGTCTGGTCCTTTCTAAAGTAGATCTTACTTTGGTCAGATCACGCGACCCTTCAGCTTCTTCTATGTACTCTGCTTCCGCCATGGCAGCTTCTTCTTCTCTTTCTAACTGCAGCACTTGCAACTCTGTCGATATTTTTGCCATTTCCAACTGGGTTTCGGCTTCTCTGGTGGCCGCTTCACTTTGTCTGGCAGCCCTTTCCTTCTGGATTTTGGCTTCTCTGGTGGCCTGTTCCATTTTCAAAACTGCTTCTTGTCTGGCGTAACGCAGTCGCACCTTGGTGGCTTCTGCCTTGGCTCTTGCCTGGGTGGACTTACTTGATGTCGCCCTACTGCCCTTGTCGCTGGGCGCCATCGACTTGATCCCGGATCGAGCTGACATTGCAGCACTTGAAACACCTGATAATGCCGCTTTTGCACTGTAACGTTCTCCTTCGCGTGTACTAATAACGCCGAATTCAACGTCGAGATAAACCAGTCATTGAAACCAGATCGCAGTAAGATTAACCATTTACTGTTCACTCTTCACATTAACATATGGTGAAAACTGTTGATAAAACAGTACCAAGATTGATACAGTATTTGTTCCTTCCTTAATATCACATTTTAATTGTAAATACTTGCAAAGGGGACTATAACTACATTACACTAAGGTGCAGTATACAGGCAGAGTTTACCTGCTCCATTGACTACTTTAAATACACTTCAATGCAAACTATCCGCAACTCTTTAACTAACGAAAGCATAAACATTATCGACCGTCGTTACTTTTAACAGGATCGGCATTAACATCTTAGTTCAATATATCGATTATCTATTAACTTACAGCGTTGCTCTCACTGTGATTTCTAATGCCTGCAAAACAACTTCTGCTCAGGTGTGCCTCGTGGTGAGCCCCCACCCTCGCGTTAATTTCAAACCGGTACTTTCCCACAAGACGCAGCAAAACCGGATGTGACGTCATCGCATGCCGATATATTTTACATGCAATGAATATACTTTAAACACTTCTAATTCTAACTAGAAAATACTATCGAATGAATTACTAAGCGAAAATATTATAAACTAAATAACTGTCGTAAAGACAGCACACAGATGTTGATAGTTATTTCTTGCATTTTGAAAAGGTGGCAGTGAGTCAGAAGTGGCCCAGAGATCAGCGGGTGGCGTTGTTAAAAAGTGTGTTAAAAGGGAAGGCACAACGAGCATATGTGGCATTGTCTGTGGAAGAGGAGGAGTATGAGAATTACGAGGAAGTAAAACAGGCCATTCTTCGGGCTTACGAATTGGTACCTGAGGCCTATAGACAAAAGTTCAGAAATTTAAAGAAAGTGTGGAATCAGACATATGCAGAGTTTGCCTATGAGAAGGGTGTGCTCTTGGATCGTTGGTGTGTAGCAGAAATGGTGGAAGAAGATTTTTGGTGTTTAAGGGAGTTAATTCTAATTGAGGAATTTAAAGGTTATGTTTTGGATGATATCTGGATGTATTTGAACGAGAAGCCGAATAAGTCCATATCCGAATTTGCCAGGTTCGCAGATGAATATGCCCTAACCCACAAGACAAAGTTTTCCTCGAATAAGAGTTACCAGAAAGACCGTGGGAACAGTAGAGAAAGCCCGCCGGCTGAGGCAGAAATTAAGTCGGGAGCTAGTGGTAAAAATAAGGAGGAAAAAAGGCAAGATGGCAGAAGGGGTCCTGGCTTGACCTGTTTTAATTGTGGAAAGATGGGTCATATTGCATCTAAGGGCTTTGCTCCGAGGAAGGAGACAGGAAAAGGGAAAGCAACAGTCCCTACAGGGTGTATTGTATTGATCAGTAAATCGACAAGAAAGTCCCAAGAAGATAGAATATGAGAGGGGCGTGAGAAATTTATTTCAGAAGGGACCATGTCTGTGAAAGAGGGAGAAACACCAGTTCCAGTGCGGATCTGGAGAGATACTGGAGCTGAGCAGTCATTGATTTGCAGTAAGGTACTAGATTTTGGTCCTGAGATGAGAGAGGTAGCTTTGAGAGGCATAGGAAAAGGGACAGAAGCTGTGCCTTTGCATAGGATCATTATAAATTGTGAGCTGATATCTGGACCAGTTGAAATAGGGGTGCAATCAGAAATTCCGAGAGCTGACGTGGACGTCCTTCTTGGTAACGATTTAGCTGGTGGTGAGGTTTGGTCAGCAATGAAGCTGACAAGCCAGCCTGTAAGTGTTGAGGACCCGCCCCTAGATTCCAAGGTCTACCCCGCATGTGCAATCACTTGCAGCATGTCAAGAAAGGCAGCTGAGAATGAGAGCAGTTTAAATCAGGCCAGTATCGATATGCGTCTCAGTGCTTTGCTCCAAGGAGGGAAACGGGAAAAGGGAAAGCAGCAGTCCCTATCGGATGTGCCATGGTAATCAGTAAATCAACAAGAGAGCCCTGGGTAGACAGAGTACGAGAAGGGTCTGAGACTTATCTGTCACACGGAACCGTGTCTTTGAGGAAGGGGGACCCACCAATTCCCGTACGAATCTGGAGAGACACAGGGGCTGAGCTGTCGTTGATCAGCAGTAAGGTACTAGAGTTTGGTCGAAAGACGAGAATGGTAGCTGCAAAGGGAATAAGTAAAAGGATAGAAATGGTGCCTTTACATGAGGTCATTATGGATTGTGAGCTGGTGTCTGGACCCGTTGAAATAGGGGTGCCATCAGAATTCCCGAGAACTGACGCGGACGTCCTCCTCGGTAACGATTTAGCAGGTGGTAAGGTTTGGGCAGCCATGACGAGGACCGGCCGGCCGGTGAGTGTTGAGGCTCTGCCCCTAGAGTCCCAGATCTATCCCGCATGCGCGGTCACTCGCAGCATGTCGAGAAAGGCAGCTGAGAATGAGAGCAGTTTAAATCAGGCCAGTATCGATTTGGCCGAGACGTTTTTACCGACCCTGTACCAAGAGGGGTTAGAGGGTGGTAAAACAGAGAATAGGGAGGTGAAAGAGAGTAAAGGCGAGGAGGAAGACCTGCCCTTAGCCAGGAGGAAATTTATAGAGGCACGGAGTAAAAATGAGAAACAGATAAGGCTGTTAGAAGGTCCAGGGTTGGACATGGATGATCTGTCTGGCTTGACAGAACTGTTTGAAGAAGCTGAAAATTTTAAAGGTGTTCCCGATAATGAAATGAGGGCAGTCCTAGATGAAAAGGATGCCATTACCTTGAAGGAGTCTGCTGGGTTGGCAGATGAGGTTGTTTCAGCCCGCAGGGTTGAGTTTACTCCGGAAGGGAGTTGCCCAGAGAGTAACTGGGAGGATCAGGGGAACTTAGAATTTGAAAAGGGGATGGGTATTGAAAGCCTGGAAGAGACAGATGTCCCATTTGAGTATGTTCAAGATGTGGATGCACGTAGTATTGAACCTAGTAATGGAACTCAGGAAAAGTCTGAAGTATCTGATTCAGTTAAAAAGGAATGCAGTCCTTGTGGGTCAGATGGACTTGGTTCAGTGAAGAAAGGGTTAACCATGGTACTAGTGGGAAGTGAGAATTCCCAGTTGTTTGTGTTCGAAGGTGTGTTAAAAGTTAGTGAGGAGATAAAAGGTGGTGAGGTGAATATTATTATTGAAGGAGAAGGGAAAAGTGTAGTTCCTAAATTGAATGAAGAAAATTTAAAGTCTGGATTGGTGTCAGAAGCAGTTGTTATGAATGTACCACAGCTCTGAGGGGCTGAAGGGTGCGGGGTAGCCCCCTCCTTTGTGAGAATCACAAGAGCATTGTTGGGTTGGGTCAGAGGACCCAGGAAATGAGAGAGAGAGAGCCATGGCCATTGTCTCCTGGAGACAACCTTTGTGGATTGGGGGCTATGCTACGTGCAAGCCCTCGGGCAAAGTGGGCTGGTTGAGAGAGAGATTGCATCACCCCAACCTGATTGACATCTACTACCCCATGAGGAAGTATAAAAGAGGGTCTGGGGAACAACCCCTTCAGACGCACCAGAAGAAACGCTAGCGATCCCGTAATAGCGGGAAGCCATTTGAAGGAAGCCACGTGCATTCGGTTCCCTTGCTTGGGGGCTGGTGGCTGGTACCACGGAAAACGACTTGGAACTAACAACGGGGAACTAACTCCCCCGACTCAATGGATTGGCCTCATAAAAGACCCGGGCAAGTTTAAAACCGTCCCTCTTAAACCCAAAGAGCTGCAGCTTGAAAGGACAGTGACTTTTATCTTTCCATCGGACAATACAATATCCCCTAGACAAAATGATAGAGCTATTGCTTAATTGATGATTATTATTATACCCGCATTTTTAGATTGAGTATTGACGACGTATATTATCTGATTGCCTGTATTAATCTTATCTTTGTGCCCCTTTATAAATAAAGACTTTTAAAAATAGTACCATCAGACTTCAACGGACCTCTCTATCTTTGCTGGTAAGTGATCCAGTTACGGGAATTTCGTAACAGTTGGGGTTCTCGTCTCGAGATTTGAAACCAAATTGGGGAGCCAGTGAATCGGGCTTGTAAGTCCAAACTTGGATCTGGTATGCGGGTAGCCAGACGGAAAACCAGCAAAGATGGACGTGGATGAATTTATAGAAAACCTGACTCTGGAGGCACTAGAGGCGGCCACCAAATCAGACTTGGTAAATTTGGCGGAGGGGTTAAACCTCACAGGGGTGAGGTTGTCAATGAAAAAGACGGGAGGTGCGAAGGGCCATAACTCAGTATTACATCGAGAAGAATGTGTTTGCAGCTGAGGTATTGGAAAATATCCCTGAAAAGGTACCAGCTAGTGGGACGGCTCAGTTAGAGTTGGAGAAATTAAAGTTGGAACATGCAATTAAGTTAAAGCAGCTGGAAGCAGCCGAGAAAGAGAGAGAGAGAGAGAGAGAGAGAAAGAGCCGAGAAAGAGAGAGAGAGAGAAAGGGCTGACAAACAAAGGGAGCTTGCGCGCCAGCTAAATGAGTTAGAGGTGAAACGGGATCAGGAGCTCCAGCTAAGGGCGTTAGAGGTGAAAAAGGAGCAGGAAAGAGCTGAGAAGCAAAGAGAGCATGAACTTCAGTTAAAAAAGCTGGAAGCAGCTGAGAAGGAGAAGGAAAGGGCTGAGAAGGAGAGGGAGGCAGAGAGACAGAGGAAACATGACTTGGAGTTGGAGAAGTTAAAGCAAGAGCAACGCGGTCAGGGGTCAGACTGAGAGGAGCGGTTTGATGTTAGCCGGGCGTTGAGGTTAGTACCCCCATTCGAGGAAACGGACGTCGATAGTTACTTCTTGCTTTTTGAAAAGTTGGCAGTGAATCAGAAGTGGCCCAAAGGTCAGTGGGTGGCGTTGTTACAAAGTGTGTTAAAGGGGAAGGCACAGCGGGCATATACGGCGTTGGCCATGGAGGAGGGAGAGGAGGAGAGTTATGACAAAGTAAAGGCGGCCATTCTCCAGGGTTACGAGCTAGTACCTGAAGCATATAGACAAAAGTTCAGAAATTTATGGAAAGGGTAGAAGCAGACGTATACCGAGTTTGCCCATGAGAAGGGTGTGCTCTTGGACAGGTGGTGCACCGCAGAGAGAGTGGGAGAAGATTATGGGCGTCTCAGGGAGTTAATTCTGATTGAGGAGTTTAAAGGGTATGTTTCGGAGGATATCTGGACGTATCTGAATGAGAAGCCGGATAAGTCCATCTCCGAATTTGCTAGGTTCGCAGATGAATATGCCCTAACCCACAAGGCAAAGTTTTCCTCGAATAAAAGTACCCAGAGAGACCATGGGAACGATCGAGAAAGTCCGCCGGCTGAGGCAGAGGTCGCCCCGGGAGCTAGTGGTAAGGTCGAGGGGAGAAGGCCAAACGGCCAGAGATTTCAGGGCTTGACCTGTTTTAATTGTGGGAAGAGCGGGCATGTTGTGTCTCAGTGCTTTGCTCCGAGGAGGGAAACGGGAAAAGGGAAAGCAGCAGTCCCTATCGGATGTGCCGTGGTAATCAGTAAATCGACAAGAGAGCCCCGGGTAGACAGAGTACGAGAAGGGTCTGAGACTTATCTATCACACGGAACCGTGTCTTTGAGGAAGGGGGACCCACCAATTCCCGTACGAATCTGGAGAGACACAGGGGCTGAGCTGTCATTGATCAGCAGTAAGGTACTAGAGTTTGGTCGAAAGACGAGAATGGTAGCTGCAAAGGGAATAAGTAAAAGGATAGAAATGGTGCCTTTACATGAGGTCATTATGGATTGTGAGCTGGTGTCTGGACCCGTTGAAATAGGGGTGCCATCAGAATTCCCGAGAACTGACGCGGACGTCCTCCTCGGTAACAATTTAGCAGGTGGTAAGGTTTGGGCAGCCATGACGAGGACCGGCCGGCTGGTGAGTGTTGAGGCTCTGCCCCTAGAGTCCCAGATCTATCCCACATGCGCGGTCACTCGCAGCATGTTGAGACAGGCAGCTAGAACGAGAGCAGTTTAAATCTGGCCAGTTTTGATTTGGCCGAGACGTTTCTACCGACCCTGTACCACGAGGGTTTAGAGGGTGGTAAAACGAAGAGTAGTAAAGTAAAAGAGGGTAAGAAAGCGGAGGTAGATCTGCCCTTAGTGAGGAGAAAGGTCCTAGAGGCAGAAAATAAAGATGAGGAACCGATAGAGCGGTTAAGAGGTCCAGAGTTGGACAGGGATGATCTGTCTGGTTTGGCAGAACTGTTTGAAGAAGTTGAAAATTTTAAAGGTGTTCCCGATAATGAAATGAGGGCAGTCCTAGATGAAAAGGGTGCCCTTACCTCGAAGAAGTCTGCTGGGTTGGCAGATGAGGTTGTTTCAGCCCGCGGGGTTGAGTTTACTCCGGAAGGGAGTTGCCCAGAGAGTACCTGGGAGGATCGGGGGAACTTAGAATTTGAAAAGGGTATGGGTATTGAAAGCCTGGAAGAGGCCAATGTCCCGTTTGAGTGTGTCCAAGATGAGGATGCACATGGTACTGAACCTAGTAATGGAGCTCAGAAAAAGTCTGAGGTATTTGATTCAGTGGAACGGGACGGCTGTCCTTGTGGGTCAGATAGACTTGGTTCAGTGAAAAAGGGGTTAACCTTGGTAACAGTGGGAAGTGAGAGTTCCCAGGTGTTTGTGCTCGAAGGTGTGTTCAATCTTAATGCGGAGCTCAGGAATGGGAAGATAAATATCATTATTGAAGGAAACAGAAAGTCTGTAGTTCCCAAGTCGAATGAAGAAATTTTAAACCCGGCAGATCGCTTACAGAGTGAGCCGGGAGATAGCCGGGGCCCCCTGGCTATTGTTATGCCAGGATGTGGCGTGAAGAGGCCGAATTTGAAATGCTGCTTGAACAAAGAGTTCGAATTAAAAACCAATAGTCTGAAGGGGATATCTGATAATTGGCATTTCTTTCATCCATATGAAAGAGATTAGTCCTTTTTCTCACAAGTTCACCGTACATTTACTAGAATCGACTATTTTTTAATTGATAATCAATTGATCCCATCCATCCGTTCTTGTGACTATAAGAGTATATCGATTTCAGACCATGCCCCACTTACATTGTCCATAGTTCTCCCTGGCCTCCCTCAAGTAAATAAACACTGGCATTTTAATCTGATCTTGTGGTCAGATAACGACTTTGTAAAATTTATGGAGGATCAGATAAGTTTCTTTTTAAATACCAATGCACTACCTGAAACTTCTAGTCAGGTGGTTTGGGACGCAATGAAAGCATATCTAAGAGGTCAAGTAATTTCCTACACAGTAAATTTGAAAAGAAAGACTCACAAAGGAAGTTTATAACTGATCAATCAGATTAAAGCTATAGACCAATTACACACCCAGATCAAGGATCCGGAGTTATATAAGAAAAGAATGGAACTTCAAACTAAATTTAATCTTATTTCTACTTATCCGATTGAATGCCAACTTTTGGGCAGTCGGAGTAAGTTCTATATTCATGGGGATAAATCTGGTAAGTCCTTAGTTAACCAACTTAGACGCTCTAAAGCAAAACAACACATCACTAAAATTCAAATGAGTAATGGGAATATTAGTGTGGACCAGTCTGAAATTAATGATACATTCAGGAATTTTTACTCTCAGCTTTACACCTCTGAATCCTTTAATGGTAAGACTACTGTTATGCAATTTTTAGATAGTTTAAATATTCCTAAACTTTCTTCTGATCTTAAACATAAATTGAACGAGCCATTATCCGTAGAAGTAATATCCTCTGCTATTTCTGCTGGTCTCCTGGTCCTGATGGGTTCTCTACAGAATTTTATAAATCATTTTTCTCATTGCTCTTATCCCAACTTAGTTTAGTTTTTTCTGATTCTTTTAAACAAAGTAAATTGCTGAGACTTATATCATTTGATGAGACGTATCATTCTTTTAGTGAAAAAAGGTAAGGATCCATTAGAATGTGCTTCATACAGGCCGATTTCTCTAATAAATGTAGATGCTAAAATTTTAACTAAAGTTTTGGCCCATAGGCTGTTGACTATTTTACCCTTAATTATCTCTGAGGATCAGTCTGGCTTTATTAAAAATTGCCTTCCCTTTTTCAACATTAGACGTCTTTTTAATATTCTATATTCATCTTCATCAGGGACCCCGGAATGTGTTATCTCTCTTGTTGCCGAAAAGGCGTTTGATTGGGTGGAGTGGCACTATTTATTTGCGGTTTTAGGAAAATTTGATTTTGGATATAATTTTATTAAGTGGATGAAGGTACTATATTCCCATCCAAGTGCATCAGTTTTGACTAATTCCCAGCAATCCCAACCATTTGATCTTAAACGGGATCAAACAGGGATGCCCTTTAAGCCCTCTGTTATTTGATCTGGCTATCGAGCCATTGGCAATTGCGTTTCGCAATTGTACTGAACTGGCTGGGATCTGGAGGGGTGGTTTTGAGCACAAAGTCTCTCTATACGCCAATGATTTGTTACTTTTTATATCAAACCCAACCACCTCCTTACCTTTGTTGTTTTCACTTCTCAATAAATTTAGTCAGCTATCCGGATACAAACTTAATCTACATAAGAGTGAACTTTTTCCGATAAATAAGGAAGCACAAAAATTAGAATTTCACAGTCTCCCTTTTAAAGTAGTAAACAATTGTTTTACTTATCTTGGTATTATCGTAACAATGAACTATAACCAACTGTTCGATGAGAATTTCAATAATCTTTTAAATTTTACAAAACAAAGATTAGCACAGTGGTCACCTCTGTCCATGTCTTTAATTGAGCGAATTAATGTAATTACAATGTATATTCTCCCTAAATTTTTATACTGATTTCGATCTTTACCTATATATATTCCTAAAGTTTTTTTTTTGATTCTTTAGATTCTATTATCTCGTCATACCTATGGAAGGGTAAACAGCCCAGACTCAATAAAGCTCATCTCCAAAAGCCTAAAGGAGAAGGTGGCTTGGCGTTGCCTAATTTTCATTCATATTATTGGGCAGCCAATATTCGTAATATTATCTTTTGGTCCTACTTTTATAATCAGTCTGTTTGTCCAAAATGGGTGGCAATGGAATTAAACGCTTATAAGAAATTATCTATTCCAGCTCTACTTGGGTTTGTTCTTCCTTGCCAATTGCCAAAATCTATTATTAATCCTGTAATCAGGCATACTTTGAGAATATGGGCTCAATTTAGAAAATACCATGGTCTTTATAGTTTTTCCCTCTCTAGTCCTATTCTATACAATCATTTATTTCAACCGTCTATGCAGGATTCCACATTCCAAGACTGGTGTAGGAGAGGTATCAGGTGTTTTGAAGATCTTTTTATAGACAATCGGTTTGCGTCTTTTGAACAGTTGTCTATAAAGTTTAATTTACCGAATACTCATTTTTTTAGATATCTTCAAATTAGACATTTTATTAGCCCTTTAATACCACATTTTCCTGAACAACCTGATAAAAATGTTGTAGACTTGTTTCTTCAAATTAACCCCTTGGGCAAAGGTGTAATTTCTACTATTCATGTTAAATTTATGACTCTCAGATGAGCCCCTTGTGATAAAATTAAAACTGCTTGGGAGCATGACTTGGGTTTTTCTATGTCCGACAAGGTTTGGGATTCAATTCTTAAATCCGTCAATTCAATCTCTTTATGTGCTCGTCATTGTCTCCTGCAGTTTAAAGTCGTCCACAGGGCTCATATGTCCAAAACCAAATTGGCGAAGTTCTATCCTGATATTAGTCCCTGGTGTGACAAATGCAAAGGAGGTGAGGCCTCCCTTTTCCATTTGTATTGGGCCTGTCTTACTCTGGAAAAATTTTGGAAAGATGTTTTTTTTTAACTTTATCTTCTATATTAAATTGTCATTTGGAACCTGATCCTTTGATCGCTATTTTTGATATTCTTCGAGACCCTGACAAGCATTTGACCCTGGCTAAACAACAAATATTGTCTTTTGCCTCTCTTCTAGCCAGATGAGCAGTACTCCTTAAATGGGGAGATGTAGTTCCCCCTACCCATGCTCAATGGTTCAGGGATATTAATGTCTTGTTTAGATCTTGAAAAGATTCACTACTCACTTTCTAATGCAGACATAAAGTTCCATTGGGTGTGGGGATCTTTTCTCGAATATTTTCATAACTCTCACCTAGATTGACAGGTGTTTGTACTTTTTTCCCTTGATAATCAGACCCTACATTTCCAGCTTTTTTTTTTACTTTTTTTTTCTGCTCAGGTAGCAGGCTGCCCCCCCCCCTTTTTTACAATATGTGGTTCTGGGGTAATAAAAGTGTATCTCATATAATGGTTGGCTTGGAGTTGGATCGGTGATGGATTGGGTGCTTTTCCTTCTTTTCTCTTTTTTTTCCTGTTTTACTATGGGTGACTTGCTCATTTGTTAAGACATGTATTATTGTTATTTTTGTTTATATGGCAATGATCCTTCTATATATATTATTGATTTTCTTTTCTTTGTTGTAGTTTGTAGAAAATTATAAATAAAATATTTTTTTAAAAAGAAATTGGACTGTTGAGTAAACTGATTCTGAAGACTAGTGGTATTCGTTTTATTCTTAGTTGTTCTTTTTCAGCCACAGTGTCGACTTCATTTTCCATTTGAGAGATTTTAGTTAACGGCCCTGTTGGCCTAGTGTTTATTGTTTTCTTTTCCCTTTAACACTGTTCGCATTAAAGTCCGTGAACTATTGATCTGCTTCAGTGTCTCTCACTCCACCTTGGACCATGTCCGAAGCTGATAACACAGCCAATGCTCTAACGATGTTAGTAACTTTCCTGTAATAGCATGGGCTCTTAACTTGGTAAGCAGCCTCAAGTGTCAAAGGCCTTCTGAAAGTCCAAATATACAACATCCACTGCATCCCCTTTATCTATCCTACTTGTTATCTTCTCAAAAAATCCTAACAGGTTTGTCAGGCAGGATTTTCCCGGAAGGAAACCATGCTGACTTTGACCTATCTTGTCCTGTGTCACCAAGTACTCCATCACCTCATCCTCAACAATTGACTCTAACATCTTCCCAACCACTAAGGTCAGGCTAACTGGTCTATAATTTCCTTTCTGCTGCCTTCCTCCTTTCTTAAAGAGTGGAGTAACAATTGAAATTTTCCGGTCCTCTGGCACCATACCAGAGTCCAATAAATTTTGAAAGATCTTTACTTGCTTTCATGTTTCATCTATTCTCTTCAAATGATATTTTTAGTTGCTCTCTGTAACAAATTTTCCCAATCCTCTATCTTCCCACTAATTTTTGCTTTGTTGTATGCCCTTTCGTTTGCTTTTACAATAGATTTGACTTCCCTTGTCAAAACTGTTGTTTGTACTATTTTACCATTTGAGCATTTCTTCATATTTGGAACACACATGTCCTGCACCTTCCTCATTTTTCCCAGAAACGTACGCCATTGCTGTTCTGCTGACATCCCTGCCAGCAGCTCCTTCCAATTTACTTTGGACAACTCCTGTCTCATACCACTGTAATTTCCCTTACTCCACTGAAATACTGCTACATCAGACTTTACCTTCTCCCTATCAAATTTCAAGTTGAACACAGTCATATTGTGATCACTGGTTCCTAAGGGTTCTTTTACATTAAGCTCCCTAATCGTCTCCGGTTCATTACATAACACCCAATCCAGTGTATTTGATCCCCCAGTAGGCTTAATGACAAACTGCTCTAAAAAACCATCTCGTAGGCAATCAACAAACTCACTCTCATGAGATCCATTACCAACCTGATTTTTCCAATCAATCTGCATGTTAAAATCTCCCATGACTACCATAACATTGCCCTTTTGACATGCCTTTTCTATTTCCTGTTGTAACCTGTGGTCCACATCCCACTCTTGGGAGGCCTGTATTCAACTGCCATCAACGTCCTTTTATCCTTGCAGTTTCTTAACTCGACCCACAAGGATTCAACATCTTCTGATCCTATGTCACATCTTTCTACTGATTTGATATCATTCTTTACCAGCAGAGACACACCGCCCCTTTGCCTACCTTCCTATCCCTCCGATATAACGTGTAACCTTGGACATTCAGCTCCCAACTACAACCATCCTTCAGCCACGATTCAGTGATGGCCACAACATCACACCTGGCAATCTGTAATATTGTAACAA
Source organism: Hypanus sabinus (assembly GCF_030144855.1). Classification (NCBI taxonomy): domain Eukaryota; kingdom Metazoa; phylum Chordata; class Chondrichthyes; order Myliobatiformes; family Dasyatidae; genus Hypanus; species Hypanus sabinus. The sequence continues at coordinate 193,463 of NC_082712.1, forward strand.
GATCATCCACCTTATTTCTTATACTACACACATTTAGATACAACTCCTTGAGTACTGTATTTGTTATCCTTTCTGATTCTGCATCCCAAATGACTTGATGATCAGCCTGTTGGCTGCAACTAAGTCGCATCACCTACCTGCCCTTCCTGACAATCTGACTGCACGCTATCTTTACTTTCTTACCATCCGTCCTATCCTGGGTCCCTTCACTCTGGTTCTCACTCCCTGCCAAGTTAGTTTAAACCCTCCCCAACAGCTCTGACAAACCTGCTGATGAGAATATTGGTCCCGTTTGGGTTCAGGTTCAACACCTCACCTTTGAACATGTCGCACCTCCCCCAGAAGTGATCCCAATTAGACAAGAACCTGAAGCCCTGCCCTCTGCACCAGCTTCTCAGCCAAATCATCCTGTTTCTACCTTCACTGGCACATGACATAGGCAGCAATCCAGAAATTACTACCCCGGAGGTCCTGCTTCTCAGCTTTCTACCTAGCTCTCCAAATTCTCTTTTCAGGACTCATTGTTTTTCCTTCCTATGTCATTGGTACCAATATGCACCAAGATATCTGGATGCTCTCCCTCCCTCTATGATCGGAGACATCCCTGACCCTGGCACCTAGGAAGCAACATACCATCCAGGTGTCCCATTCATGTCCACAGAATCTCCTGACTGTTCCCCTCATTATCGAGTCCCGTATCACTCCCGCTCCTTTCTTTTCTCTCTCTTACCCTTCTGCACCACAGACCCATGCTCAGTTCCTGTTACCCAATCATCATGGTAGTCTCCCAGGTCATCCCCCACAAAAGTATCCAAAGTGGTACACTTGTTTTTGAGGGGAATGGACGCAGGTGTGCTAAGCTGTAACTGCATATTTCCATTTGTCCTGATAGTCACCCAGCTACTCGCCTTCAGCAACTTCAGGGTGACGACCTCCCTGTAACTTTTGTAGCCCCCGGCTCGCCTCAGGCTCACTCAGCTCGCTTCTGTCTAGGGGGAGCAGCCTTTGGCCCCGCCAGACTGGGTAATCAGCCTGTGTAGACACTGTGTGATGCCCGCACCCCGCCAAATAACAGACAGTGCATCATACGTGATTAAATGATTACACTTTATAAATCTTACTGGAGCTATGTACTTAATAGAGATACAATATAATAGGAAAAGTGAAAGGCGCCAAACTTATCAAAGTCCAACCACTTTGTGCACAACCATTGGAGCTGAGTTAACGAAGTCTTCTTGCCACCATTCAATCCCCTCCGACCCCCTTGACCCACCACCTGGGACCAACAACAGAGGTCAACCAGACGCTCCACATGAATCTGTCCTCGACTTCTCTTCTCACTAAAAACCCTGGGCCTCAGACCCCCTCTCGGGGGCCGTTCTGTCGCCCAGCTTACAACATCGCGTCTTCTCCCTCTAACCCCCTCGTGCCGTCTCGTCCAAAGCCCCACGCAATACTAGCTTACAGATCCACAAGAAAGAATAACATCTATTCCAATTGGTTAGCAAATGAATACAATTCTCGTTTTCAGTAATTATAACCAAAACAAGCTGCGGGAGAAAGCACTCTCTCACCAGTTAGCATAACAAAGAAGCATTTTTGATTAACATATGCAGCAACATATAAAAAAGAAACCCCTTACACTCTCCCCCCACCAAATTTAGTCATGTCCTCATGACTGCTAAATAACTCACCAACCCTTCCTGCAGACACAAAAACCCAATCCAGGTACAAACAGTGACATTGCTCTCCAAACAGTAGACCTCATGCCCTGTTCTTCAGGTGCTACATAGGCCAACCTATCTGGGAGTTTCCTAACTCTCCAAGACCTCTGTACCCCCTCACCTAAGCCCTTCAGGCTCGGACACAAATGGGGATACCTCGAGTCTGCTTGTCAACTCCTCTCTCAATCTCTCACTCATGCCCCCCACTGCAACTCGGAGCCCCCTGTCCTGGGTCCAGGACCCTGCTGTAACCCAGGCTGCCCACAGCTAGCCCTCCCACTACACCTGACTCAGTGGGAGAAGGGCCAAAGGTCTCTTCCTCAATCAAGGGGAAGTTAACAAAAGGCAGCATGTACCACACATTCAGCATATCATCCTTCGAATCCGTATTCTTCCTCATTTCTGTGATTGGTAGCTGCTGTTTGATTCTCTCCAAACGGAAGCACTTAGCCTGGACTGCTCCTTCAGCCTCTTCATCCTCCTGCAATCGAGCCATCAGCTTCTTCTCTGGCTCCTCCAACTCTCGCCACAGTCTCAGCAGTTCTGACTCATGCTTAAAGTTCATCTCCATCTGGGATGCAGTTACTCCACCAGCTTCTTTCAGACCTGAAAAGCAGCCATTAAAGATTGGTCAGCCTCCAGTTTAGTGTTCATTGAACTTTTCTACAGCTTTTTCTTCCTAATGACTTCTTCCAGATCAACTTTCAGGTTTTCCACTTCCTTATGTCTTTGTTGCCCAGGCTCCGGCACTCGCCTCACATCATAGCCCCCCAAGGCAAATCCAAACCGTAGACGATCATCCACATACGCCAAAACTCCAAACACCTCCACATACCCCATGGTCTTCCCCATGCCCCGCAGAAAGTTTGCAAGGGCTCAGGATATGCCCTCTGGCATCTTTTCCAGACCGGAAAACTCCTAGGGAACTTATAACAGCCGTCTTCTCTTTATCGGCCCCACTCATTGGGATCTGGCAACATCCACTCCTCAGATCCAGCACCTTAAACCACTTCACACCACTCAGACAGGCCATTGCCTCTTTGGCCCTCAGGGCCATATTCTGGTCACTGACAGTGCGCCTCTTCAGAGCAATATAATCCACACACATGCTGTCTACGTCTTCCATGGCTGCAGGGGCCAGTCGCCATGACCTCTCTCACCAAGGTGTATTCAGCGGTCAACTCCCCTCCCTTGTGGTATTTCGGAGTGTCCACTAAGAGGGTCTCACCCTCAGATACTTCCATCAGGCCGTACTACCACCGGCTCTCATTTGAATTTGGTACCGGCCCAATGCTGCTACACACGTCCGTACAAGCAGCTCCAAACACTGGGTGCACAGACAATGCCTCCAAACAGCTCTCACCCACCTCCTCCTGGCAGGCCTCCATATGCCTCCTCACTAGCAGAGTGTTGGTCCTCTCCAGAATCGAAATGCTGCCCATCTCAACAGTGTCCAGACACGTCAGCATTAATGATTCACAAACCTCAGTCACCCCCACATTGGCCTCCAAGAACTCCAGTTTCACTGACCAATAACCATCATCTGGATAATCACCAGCACTGGTACCCCAACTCTCCAGTGCCCTCAATGTCGTCAAGGGTAAATGCTTCAAATACTAGTTGTAAAGTGAACTGTACAGCAACTTGACCTGTCCCCCGGTGTCGAGGATGGTTTTAGCGTGGCTCCCATCCATCCGTAAAGACACCCAAGTGCATGGTCCCTCTAAGCCTTCAGGAATAGGTCTGTTCCTTTCGGGAGTTCCTTGGTACATTACCAGGAACGTGCTCCCCCAGAGAACCCAAGCTGTTCCCCCACTGGGCCTCCTCTAAGTTTCCCTACACCTCTCAGATCAGCTGAACAACTAAGGGAGGGGCTGATCCCCTTGACTGATCCTCCTGGCACCACAAACAATGTATCTGCCCCCCAGCCAAAGAAGGTACCCTGAAAACTTTCCACCAATCTCCTGCCACAGATATGGTAAGCCCCCCAGCTGCGGCATTTGACTTCCAGTCGAACCAAACGCATTTTCCCCCGCTTTCTGATAACTGGCTGCTGTCACTTTGAGGTAATGGGACCAGACAGTTCTAACAATGTCACCAGCCTGCCTACTCAAACTTCCAACCAATCCCTATCGCTTTCCCTTAGCCAAGCACTGCCACGCACCCTAACCCTAACCCTAACCCTAACCCTAACCTAACAACTGAAAGATCCGCTCTGCCCATGCCTCCGCCCCCTTAGGGCTGGACACTATTCCAACAACCTGGTGGAGCCTACCATAACTGGAACATTCTGACCAGTCTTTCCTAACAGTAAGGACAGCCCATGGTCCCACCACCATTTTGTCAGTGCTAGTCTGAACTCGAACAACGACCTCCGAGGTACCAACAGCCACCCCACCCAACAGGCATGCAGTGATAACCACAAAGACACACTAGCTCTCCATCCCCACAGTATGCATAATTTAAAGAGGGCAATCACACCAGCTTCCACTGAATCCAATCCCAGACAAGCCCCCACAATGTAGTTCCCTGGGTCGCCTCAGGCTCGCTCAGCTCGCTTCCATCTAGGGGGATGATGCACAATCAATAACTCACTCTGAGACGTAAAGACGAGATATCGGCTTTTATTGACTGGAAGAAGGAACAAGCAGTGAGTGACCACCATACTACATCCTGGAGACTGAGAGGCTGGGCACAGGCCTCGATATCCTTTATACAGGGGCCTGTGGGAGGAGCCACAGGAGCAGTCAGCAGGGGACGTGTCCAGACAGGTAAATGTAGTTCACCACAGGGGAGCAGCCTTCAGCCCTGCCAAACTGAGTAATCAGCTTGTGTAGATGCTGTGTGATGTCCCCACCCTGCCAAATAACAGGCAGTACATCATGCACATTTAAATGATTACACTTTATAGATCTTACTGGAACTATGTACTTAATAGAGATACAATATAATAGGAAAAGTGAAAGGCACCAAACTTATCAAAGTCCAACCACTTTGTGCACAACCATTGGAGCTGAGTTAACGAAGTCTCCTTGCCACCATTCAATCCCCTCCGACCCCCTTGACCCACTACCTGGGACCAACAACAGAGGTCAACCAGACGCTCCACATGAATCTGTCCTCGTCTTCTCTTCTCACCAAAAACCCTGGGCCTCGGACCCCCTCTCGGGGGCCGTTCTGTCGCCCAGCTTACAACATCGCGTCTTCTCCCTCTAACCCCCTCACGCCGTCTCCTCCAAAGCCCTGTGCAACACTAGCTTACAGACCCACAAGAAAGAATAACATCTATCCCAATTGGTTAACAAAAGAATACAATTCTCGCTATCAGTAATTATAACCAAAACAAGCTGCGAGAGAAAGCACTCTCACCAGTTAGCATAAAAAAGAAGCATTTTTGATTAACGTACACAGTAACCTAAAAAAAGAAACCCCTTACACTTCGATCAATTATTTCCTCGCTCTCCTGTATGAGCCAAAGGTCATCCAGTTGCTGCTCCAGATCCCTAACACAAGTCTTCAAGGAGCTGCAGCCGGATGCACTTCATGCAGATGTATTTTCCTGGGAGACTCTGGGTCTCCCAGTTCTCCAACATCCTGCATGAAGAACACACCACAGCCATTTAAATGGTGTAGTGAGAAGAAAAAATGATAAAAAGGAAACCTTAACAGACACTTTACACAGAGCCAATGCCTCTTCCAAGCTGAAGCCTGCTTTGAGCCAAAGCCTGTCACTTCTACTCTCGCCACTAGCCTACTCCCAACAATGGCTGCTCCGCTTATCCCTTCTGTACTTTTATTTAGTTTGTAGAGCTCTGTTGAAGCCACTGATAGACTACGTACTTATGGAGTACTTGGTGACACAGGACAAGATAGGACAAAGCCACCATGGTTTCCCTAATGGAAAATCTTGCCTGACAAATTCTTTGAGGAGATTGTAAGTAGGATAGACAAAGGAGATGTAGTAGATGTTGTATATTTGGACTTTCAGACGAACTTTGACAAGGTGCCACACATGAGGCTGCTGACCAAGTTAAGAGCCCATTGTATTACAGGAAAGTCACTAACATGGTTAGAGTATTGGCTGATTGGTAGGAGACAGTGAATGGGAATAAAAGGATCCTTTTCTGGTTGACTGCAGTGACCAGCGGTGCTCCGCAGGGGTCGGTGTGGGACCACTTCTTTTTATGCTGTATATCAATGATTTAAATAATGGACTAGATGCTTTGTTGCCAAGATTGCAGATGATACAAAGACTGGTAGAGGGGCAGGTAATGTTGAGGAAACAGGTAGGATGTAGAAGGACTTAGACAGATTCAGAAAATGGGCAAGAGAGTGGCAAATGAAATACAATGTTGGAAAATGCATTGTCGTGCACTTTGGTAGTAGAAATAAATGTACAGACTTTTTTCTAAATTGGAAGAAAATCAAGATTCTGAGATGCAAAGGGACTTGGGAGTCCTTGTGCTGAGCACCCTAATAGTTAACTTGCAGGTAGAGTCAGTGGTGAGGAAGGCAAGTGTCATTTCAAGAGGTCTAGAATATAAGATCAAGGATGTGATGCTGAGGCTCTATAAGGCACTGGTGAGGCCTCACCTTGAGTATTGTGAACAGTTTTTGAGCCCTCATCTTAGAAGAGATGTGCTGGCATTGGAGGGTGTCCAGAGGAGGTTCACAAGGATGATTCCAGGAATGAAAGGGTTATTATACGAGGAACATTGGATGGCTCTGGGTCTGTACTCACTGGAATTCAGAAGGGTGAGGGGGGAATCTCACTGAAACCTTTTGAACATTTAGAGGCCTAGACAGTGTAATGTGGAAAGGATGTTTTCCATGGTGGGAGAGTCTTGGACAAGAGACCACAGCCTCAGTTTAGAAGGGCATCCATTTAAAACAGATGTGGAGAAATTTCTTTAGCCAGAGGGTAGTGAATTTGTGGAATTTATTACCACAGGCAGCTGTGGAGGCCAGGTTGTTGAATGTATATAAGGCAGAGATTGACAAGGTTCTTGTCTGGGCATGGCATCAAGGTTATGGGGAGAAGGCTGGGGAATGGGGTTGAGGAGGGGAAGAAAGGATCATCCCTGATTGAATGGTGGGGCAGACTCAATTGGCCTAATGGCTTAATTCTGCTCCTATGTCTTATGGTCTTAACTCTACCCACAAGGATTCTATATCTTTCAATCCTATGTCACCCTTTCTAAGGATATGATTTCATCTTTTACAAACACAGCCATCTCACCACCTCTGCCTGTTTGCTTGTCCTTTCAATATAATGTGTCTCCTTGGACATAGAGCTTCAAATATGATCTTCTTTCAGCCATGACTCAGTGATGCCCACAACATCATACTAAACAATCTCTAGCTGCACTACAAGATCATCTAACTTTTCAATATACTGTATGCATTCAAAAATAATACATTCAGTCCTTTATTCTGGCCAAAGTTGACTGGAAAGGGACACTATCGGGAAGGACGGCAGAGTTGGTGGAGAAGAAGGCAAATGCAATGTTGGCATTCATTTCTAGAGGAATAGAGTGGAGGATCAGGGATGTGATTTTGAGGCTCTATAAGGCACTGGTAAGACATCACTTGGAGTACAGTGTGCAGTTTTGGGCTCCTTATTTAAGAAAAGATGTGCTGACGTTGGAGAGGGTTCAGAGAAGATTCACTAGAATGTTTCCGGGAATGAGAGAGTTAACATATGAGGAAAGTTTGACCGCTTTGGACTGTACTCCTGGAATTTAGAAGAATGAGGGGTGACCTCATAGAAACATTTTGAATGTTGAAAGGCATGGACAGAGTGGATGTGGCAAAGTTATTTCCCATGGTGGGGGAGTCTAGTATGACAGGGCATGACTTAAGGATTGAAGGGTGCTTATTCAGTACAGAGATGCGAAGAAATTTTTTTAGCCAGAGGGTGGTGATTCTGTAGAATTTGTTGCCAATGGCGGCAGTAGAGGTCAAGGCAGAGATTGATAGGTACCTGAGTAGCCAGGGCATCAAAGGTTATGGTGAGAAGGCGGGGGAGTGGGACTATATGGGAGAATGGATCAGCTCATGATGGAATGGCGGAACAGACTTAATGGGCCAAATGACTGACTTCTGCTCCTTTGTCTTATGGTCTTATGGGTTTTATTCATCCTGATGAAAGGGCTCAGCCCGAAACATAGACTGTTTATTAGTTTCCATTGCTGCTGCCTGATCTGCTGAGTTCCTCCAGTATGTTGTGTATTTTGCTTTGCATTTCTAGAATCTGAAGATTTTCTGTCTTTTCTATATTCATCACCCTTTCAAATTTGCCCCATGTTCCCAGAAGTTAAATTCTTATCCCTTCTAAATGTTTTGTCTTTTTATTTATTATGAGACTTAAGTAACCTTCCCTACACTCTCCTTCCCTTTTACCTTATCCTTACTTTTCCAAACTGATAGACTGTTGTAACTACTATTTAGTTTAAAGACAACTTCAGCCCATCCCACCGACTGCAATTTTGCCGTCATCAGCCTGTCTTTTCTCACAATCTCACTACATACTGTGTCTACCTGAATCAGTCCAGTTCCCAATCCCCTGCCAAATTAGTTTAAACCCTCCCCAAAGGCTCTGCAAACCTACCCACAAGGAATTTGGTCTCCTTTGGATTCAGATGCAACCCATCCCTTTTGTACATCATACCTTCCCCAAAAGAGATCCCAATCATCCTGAAACCTGAAATCTTGCACCAATCCCTTAGCCATGCATTCATCTTTCAAATCATCCTATTCCTGCCTTCACATATATACAGAAAGGTGCTGGAAAAGGGCCAGTAGCATCATGAAGGATCCCTCCCACTCTGTTCATGGACTGTTTGTCCCACTCCCATAAGGGAGGAAGCTACACAGCATCCATGTCAGGGCTACCAGACTCAAAAGCAGCTATTTTCCCTAGGCAAGGCTGATCAACACTGCCAGCCACTAACCCACCCCTCCACACCCTCAACCACCACTGTTTTATCATTTCCTATCAGAATAACCTTATGCACAGACACTCCTGTACCTCACATCACCTTATGGATCTATAATCAATCTATATCTAACTCTATATTATTGATATAGAATCAGAATCAGGTTTATTATCACTGGCATGTGACTTGAAATTTGTTAATTTAGCAGCAGCAGTTCAATACAATACATAATCCAGCAAAGAGAGAAAAAAATAATAATAAATAAAATAAAACAGAATAAACAGGTAAGTCAATTACAAATATTGAATAGGTTTTAAAAATGTTCAAAAACAGAAATACTGTATATTAAAAAAGTGAGATAGTGTCCAAAGCTTCAATGGCTGTTTAGGAATCAGATGGCAGAGAAGAAGAAACTGTTCCTGAATTGCTGTGCGCGCGCCTTTGGGCTTCTGTATCTCCTACCTGATGTATCCTATGTATTTTATAATTATTATTGCGTTCTTTGTCTTATTGTGTGTGTGTGTTTTTTGGTGCTGTATCGGATCCAGAGTAACAATTATTTTGTTCTCGTTTACACTTGTGTACTGGGAGTGAATCTCGAATTAACATTTCAACAGGCTGCGGTGATACATTCCTCACTGTAATTGCAACAGAGCACCACTCTGTGGCAGTGGTGTCCACAAATCAGGAGGGCCTGTAGTTGTGGTAAATCAGCACCAGGTAGGAGTGTTGTCCACGAAAATGAGACAGACAGACATACTTTATTGATCCCAAGGGAAATTGGGTTTCATTACAGCGGCACCAACCAAGAATAGTGAAGAAATATAGCAAAATAAAACCATAAATAATTAAATAATAATAAATTAATCATACCAAGTGCAAATAAGTCCAGGACCAACCTATTGTCTCAGGGTGTCTGACACTCCGAGGGAGGAGTTGTAACGTTTGATGGCCACAGGTAGGAATGACTTCCTATGACGCTCAGTGTTACATCTCGGTGGAATGAGTCTCTGGCTGAACGTACTCCTGTGCCTAACCATTACATTATGGAGTGGATGGGAGACATTGTCCAAGGTGGCATGCAACTTGGACAGCATCCTCTTTTCAGACACCAGCGTCAGAGAGTCCAGTTCCACCCCCAATAACATCACTGGCCTTACGAATGAGTTTGTTGATTCTGTTGGTGTCTGCTACCCTCAGCCTACTGCCTGGATAAGGAGTGGTGTATGGGGCTAGAAGCCAATCCTTCAAGCGGGCAAAGTGCTAGTCACATCCATACTACCAAACCTCCCTCACCATCTTTCAAGGCCCCAATCAGTCCTTCCAGGTGAGGCAACACTTCTTCTTCCTGTCATCTACTGCATCCAGTGCTCCTGGTGTGGCCCCCTCTACATTAGTGAGACTAATGTCGATTGGAGAACCATAAATATATTTCAAAGCCAAAGTTTAAAGATCTCAGTGAATACTCCAGCCAGTTGATCTGCACAGATCCTTAGTACTTGGCCAGGTACCCTGTCTGGGCCGGATGATTTTTGTGGTTCACCCTCTTAAAGACAGCTCGCAAGTTGGCCTCAGAGACTTAATCACAGGATCATCAGGGCTATGGGTGTTCGTGATGATTCCTCCATGTTTTAATGATCAAAGCAAGTAGGTTTACAGTGATGGGGAAGGGTGCAGGGGTTTATAGAGAAGAAAAGGGTTGTAGGGGTCAGAGAGGGAATACAGAGAGCTGTAGGGGTCAGAGGAGCTGAAGAGATGGGAAGTTGTAGGAAAGTTACAGAGAAGGGGAGGAGTGTAAGGGTCAGAGTGGGGTTACAGAGATGGTGAGATGTATAGGGGTCAGAGGGGGTTACAAAGATGGGGTGTAGGGATCAGAGTGGGGTTACAGAGATGGTGAAGGGTGTAGAGATCAGAGAGGGTTACAGAGATGGGGTGTAGGGGTCAGGGGGTGGTTACAGAGATGGTTAGGGGTGTAGAGGTCAGAGGGGGTTACAGAGATGGGGGTGTAGGGGTCAGGGGGTTACAGTGATGGAGAGGGGTGTTTGGGTCAGAGGGGTTACAGAGATGGGGTGTAGGGGTCAGAGGGGGGGTTACAGTGATGGGGAAGGTGTGTGGGTCAGAGTGGGTTACAGAGATGGAGAGGGGTGTTTGGGTCAGAGGGGTTACAGAGATGGGGTGTAGGGGTCAGGGGGTTACAGTGATGGGGAAGGTGTGTGGGTCAGAGTGGGTTACAGAGATGGAGAGGGGTGTTTGGGTCAGAGGGGTTACAGAGATGGGGTGTAGGGGTCAGAGGGGGTTACAGAGATGGAGAGGGGTGTTTGGGTCAGAGGGGTTACAGAGATGGGGTGTAGGGGTCAGAGGGAGGTTACAGAGATGGTTGGGGTGTAGAGGTCAGAGGGGGTTACAGAGATGGGGTGTAGGGGTCAGAGGGAGGTTACAGAGATGGTTGGGGTGTAGGGGTCAGAGGGGGTTACAGAGATGGGGTGTAGGGGTCAGAGGGGGTTACAGAGATGGTGAAGGGTGTAGAGATCAGAGAGGGTTACAGAGATGGGGTGTAGGGGTCAGAGGGGGTTACAGAGATGGTTAGGGGTGTAGAGGTCAGAGGGGGTTACAGAGATGGGGTGTAGGGGTCAGAGGGGTTACAGTGATGGAGAGGGGTGTTTGGGTCAGAGGGGGTTACAGAGATGGGGTGTAGGGGTCAGAGGGGGTTACAGAGATGGAGAGGGGTGTTTGGGTCAGAGGGGTTACAGAGATGGGGTGTAGGGGTCAGAGGGAGGTTACAGAGATGGTTGGGGTGTAGAGGTCAGAGGGGGTTACAGAGATGGGGTGTAGGGGTCAGAGGGAGGTTACAGAGATGGTTGGGGTGTAGGGGTCAGAGGGGGTTACAGAGATGGGGTGTAGGGGTCAGAGGGGGTTACAGAGATGGTGAAGGGTGTAGAGATCAGAGAGGGTTACAGAGATGGGGTGTAGAGGTCAGAGGGGTTACAGAGATGGGGTGTAGGGGTCAGAGGGGGGGTTACAGTGATGGGGAAGGTGTGTGGGTCAGAGTGGGTTACAGAGATGGAGAGGGGTGTTTGGGTCAGAGGGGTTACAGAGATGGGATGTAGGGGTCAGGGGGTTACAGTGATGGGGAAGGTGTGTGGGTCAGAGTGGGTTACAGAGATGGAGAGGGGTGTTTGGGTCAGAGGGGTTACAGAGATGGGGTGTAGGGGTCAGGGGGTTACAGTGATGGGGAAGGTGTGTGGGTCAGAGTGGGTTACAGAGATGGAGAGGGGTGTTTGGGTCAGAGGGGTTACAGAGATGGGGTGTAGGGGTCAGGGGGTTACAGTGATGGGGAAGGTGTGTGGGTCAGAGTGGGTTACAGAGATGGAGAGGGGTGTTTGGGTCAGAGGGGTTACAGAGATGGGGTGTAGGGGTCAGAGTGGGTTACAGAGATGGAGAGGGGTGTTTGGGTCAGAGGGGTTACAGAGATGGGATGTAGGGGTCAGGGGGTTACAGTGATGGGGAAGGTGTGTGGGTCAGAGTGGGTTACAGAGATGGAGAGGGGTGTTTGGGTCAGAGGGGTTACAGAGATGGGGTGTAGGGGTCAGGGGGTTACAGTGATGGGGAAGGTGTGTGGGTCAGAGTGGGTTACAGAGATGGAGAGGGGTGTTTGGGTCAGAGGGGTTACAGAGATGGGGTGTAGGGGTCAGAGTGAGGTTACAGAGATGGTTGGGGTGTGGAGGTCAGAGGGGGTTACAGAGATGGGGTGTAGGGGTCAGAGGGGGTTACAGAGATGGGGTGTAGGGGTCAGAGGGGGTTACAGAGATGGGGTGTAGGGGTCAGAGGGGGGGTTACAGAGATGGTTAGGGGTGTAGAGGTCAGAGGGGGCTACAGAGATGGGGAAGGTGTGTGGGTCAGAGTGGGTTACAGAGATGGAGAGGGGTGTTTGGGTCAGAGGGGTTACAGAGATGGGGTTGAGTGTCAGGGTCAGGGTCGTGTTTTACAGAGATGCAGGGGGTGTTCATGTCGGAGGGGGTTACAGAGATGGTTAGGGGTGTAGAGGTCAGAGGGGGCTACAGAGATGGAGAGGGGTGTTTGGGTCAGAGTGGGTTACAGAGATGGGGTTGAGTGTCAGGGTCGGGGTGGTGTTTTACAGAGATGCAGGGGGTGTTCATGTCAGAGGGTGTTACAGAGATGCGAGGGTTGTCGGGGCTGGAAGCAGTTACAGAGCTCGTAAGTGGTGTAGGAGTACAAAGGGATACAGAGATGGTGAGGGGTGTAGGTGTCAGATGGGGTTGAGTGTAGGGGTCAGGGGATTACACAGATGGAGGTGAGTGTAGCAGTCGGGGGGGGTTACAGAAATGGAGGTGAGTGTAGGGTTCGGGGGGATTTACAGAGATGGGAATGTGTAGGTGTCAGGGGTTTTACACAGGTGTGTATGACTGTAGGGGTCGGGGGGGTTACAGAGATGGGGGTGAGTGTAGTGGTCAGTGTGTTTACAGACATGGAGGTGACGGTAGGGGTCGGGGGGGTTACAGAGATGGGGGTGAGTGTAGTGGTCGGTGTGTTTACAGACATGGAGGTGATGGTAGGGTTCGGGGGTTACAGAGATGGGATGAGCACAGGGTCGAAGGGGTTTACAGGGATGGGGATAAGTGTTGTGGTCAGGGTTTTTACAGAGATGGGGATGTGTAGGCGTCGCTGGGGGTTTTACAGAGATGAGGGTGATTGTAGAGTTCAGGGGAGCTTACAAAGATGGAGATGTGTAGAGTTGGGGGGTTTACAGAGATGCAGATGAGTGTAGGGGTCAGGGTGTTTACAGAGATCAGGATGTAGGTAGGGTACAGGGGTTTACAGAGATGCAGATGAGTGTAGGGGTCAGGGTGTTTACAGAGATCAGGATGTAGGTAGGGTACAGGGGTTCACAGAGAATACGGGTGACTGTATGGTTTGGGGTGCTGGCTTACCGAGATGTGAGGGCTGTAGGGGCTGGAAGGAGTTACAGAGATTGTAAGTGGTGTAGGGGTATGGAAGGTTACAGAGATGGTCCGTTCCGTAAAGTCTGCATTCCGGTTATTCTGCTTTTCCCTTATTTTGTTGGGTGCCTTAATTGAGGCACCTGATTCTCGTTTTGCGCTAGTAACATAAATAGCTCTGGAACCAGTGATTCCTTGCTGGACTGTTCCTGTTGTGAGTTACCTCAACTGTAACTTTGTCAAAATCCCTGTCAAGTTAACCCGCCGGAGAGAGACTGGAGCCTTACTGCATCAAGTCTATTGTAGTGTGGTCTTGTCTCTTTGAGTCCTTGCCTTTGCTAGATAGGTCTGGCTGTTTGAGTGGAGATTTGTCTCTTCGCGTTCTGTGGAAAAGAGTCCTGGCCCTATGTCCTGGATTCAAGAAGGGGTCCTGGCTCTGTGTTTCGTGTTCCAGTCCAGTCTGAGCCAAGACTTCATGTTCCCAGACCACTCCGAGTCAAGGCTTAGTGTTCCCAGTCCCAGTCAAGTCTGATCCTAGGCCCTGAGTCCCAGCCCAGACCCTAGGCCCTGAGTCCTTGTCCAGGCTTCTGGATCCAAGTTCCTTGTCCAGGTCCCATGCTCCAATTCCAAGTCCTAGCCCAGGCCCTGTGTCCCTGTCCAGCTTTGTTTCTTCCCACTTCTGATTTGCTTTCTCCTGGATTTCCCTCTGATCAACCCTTGCTTCCCAACTTCCCTTGCATTCTTGATCATTTTTGTCCAGCTCCTAGTACTTCAGTGACTGTGTCCTGCATTGGGGTCCACTCCCAACACCCCCTTGCAACGAGGCATGTAGGTGTCAGACAGGTTACAGACACATGGTATTGAGTGTAGGGGTCGGGGGCTTCACAGAGACGGGGATGTCTGGTGGTCGAGGGGCAGGGTTATACTGATGGGGGTGAGTGTAGGGGTCGGGGGGTTTACAGAGATGGAATGAGTGTACGGGTTGGGAGGTTTACAGAGATGGGGATGAGTGTAGGGGTCGGGGGGTTTACAGAGATGGAATGAGTATTCTTAGAGATAGTATTAATAATTATCTGGATAGACAGGATCTGATTAGGAGTAGCCAGCATGGATTTGTGCGTGGAAGGTCATGTTTGACAAACCTTATTGAATTTTTTGAAGAAGTTACGAGGAATGTTGACGAGGGTAAGGCAGTGGATGTAGTCTATATGGACTTCAGCAAAGCCTTTGACAAAGTTCCACATGGAAGGTTAGTTAAGAAGGTTCAGTCATTAGGTATTAATGCTGGAGTAATAAAATGGATTCAACAGTGGCTAGATGGGAGATGCCAGAGAGTAGTGGTGGATAATTGTTTATCGGGATGGAGGCCAGTGACTAGCGGGGTGCCTCAGGGATCTGTTTTGGGCCCAATGTTGTTTGTAATATACATAAATGATCTGGATGATGGGGTGGTAAATTGGATTAGTAGGTATGCCGATGATACTAAGGTAGGAGGTGTTGTGGATAATGAGGTGGGTTTTCAAAGCTTGCAGGGAGATTTATGCCAGTTAGAAGAATGGGCTGAACGTTGGCAGATGGAGTTTAACGCTGAGAAGTGTGACGTTCTACATTTTGGCAGGAATAATCCAAATAGAACATACAGGGTGAATGGTAGGGCATTGAGAAATGCAGAGGAACAGAGAGATCTAGGAATAACAGTGCATAGTTCCCTGAAGGTGGAGTCTCATGTAGATAGGGTGGTGAAGAAGGCTTTTGGAACGCTGGCCTTTATAAATCAAAGCATTGAGTACAGAAGTTGGGATGTAATGTTAAAATTGTACAAGGCATTGGTAAGGCCAAATTTAGAATATTGTGTGCAGTTCTGGTCACCGAATTATAGGAAAGATATCAATAAATTAGAGAGAGTGCAAAGACGATTTACTAGGATGTTACCTGGGTTTCAGCACTTAAGTTACAGAGAAAGGATGAACAAGTTAGGTCTCTATTCATTGGAGTGTAGAAGGTTGAGGGGGGATTTGATCGAGGTATTTAAAATTTTAAGAGGGATAGATAGAGTTGACGTGAATAGGCTGTTTCCATTGAGAGTAGGGGAGATTCAAACGAGAGGACATGATTTGAGAGTTAGGGGGCAGAAGTTTAAGGGAAACACGAGGGGGTATTTCTTTACTCAGAGAGTGATAGCTGTGTGGAATGAGCTTCCTGTAGAAGTAGTGGAGGCCAGTTCAGTTGTGTCATTTAAGGTAAAATTGGATAGGTATATGGACAGGAAAGGAGTGGAGGGTTATGGGCTGAGTGCGGGTAGGTGGGACTAGGTGAGATTAAGAGTTCGGCACGGACTAGGAGGGCCGAGATGGCCTGTTTCCGTGCTGTGATTGTTATATGGTTATATGAGTGTAGGGGTTGGGAGGTTTACAGAGATGGGGATGTGAAGGGGTCCGAGGGGGTTTACAGAGATGGGGGTGTGTAGGGGTCCGAGGGGGTTTACAGAGATGGGGATGTGAAGGGGTCCGAGGGGGTTTACAGAGATGGGGGTGTGTAGGGGTCCGAGGGGGTTTACAGAGATGGGGTGAGTGTTGGGTTTGGGGGGTTTACAGAAATGGGGATGTGTAGGGGTTGGGAGGTTTACAGAAATGGGGATGTGTAGAGGTCGGGAGGTTTACAGAGATGGGGATGAGTGTAGGGGTCCATGGGGGTTTACAGAGATGGGAATGAGTGTAGGGGTCGGGGTGGGCTTAGAGATGGGGATGAATGTAGGGTATGGGGGTTTACAGAGATGGGGTGAGTGTAGCGGTTGAGGGATTTACAGAGATGGGGGTGAGTGTTGGGTTTGGGGGGTTTACAGAAATGGGGGTGTGTAGGGGTCCGGGGGGGTTTACAGAGATGGGGTGAGTGTTGGGTTTGGGGGGGGTTACAGAGATGGGGATGTGTAGGGGTTGGTGGATTTACAGAGATGCAGTGGGTGTTTAGATCAGAAGGTGTTACACAGATGGGAAGGTTGTAGTGGCTGGAAGGAGTTACAGAGGTCATGAGTGGTGTAGGGGTAGTGGGTTTACAGAGATGGAGGTGAGTGTAGGAATTGGGGAGACTTTTTACAGCTATGGGGTTAGTGTAGATGTTGGAGGTGTTTACAGAGATAGAAACATAGAAAACTTACAGCACATACAGGCCCTTCAGCCCACAAAGTTGTGCTGAACATGTCCCTACCTCAGAAATTACTAGGCTGACCTATAGCCCTCTATTTTTCTAAGCTCCATGTACCTATCCAAAAGTCTCTTAAAAGACCCTATCGTATCCACCTCCACCACTTTTGCTGGCAGCCCATTCCACACACTCACCACTCTCTGGGTAAAAAACTTACCCCTGACATCTCCTCTGTACCTGCTCCCCAGCACCTTAAACCTGTGTCCTCTTGTGGCAGCCATTTCAGCCCTGGAAAAAGCCTCTGACTATCCACACGATCAATGCCTCTCATCATCTTATACACCTTGATGGGGTTGAGTGTATGCATTGAGGGGTTTACAGAGATAGGGTTAATGTAGGGGTTGGGAGGTTTATGGAGATCAGGATGTGTAGGTTTCCAGGGACGTTTACAGAGATGGGGTGAGTGTCGGGTTTGGGGGGTTTACAGAAATGGGGGTGTGTAGGGGTCAGGGGGTTTACAGAGATGGGGATGTGTAGCGGTTGAGGGATTTACAGAGATGGGGTGAGTGTCGGGTTTGGGGGGTTTACAGAGATGGGGGTGTGTAGGGGTTGGGACGTTTACAGAGATGGGGTGAGTGTCGGGTTTGGGGGGTTTACAGAGATGGGGGTGTGTAGGGGTTGGGACGTTTACAGAGATGGGGTGAGTGTCGGGTTTGGGGGGTTTACAGAGATGGGGATGTGTAGCGGTTGGGAGGTTTATGGAGATCGGGATGTGTAGGGGTTGGGACGTTTACAGAGATGGGGGTGTGTAGGGGTTGGGACGTTTACAGAGATGGGGGTGTGTAGGGGTTGGGACGTTTACAGAGATGGGGTGAGTGTCGGGTTTGGGGGGTTTACAGAGATGGGGGTGTGTCGGGTTCGGGGGGGTTTACAGAGATGGGGATGTGTAGCGGTTGAGGGATTTACAGAGATGGGGTGAGTGTCGGGTTTGGGGGGTTTACAGAGATGGGGATGTGTAGCGGTTGGGACGTTTACAGAGATCGGGATGTGTAGGGGTTGGGACGTTTACAGAGATGGGGGTGTGTAGGGGTCGGGGGGTTTACAGAGATGGGGTGAGTGTCGGGTTTGGGGGGTTTACAGAGATGGGGGTGTGTAGGGGTTGGGACGTTTACAGAGATGGGGGTGTGTAGGGGTTGGGACGTTTACAGAGATGGGGGTGTGTTGATGTCAAAGGGTGTTACAGGGATGGTGAGGGTTGTAGGGGTTGGTAAGAGTTAGAGATGTTGAGGGTTACAGAGAAGCAGAATGCTGTTGTGGTCAGAGGGGTTACAGAGATGGGGAGGGGTGTAGAGATCAGAGGGTTAACAAAGATGGGGAGGTTGTAGTGGTGATCGGTGTTTACTGAGAAGGGGAGTATTTCAGGGGTTGGATGGGTTTATAGAGGTGATAGGAGCATAGTTGTCAGGTTATAGAAATGTGGAAGGGTACAGGAATAAAAGAGTTTATGGAAATGAGTGAGTTGTAAGGGTCAAGGGTTACAGAGTTAGGGGTGGGTATAGGTATCAGAGGGTGTTACAAAGGCGGGGAGATATGTAGAAGTTAGTGGAGGTCACAAAGATGGAAGGGGTGCAATTGCCAGAGGGGATTACAAAGCTGGGGAGGAGACAATAAGATATAGGAGCAGAATTAGGCCATTTGGCCCATCAGATCTGTTCCACCATTCAATCATGGCTGATCCTTTTTTCCCCTCCTCCCCATCACCTTTGACACCATATCCAATCAAGAACCTTCCATGCTCAGGTTCAGAGAGGATTACAGAGATGGGGAGGGGTCTTGTGTTCAAAGTGATTTACAGAGCTGCGGGGGGGGGGGTTGGGCAGTAGGGTTTGGTTACTAAGATGGTGAGGGGTGGGGGTGGGGTACAGAGAGGATTACAGAGATGATGGGGAGCATAGGGGTTAGAGGAGTTTACAGAGAATGGGAAGGGGTGTATGGTTCAGTGGGGGTTACAGAGAAGGCGAGGAGCATAGGGGTTGGAGGGAGTAACAGAGAATGAAGATGGGTGTAGCAGTTGGAGGGATTTACAGAGAACGTGAAGGGGTGTAGGGTTCAGTGGGAGAGATTGGGAGGGGTGTTTGGGTTAGAGAGTTAACAGGGGAGACCACCTGTCTGTCAATGGAGTAGTAGTAATTTTGTTCTGCTCTTAGTTTTCTCTCCCCCCACCCAGTTTAAATTTTGAATTAAAAAATTTTTAATTGCTGATTCCTGAAGGGGAGTAATATGTCTATGTCTACGAGAATTGGGAAGAATCTGCATGAACCTACTGACAAAGGTAATGGAAAAGGAAAGATGCCAGAGGTAAGATCTGATGAAACGCCATCATGGGCTGGAGATATGGTTCGGACACTGAATTCAAATCAAGATCAGAATAGGGCAATTAAAGATCAACTGAAAAAGAATAATAATGAAATGAAGTAATTCCTGGGAAAACTTAAAGATGTGGATACTCAAGTCACTAAACATGAAGAGGAATTGAAGTTAAAAATTGTCTGAAACTACAACCCGTTTGGAAAAATATCAAAATAAGATTATAGACCTGGAAACTAGGTCTCGCTGAAACAATATATGAATTGTTGGATTGCAAGAAGGAGCTGAAAATGGAGACTTAACGGTTTACTTTGGTAATCTCTTTTATTCTCTATTTCCGACTATTTTATCACAGCCGCCTGCTATTGAAAGAGCACATAGACTGTCTACTTCAAAATTTAAAGATTCAAGCAGACCAAGATTTATTTTCGCTTGTTTTCGTCACTTTAAAATGAAAGATCAAATAATGCAACAGGCAAGAAAACAAAGTTTTCCGATTCAATGAGTCTGAGCTCCGTTTTTATGAAGATTATCTGAAAGAAGTAATGGAACAAAGATCAAGATTTGCTTTGGTAATAAAACAAGCATATGATAAACTATTTCCCTCTTTAAGCTACCCAACAAGAATGAAAGTTTTTCCTTCTAATTCTTCTCCACGCATTTTCTTTGATCCAAAAACCGCACTGGACTTTGTTCAGGCTCTACCTATCACGATCACTGATGTTACTACTGAATGAACTATCTGAAAAGCTGTTTGATTATCTGTATTATTCACATTTTGAAAAGAAGATATATGAAGGCTATTTGGATATTTCATTGAGAGATTAATAAAAAAAAGATTAGTAAACCTGCTCATCATTACATCCTATTGGATTTTTTTCCTTTAGAAAGAAGATTTACGATTTAAGTTTGACTGTTTAAATGGCTAATTAGATATTTGACTGAGAAAAGAGGATAAAATATACCTTTTATCTAATATTTGGTTTGATGTTTCTTTTTGTTTCTTAATTTACTAATTGGTAATTTTTTCCCCTACTAATAGGGTTTCTTTATATATATCTGGGAGGGTTTAGTTACTTATGATATTACTAATTAATATTTTTGTAAATTTAGTTCAGTTAAATAAACTAGTAACCTTTTTTATCTATTTTATTATAGTGTCCTATAACCGAATTTAAAGCTTTCTTAGAGATTTAAAGCTAAACTTAAGATGGTGCTGGTTTTTCTCTCTAAGAGATTATATTATTTTGGTTCTTTTTTGTTTAATACATGATGGAATGTAAACACTCTCCTTTGTTGAGACGATACAGTCTTTCTTGCAAGGTCATTTTATTTTTTTGTGTACTGGCTGGGGGGGAGGGAGAGACAAGGCCGACAGAGTGGCCCATGGCTTTGTATTCTACCTTGGTCTGCTTGCCTTTTTTTCAGGCTTTTGGGAGGGTTTAGAGTTAGGAGTTTTTTCCCCATTGGGTGGTTCCAGAGCATGTGTGTATTCTATATGGTTGTATTCTTCATCACCACTGTGGTAAACTATGTGTATACCTGTCTGGACACGCCCCTCTGCTGACTGCTCCTGTGGCTCCTCCCATAGACCCCTGTATAAAGGCGATTGGAGGCACTGCTCCTCCCTCAGTCTCCGAGATGTCATGGTCACGTTTGCAGCTAATAAAAGCCTATCTTTTGCCTCCCGTCTCCGAGAGTTATTGATGGTGCATCAACCACCACTTTTGATAATCCCGTATTAGTATGTGTTCTGCCCATGTATAAATTAAATTAGAATAAAATTATAGTATGGCATTTAAATGGATTAATGTAATAAGTTGGAATGTATGTGATTGGAATCATCCTATTAAATGAGAAAAGACTTTTAAAATT
Source organism: Hypanus sabinus (assembly GCF_030144855.1). Lineage (NCBI taxonomy): Eukaryota > Metazoa > Chordata > Chondrichthyes > Myliobatiformes > Dasyatidae > Hypanus > Hypanus sabinus. The sequence continues at coordinate 214,466 of NC_082712.1, forward strand.
ATTAATCGATTCCAACCTGATATAATTTTTGCTCAGGAGACACATATCAGGGTGGGAGATCAAAATAGGTTTTTTGGATGGTGGAATGAATTACAGTTCCATGCTACTTCTCAGAGTAAAATTAAAGGCATATCTATCTTTATTAAATCTAATATATTTACTCAGGAGGATATTGAATCAGATTCTAATGGTAGATTTTTAATTGCTAAAAGAAAGATTTGTAATAGAAACAACAACAACACACAAAATGCTGGTAGAACACAGCAGGCCAGGCAGCATCTACAGGGAGAAGCGCTGTCGACATTTTGGGCCAAGACCCTTCATCAGGACTAACCAAAAGGAAAGATAGTAAGAGATTTGAAAGTAGTGGGGGGGGGGGTGGAATGCGAAATGATAGGAGAAGACCAGAGGGGGTGGGATGAAGCTAAGAGCTGGAAAGGTGATTGGCGAAAGTGATACAGAGCTGGAGAAGGGAAAGGATCATGGGACGGGAGGCCTCAGGAGAAAGAAGGGAGGGGGGAGCACCAGAGGGAGATGGAGAACAGGCAAACAACTAAGTATGTCAGGGATGGGGTAAGAAGGGGAGGAGGGGCATTAATGGAAGTTAGAGAAGTCAATGTTCATGCCATCAGGTTGGAGGCTACCCAGCCGGTATATAAGGGTTGGTCCTCCAACCTGAGTTTGGATTCATTTTGACAATAGAGGAGGCCATGGATAGACATATCAGAATGGGAATGGGATGTGGAATTAAAATGTGTGGCCACTGGGAGATCCTGCTTTTTCTGGCGGACTGAGCGTAGGTGTTCCGCAAAACGGTCTCCCAGTCTGCGTCGGGTCTCACCAATATATAAAAGGCCACACCAGGAGCACCGGACACAGTATACCACACCAGCCGACTCACAGGTGAAGTGTCGCCTCACCTGGAAGGACTGTCTGGGGCCCTGAATGGTGGTGAGGGAGGAAGTGTAAGGGCAGGTGTAACACTTGTTCTGTTTACAAGGATAAGTGCCAGGAGGGAGATCGGTGGGAAGGGATGGGGGGGGACGAGTGGACAAGGGAGTTGGCAAGGGATCCCTGCGAAAAGCAGAAAGGGGGGGAGGGAAAAATGTGTTTGATATGTTGGACCTGGAGGCTGGTGGGGTGGTAGATAAGGACAAGGGGAACCCTATCTCGAGTTGGGTGGCGGGTGGATGGGGTGAGGGCAGATGTGCAGGAAATGGGAGAGATGCGTTTGAGAGCAGAGCTGATGGTGGACGAAGGGAAGCCCCTTTGTTTAAAACAGGAAGACATCTCCTTCATCCTGGAATGAAAAGCCTCATCCTGAGAGCAGATGTGGCGGAGATGGAGGAATTGTGAGAAGGGGATAGCCTTTTTGCAAGAGACAGGGTGGGAAGAGGAATAGTCCAGGTAGCCGTGAGAGTCTGTAGGCTTATAGTAGATATCAGTAGATAGGCCATCTCCAGAGATGGAGACAGAAAGATCAAGAAAGGGGAGGGAGGTGTCGGAAATGGACCAGGTAAATTTGAGGGTAGGGTGAAAGTTGGAGGCAAAGTTAATGAAGTCAATGAGCTCAGCACGCGTGCAAGAGGCAGCATCAATGCAGTCGTTGATGTAGCGAAGGAAAAGAGGGGGGTGGATACCCGTATAGCCTTGGAACATGGACTGTTCCACAAAGCCAACAAAAAGGCAGGCATAACTGGGACCCATATGGGTGCCCATGGCTGCACCCTTGGTTTGGAGGAAGTGGGAGGAGCCAAAGTAGAAATTATTGAGAGTAAGAACTAATTCCACTAGACGGAAGAGAGTGGTGGTAGAGGGGATTTGGTTAGGTCTGGAATCCAAAAAAAAACGAAGAGCTTTGAGACCATCTCGGTGGGGGATGGAAGTAAATAGGGACTGGACGCCCTTGGTGAAAATAAGACGGAGGGGGCCAGGGAACTTAAAATCATTGAAAAAATTCAAAGCATGAGAAGTGTCACGAACATAGGTGGGAAGAGACTGAACAAGGGGGATAAGACAGTGTCAAGGTATGCAGAAATGAGTTCAGTGGGGCAGGAGCAAGCTGAGACAATAGGTCTACCTGGACAGGCAGGTTTGTGGATCTCGGGTAGGAGGTAGAAATGGGAAGTGCGGGGTATGGGAACTATGAGGTTTGTGACAGTGGATGGGAGATCCCCAGAGCTCATAAGGTTGGTGATGGTATTGACAAAGTAGCTACTTCAGTTTTACATCTATTGCAGTAGTTGTCTATACTAGGAAATATTTTAGATAGTCTCTCCTTTGTTAAATAATAACAGTGAACAATTTTAAATTGAATTAAACAATGGTTGGCACATACAGATGAAGAATTTACGTTTTTCAAAACTTGAAGCCAATCTTCATTAACAAAGGTCACATTAAGTTCTCTCTCCCAAACTTGTTCAATCTTTAGTAATAGGTTCTCTTTTTGTAACTAAAATAAATTATAAATTCTGTTAATGGAACCTTTCACTAAGGGATTCAATTTCAAAATGGTATCCAACAAATCAGATTCTTGTAAATATGGAAACTTAGGTAAATATTGTTGTAAAAAATGTCTAACCTGAAAGTATTACAAAAAAATGTGTATGAGCGAGAGAAAATTTAATTAACTCTTCAAAAGTCGTCAATCGACCATCACAAAATAAATCTGTAAAAGAATGGATTCCTTTATTTTTCCATAGAAGAAAAATGGGATCAGTTGTTGAAGGTTTAAATGAAAAATTTTGATATAAAAAAAGCTAGACAACTTAAATTGTTTAAAATTTTAAAAATTACAAAACTGAACCCAAATCCACAGGGTTTGTTTAATAACTAGATATAAATTTAAACTTGGAATTTTAGAGAGCTGTAAAGGTAATGGAGCTCCTAAAATTGAAGTTAAATGAAATTGTTTAACAGCTTTTAATTCCAAATCAACCCATAATGGTTTTTGGTTCTTATCAAGCCAATATAGCCAAAAACATAATTGTCTAACATTCACAGCGCAATAATACAGTCTTAAATTAGGAAGGGCAAGTCCACCATCTTTCTTAGATTTTTGTAAATGATACTTATTAATTCTTGGTCTCTTATTGTTCCAAATAAAGGAAGAAATAAGAGTCAATTTGATTGAAAATTTTCTTAGTTAAAAAGATAGGTATATTTTGGAAAATATATAAAAATCTAGGTAAAATCATCACTTTCACAGCATGAATATGACCTGTTAAAGAAAAAGTAAGTGGATACCATCTAGAAAATAGTTGTTTCATGGAGTCCATTAAAGGAACTATATTCGCTTTATTGAGATCTTTATATTTTCTAGTAATTATAATATGGTTATAACCCTAAAGAATAAGAATTGATTCCTCAAGATTTGAAAAAAAAACAAAGGTCATCTGCATAAACAGAAATCTTATGTATGGTTCTACTCATAGAGATACCATGAATATTTTTAGCTTCACGTAGTGTTATAGCTAAAGGCTCCAATACAAGATTAAATAATAAAGGACTTAATGTACATCCCTGCCTAGTGCCACGAGAAAGCAAGTAAAAAGACCTGCAGTTATTAGTGATGACTGTGGCAAAAGGAATCTTATAAATCATTTGAATCCACCTATTGAAATTATTGCCGAAACCAAATTTTTCTAATACTTTAAACAAATATGGCCACTCAACTCTATCAAATGCCTTTTCTGCATCGAGAGAGATAGCACATTGAGGTTGCTTAGATAATGATGAATATATAATGTTCATCAATCTCCGAACATTAGAGAAAGAATAATGGCCTTTAATAAAGCCCGTTTGATCCGTAGAAATTATTTTGGTTAAAATATTTTCCAAGCGATTAGCCATTATTTTAGAGAACTTTTGCATCCACATTTAATAGTGAAATAGATCTATATGATGAGCATTCAACAGGATCTTTGTCTTTTTTTTAAGAATTAAGGAAATAGATGCTTCATAAAAAGAAGGTAAATTACCCTCCTCAAAGGATTAATGAAATATTTCCAAAAGATACAGAGAAAGTAACCTTTCAAATTTTTTGTAAAATCCCACTGAATAACCATCAAGTCTAGAAGCTTTACCTGATTGCATTGATAAAATAGCTTTCTGAATTTCATGCTCAGTAATCGGAGCATCAAGCATCTCTTGATCTTCAAGAGAAATTTGTGGAAATTTAATCTTATGTAGAAAAGCCTTCATTTTGGAGGAATCTGCAGGAAATTGAGAACTATAAAGATCAGAGTAAAAATATTAAAGTATTATTAATGTCCTCATGATTACTTACTATATCTACTTTGTTTTTATGAATCTTTAAGATTTGTTTTTTAGCTCTAGCTGCTCTTAATTGAGAAGCTAAGAGTTTATTATTTTTATCCCCAAAAATATAAAATTGACTTTTCAATTTAAGCAAATATCCTTCAATAGGATATGTTAGTAATAAATTATACTGTGATTGTAATTCTACTCTTCTTTTAAATGAAACAACATTTGGAGATGTTGCATTGATGTTATCCAATTCTTTAATTTGTTTAGAGATCTTATCTAATTCCATTCTTGTTTGTTTCTTCAGTTTAGCTATATACAAAATAATTTGACCACGCAGATAAGCTTTTAATGTATCCCAAATTACTAACTTAGAGACATTTCCTGTATTATTAAAGAGAAAAAACTCTTTTAACTGAGCTTCGATAAACTCAACAAATTCTGAACTTTGTAATAAATGTTCTGGAAAATGCCAAAATGGTCTGGTAAAAACAACATCTTTCAGTTCAAGTATGAAGTTTAAAGGAGCATGATCAGAGATAGTGATCGCATCATATTCACATTTCTGAACATTGAATAAAAGCCAAGGGTCAACTATAAAATAGTCAATTCTCGAATATTTATTATGAACATGTCAGAAAAAAGAGTATTCTCTATCACTAGGGTGCATATGCCTCCAGACCTCAATTAAACCATAATCAATTAAAAAAAGAATTAATAAGTGATGCAGAACGATTAGGGAGTTGATATTTGGATGATGACTTATCCATTAAAGGATTTAGACAAGTATTAAAATCACCACCCATTAATAACATATATTCATTTAAATCAGGTAATAGAGAAAAACGGCTTTAAAAATGAGGGATCAGCAACATTTGGTCCATAAATATTAACCAAAACCATTTTCCTATTACAAATTATTCCTCTAACAATCAAAAATCTACCATTAATATCAGCTATAATATCCTCCTGATTAAAAGAAATATTGGAATCAAGAAGAGACACTTCTAGTTTTACTCTGGGAGTTTGCATGAAACTGAGGACCCTTCCAAGATTTAAAAAATCGATTTTTATCATATAACCTGATATGCATCTCTTGAGCAAAGATTATATCAGGCTGGAATCGGTTAATAACTTTAAATGTTTTCTTACACTTAATAGGATGATTCCAACCGTGAACATTCCAAGTTAAAACATTTAACTGTTTAGATATCATCATGGAATTTTGTATCTAAAAAGAATAGTTAGACGCATGTCAGGATAGGGTAGTTGAAAATGACGGAGATAAACAACAATAAAAATAATTGGCTTATGCTCCGGGATTCCATAATGGGAAAAAAAGAAATAAAATCCCACCCAAACTACAAAGCCCAGAAACAAGTCGATATCAATTGACATAAGCCCCAAGAAAAGCATAGATACAAATACTAACTCCGCCTACCTAGGTAAAAAAAAGAACAAAAAAAGTAATCTCTGTCTCCCTCTACTGAACATAAAACTCATTACAGTCGACATATATGGTTATATCTCAATATAATTAACGGAAGGAAAGTGTTTTACTTGTAAAACAAACCAACCTTCAATTGAAAGTAACCTTCATAATATTAGATAAGGGAAGAAAAACACATCCAAAACAATTCTTGAAATATTTGCACAGAAGGAAAACAATTGCCATCTTTAAATTGTCCGGTCTATCTTTAAAACATAAAGAAATCCAAATAGTTACTTTAAAAATCTTTACAAAAAAACCAATTAATTCATTTAAATACTGCAGAAAAAAACCCCAAAATGGTTCAAACAGTCTATCAACAGTTCTCCCTCTGTGTCTGCTGAAATTGAAGCCATCCAAACCAGTCTTCTTCAGAGATAAAAATGTATTTTAAGGTCAAGACTTCTGTAACCATCAGATCTTCCAATTTCATCACTCTTTACACCGCGAGACAATCAAGCCATTATAAATCATTCAAGCTTCAGGCTTCAGACTCGTCATCGGATGCGCCAGATAAAGAATTAATAAAACTCAAAGCTTCAACTGGATCATCAAAAATATGAAAGCCAGACTTTTTGAAAAAAGCCTTAATTTCACTGGATACTGAAGCAGTGGAAAGAGCTTTTTTTCATACGCTGATTTCATAACAGATGCAAATCCAGCACGCTTCTGAACAATTTCGCGTGGAAAATCTTAAAAAAACGATTGTCTGAATTCTGATACTGAAAAAGTCTATTTTTTCTCGCAAGCATTATAATACTACCTTTGTCTCTGAAACAGAGAAAACGCATAACAATATGTCTGTTTTTACCTTGATCCAAAAATTTTAAAGTGCCGATTTTGTGAGCCATTTCGAAATCTGAAGGCTGTAAACAAATCCCCGGAAATAAAGACTGAAACATTTTTGTGAAATAATCCAGTGTGTCAGCCAATTCTGATTTCTCTTTTAATCCAACAATTCAAATATTATTCAGACGTGATCAAGCTTCGAGATTAACGATCTGTTGTTGGGCTTTTTCCAAATGAGAAGAAAGGTCCGCTGCATTTCGACTAACTTCTTTAAGATCAAGGCTCAAAGAGTTAACTTTTCCTTCGAATTCCTCTTTTAGTTGAGTTATCTCAATGCTGATATTGCTGATTTGAGATTCTAGTCTCTTTACCCAGGGGGGTGAGAATTCGTCAGCTTTCTTGGGCTTTCCATTGCCCGGGTCGGGATTTCTCTTGGTGCTTCTGAGAGTAGCCATAATTATAACTGTTATTCTACAGATCTGACTGAATAAAGTTGAAATTTCAAAGTTTAAGTTGGAAAAGGAAGAGATTAAAGGTGGACAAGAAGCAACTGTGTCTTACATGTCCGTAACCGGGAGGTGGAGTCGTTTGGAGATGAAAATAATAAACTGCTTGAATCTCAATTAAAATCCACTGGAGCCAAAAGGCAAATTTTGAAAGTTTGTAGAAAGGACGGTACCCTGGCTCGGGAATATGAAGAAATTAATAAGATTTTTCAAGACTTTTATACTGAACTTTATAAATCTCAATGTCCAGTAGATTCTTCTGAAATGAATGCTTTTTTACGGAAGATTGATTTTCCTAAAATTTCTGCTGAGGATCAAAAAACTCCTGATGCCCAAATTACTGAATCCGAAATTCATAAAGCTATTTATCCAATGCAATCCGGTAAGGCCCCGGAACTTGATGGTTATCCTGTAGAATTTTATAAAAAATTTGGAAAATTGCTTTCTCCATATATGTTGGAAATGTTTAAAGATTCATTTGTGAAAAGTGATTTACCCTCTACTTTTTATGAGGCTTCTATTTCTTTAATTCTTAAAAATGATGTCACGTACCCCGTGACCGGGTTACCAAACCAGCAGAAATGGAATAATACGTTGGAGACTGGTGATACTGTAACTAAAAGTGTTTATTAGTAAACTAAGTAATACAGTACTATAAAATGCAAATATACATGTAAAACAGGTTAGCAATGATATATACAGAAGTGTGGAAATAGGAATCAAAACCGAGCTCTATCAAAGTCTAGGGGTAAATGGATAGTCTTACGATGGTGAAGTTTAACTTAAGTCGCGGGAGGGAGGGAGAGGGAGAGGGAGAGGGAGGGAGAGAGAGGGAGAGAGAGGGAGAGAGAGGGAGAGAGAGGGAGAGAGAGGGAGAGAGAGGGAGAGAGAGGGAGAGAGAGGGAGAGGGGGAGAGGGGGAGAGGGGGAGAGAGGGAGAGAGGGAGAGAGGGAGAGAGGGAGAGAGGGAGAGAGGGAGAGAGGGAGAGAGAGAGGGAGAGGGAGAGGGAGAGAGAGGGAGAGAGAGGGAGGGAGAGGGAGAGGGAGGGAGAGGGAGGGAGAGAGAGGGAGAGAGAGGGAGAGAGAGGGAGAGAGAGGGGGAGAGAGGGGGAGAGAGGGGGAGAGAGGGGGAGAGAGGGAGAGAGGGAGAGAGGGAGAGAGGGAGAGAGGGAGAGAGGGGGAGAGGGGGAGAGGGGGAGAGGGGGAGAGAGAGGGAGAGAGGGAGAGAGGGAGAGAGGGAGAGAGGGAGAGGGAGAGGGAGAGAGAGAGAGAGAGAGATTGCAGCAGGCAAACCTTCTGTTATCTTCTTGTCCTGTTGCAGTCACCGGCCAGACCATTCTTCAGTGTCACCCAGGTGAGAATGGACACACACACAAGCCCCCACCGGTCTCGCTACAAAACACTGTGAGCTAAAATTTACCGACCCTTCGCTCGGTCTTTGATGTCCCACCCTGTCTCATGGGTTTCTGATGCTCACTAGCATTTCTCCTGGTACGTCTGAGGGGTGTTACCCCAGACTTCACTTTTATCCCCACTCACGGGGTCTCAGGTGTCAATCAGGTTGGGATGATATAACCCATCAAACCAACCCATTCTGGTTGCCCCCTGAGGGGTTTCAATGAATAGAACAGTACCAAGTACACAATCCTTCTCCAAAAGACAATAGCAGTAAATCAATGGCTTTTGTCAGTAGGAGACGTTCCACCTTGTGTACCTCTTAGCTGTCTCTCTCTCTCTCTCTCTCATTCTCTTTCATGAGCTGTTATCAATAACAACTGCCCTGGCAGATTTCCTTTTGTCTCTCTTACTTCCTTGGTAGCAGCATCGAAATAGAAGCGATTTGCGGTTCTCCAAAAGTGGGGGGGGGGGGGGGCAGGGACCATTCTGCATCCTTCTGCCCATCAGAGTTGTTCATCCTTCGTAACAGTATTAATTTTAATAATTGGATTAAAATGATAAATAAAGCTCCTATTGCTACTGTTGTCACTAATAACTGTAGGTCTCCTTTTTTCAGCTATCACGGGAGACAAGACAAGGTTGTCGATTAAGTCCTTTGTTATTTAACTTAATAGAACCCTTGCTATTGCTCTTGGTGAAGCCGAAAATATTCATGGGATTTTTGTGAATGAGACCATGCACAAGATTTCTCTTTACGCTGATGATTTATTGGTATATATATCTAAGCCTGAAGAATCTATTCCTGCTTTGTTAAAATTATTTGACAAATTCGGAGATTTTTCAGGATATAAAATAAATTTTAGTAAAAGTGAATGACTTCCTTTAAATGAATCTGTCTCTATATATGATAATATTCCTTTTAAAGTTATGGATTCTTTTAGATATTTAGGTGTCATAATTACTAAAAAAATATAAGGATCTTTATAAAGCCAATTTTCCTCCTTTAGTGGACTCTATGAAGTACTCATTTAGTAGATGGAGCCCACTTACATTTTCACTTGTTGGTCATATTCATGTAGTTAAAATGATGATTTTACCAAAGTTTCTATATTTATTTCAGAATATTCCTGTTTTTTTGACTAAGAAGTTTTTTGATCGAATTGATTCTATTATTCTATCTTTTATTTGGGATAATAAAAGACCAAGAATTAGTAAATGTCATTTACAAAAGTTGAAAAAGGATGGTGGTCTCGCTTTGCCTAATCTAAGAATGTATTATTGGGCTGTTAATTTGCAATATATGTCCTTTTGGTTATATTGGAGTGATAGGAATGATCAGCCAATTTGGGTAGACCTGGAACTGAGAACTGTGAAACAGTTTTATTTAACTTCATTATTAGGAGTTGCTCTACCTATACAATTAGCTGAAGTTGCTAATTTAAACCTACATCCTGTGGTTAAGCTCTCTTTACAAATTTGGCTCCAGTTCCACAATTTTTTTAATCTTAAAAAATTTAAACTTTGTATTATAATTTATCGTAATTACTTTTTAAACCTTCCTGGAGTGATCCAAATTTTTTACTTTGGAAAAATAAAGGTATTAATTCTTTTTTAGATCTATTTAAAGAAGGAAAATTGATGTCTTTTGAACAATTAATCGATAAATATTCTCTCTCAGATTCACACTTTTTACAATATCTTCAAGTTAGACATATTTTACAAAAAATATTTAAGTAATTTTCCTCACATATTGGAGTCTGACTTGTTAGTTACTATTATGAATATGAACCCTTTGATGCAAGGTTCTATTGGAAGAATTTATAATTTATTATTACAATGGGATAAGTGTCCTTTACTTAAGATTAAACAGGATTGGGAGAAGGAACTCAATTTGACTTTTATATGGGAGGACTGGATGTGGATTCTGAAGCTGGTTAACTCTTCTTCGATCTGTGCTAGTCATTCCTGATTCAATTTAAAATTGTACATCATTATCATTTGACAAAGGAGAGACTTTCTAAAATATTTCCCAATGTTGATAGATGTAAAACTGAGATAGCTACACTGACACATATGTTCTGGCCATGTTCTATATTAAAACAGTTTTGGAAGTCAGTCTTTTGACAATTTCTGAAGCACTCGGAATCAACTTACAACCTAATAAATTGACTGTGCTTTTTGCAATAATTCCTCAAAATATCCATGGTATTTCTGTGCCTGACCAACATGTTACTGCGTTTGTTACATTGATAGCTAGGAGGGCCATCTTGTCAAAATGGAAGGATATATCAGCTCCTACTTTGTCACAATGGTTCTCTCAAGTGATGCTGTGTCTCAGTTTGGAGAAAATTAGAAGTCGAACCTTTGAACCTTTATTTGATTTTGAGAAGAGATGGGCCTCATTTGCTCGTTATTATCATTTCAGTTAATTGATAAATTTCCTCCACGATCTAAGCTGTAATTTTTTTTTTGATCTATCTTTTTTTCTTGTTGGTGGTTTGATGTTTATTTTTAGAAGCTTTCTGTATGACACATGGCTCCGGGGTTGTACCCCCGATGGGTTTTTTTCCTCACTTTTCTTGCTTAGTAGGGTTTTTTTTATTCACAAAAATTTTCAATCTTTAAGATAATCTTTTTTTAAGGAATTGTGAGTTTTGTTACTGCGATGTACCTGTACTATTTTTGAATAATAATAATAATAATAATAAGATTTGAAAAGAAAAGAGAGTTAACAGAGATGGGGCGATTTGTAGTGGCCAGAGGGGTTTACTGAGATGAGGAATATCATCGGGGGTTACAAAGGTTTGGAGGTCTGTAGTGGTTGTTGGGGTTTATGGAAATCAGGAGGGATGTTCTAGTGAAAATGAGTTACATTGAAGGAGAGTGCTGTAGGGTTTGGAGGGGTTTACAGAAATGGGGAGGAGTGTAGGTTTTGGAGGGGTTTACAGAAATGGGGAGGGGTGTAGGTTTTGGAGGGGTTTACAGAGATGGGGAGGGATGTAGGGTTTGGAGGGGTGTAGGGTTTGGAGGGGTGTAGGGTTTGGAGGGGTGTAGGGTTTGGAGGGGTTTACAGAGATGTGGAGGGGTGTAGGTTTTGGAAGGGTTTACAGAGATGGGGAGGGGTGTAGGGTTTGAAGGGCTTTACAGAAATGGGGAGGGGTGTAGGTTTTGGAAGGGTTTACAGAGATGGGGAGGGGTGTAGGGTTTGGAGGGCTTTACAGAAATGGGGAGGGGTGTAGGGTTTGGAGGGCTTTACAGAGATGTGGAGGGGTGTAGGGTTTGGAGGGGTTTACAGAGATGGGGAGGGGTGTACCATTTGGTATGTTTAACAGAGATGGGCAGGGGTGTAGAGTTTGGAGGGGTTTACAGAGATGTGGAGGGGTGTAGGGTTTGGAGAGGTTTACAGAGATGTGGAGGGGTGTAGGGTTTGGAGGGGTTTGCAGAGATGGGGAGGGGTGTAGGGTTTGGAGGGGTTTACAGAGATGGGGAGGTGTGTAAGGCTTGGAGGGGTTTACAGAGATGGGGAGGGGTGTAGGGTTTGGAGGGGTTTACAGAGATGGGGAGGTGTGTACGGTTTGGAGGGGTTTACAGAGATGTGGAGGGGTGTAGGGTTTGGAGGGGTTTACAGAGATGGGGAGGTCTGTACGGTTTGGAGGGGTTTACAGAGATGGGGAGATGTGTACGGTTTGGAGGGGTTTACAGAGATGGGGAGGGGTGTAAGCATTGGAGGAATTACAGAAATGTAGTGGTCATCAGGATTTATGGAGATGGGAAGGGGTCTTGGGTTCAAAAGGAGCTACAGAGTTGGGGGGGCATGGGAGTAGGCAAGGTTTTCATATGAGTAGGGGTTTGATGTCAGAGATGACGATGGTTGAGGGGTCAGAGGGTGAACAAAGTTGGGGAAGTTTGTAGTGGTGAGAGGGGTTTACTGCAAGGTGGAGTACTTCAGGGGTCAGAGGGGTTTACAGAGATGGGGAGGAATATAGTTACTATCGTGGTTTACAGAGATGGGGAGTGTTGTAGGCATTGGGTTATAGAGATGTGGAGTATAGTGATCAGGTAACAGAAATGGGGAAAGGTGTAGGAAAGCAAGGGTTTACAGAGATGAGGGGTGTTAGGTTCAGAGGAGGTTATTGAGATGGGTAGGGATGTAGGGGTCAGAGGGATTTACAGAGAAGGGTTGGGGTGTAGGGGTCGGAGGGTTAACAGAGATGGGGAGGCTTGTAGTGGTCAGAGGGGTTTACTGAGGAGGAATATTGTAGGAGTTGGAGGGGTTTACAAAGGTTGGGAGTTGGGTAATGTTGGGGTTTATTGAGATGGGGTGTGGTGTAGACATTGGGGGATTACATGGAAGGGAAGGGTTGTAATGGTCATCAGGGTTTATGAAGATGGGAAGAGTTAAAACCAGAAGACCAATACTTACCTGGCAGGGGAGAGACCGTGATCATGAAGATGGTTCTCCCAGGATGAGGCTATCCCATTGCACTTCGGGTGTGCTGACGCCTGCGATGTCCCCAAATGCAGGATACTCGACTGCAAAATTTGTGGTAGTGGGGGACTGTGTTCGCACTCTCCCCTGAAAAAAAAAACAGACCATAAAACATAGTAGCACAATTAGGCCAGTCTGCCCATTGAGTCTGCTCCACCATTCCATCATGGCTGATTCCAGATCCCACTCAACCCCATACGCATGCATTCTCGCCATACCCTACAAATAGGAAACGATCAACTTCCGCCTTAAATATACACACAGACTTCATCACCACCCAATTCTGTGTTCCAGCATTTTACAGATTTACTACTCTCTGGCTAAAAAAAAAAATACCTCCTTACCTCTGTTCTAAAAGGGAACCCCTCGATTCTGAGGCTGTGCCCTCTAGTTTTGGATATCCCCACCATAGGAAACATTCGCTCCGCATCCATCTTATCTAGTCTGAACATTCAGCAAGATTGAATGTCCCCCACATTCTTCTAAATTCCAGAGTACAGGTGCAAGGGTGCCAAACACTCCGCGTATGTTATTCCCTTCATTTCCAGAATCATCCTCGTGAACTCCTCTGGACTCTCTCCAATGACAACACATCCTTTCTGAGATATGGGGCCCAAAACTGTTGACAATCTTCCAAGTGTAGCCTGACTAGGGTCTTATAAAGCCTCAGCATTATCTCCTTGCTTTTATATTCTACTCCCCTTGAAATAAATGCTAACATTGTACTTGCCTCCTTTACCACAGGCTCAATCTATAAATTAACCTTCTGGGAGTTTTGCACAATGCTTCCCTTTGCATCTTGGATATTCCGAGGTTTGAACATTCTCCCCATTTTGAAAATGGTCTACACTACTGTTCCTTTTACCAAAATGCATTAACATACATTTCCCAACACTGCATTCCATCAGCCACTTTTTTGCCCATTCTTCCAATTTGTCTAAGTCCTGCTGCAATCACATTGCTTCCTCAGCACTACCTACCCCTCCACTTATCTTCATATCCCCACAAACCTTGCCATAAACTCATCAATTTCATTATCCAAACCATTAACAAACAATATGGTAAGCAGTAGTCCCAATACTGACCCCTGATGAGTACCACTACTAGTCACTGGCAGCCAATCAGAAAAGGCTCCTTTTATTCCTGCTCTCTGCCTCCTGCCTGTCAGCCATTCTGCTATCCATGTCAGTATCTTTCCTGTAATGCCATAGGATTTTATCTTGTTAAGCAGCTTCATATGTGGCACCTTATCAAATGCCTTCTGAAAATCAAAGTAAATGACATCTACTTCCTCTCTTTTATCCACCCTGCTTGTTGCTTCCTTGAAGAAATCTAACAGATTTGTCTGGCAAGATTTCCCTTCACAGAAACCATGTTGACTTTAATATATTGTATCATTAGTCTCCAGGTAACCTAATACCTCATCTTTAATAATACACTCCAACACTTTAACCACTGAGGTTAGGGTAAATGGCCTATAATTTTCTTTCTTTCGCCTTCCTCCCTTCTTAAAGAGTGGAGTGACATTTTCAATCTTCTAGTCCTCTGGGACCATGCCAGAATCAAGTGATTCTTGAAAGATCGTGACCAATGCATCCGTTATCTCTTCAGCAACCTCTCTCAGGACTCTGGGATGAAGTCTATCTGGCCCAGGTAACTTATTCACCTTAAGGCACTTTCTCCTTTGTCATAGCAACACCACTCACTCCTGCTCCCTCTCACTCACACCCCTCTGGCACACTGCTAGTGTCATCCACAGTGAACACTGATGCAAAGTATCTGGTAAGTTCATCTGGCTTTTCTCTGTCCCCCTTTACTACCTCACCAGCATCATTTTCCAGTGGTCCAGTATCAACTCTCACCTCTTACTCTTTATATAAATGAAAAAGCTTTTGTTATCCTGCTTTGTTATTGGCTAGTCTGCCCTTGTATTTCATCTTATAGCCTTTTTCGTTACCAATTGTTCCCAATCATCCAACTTCCCGCTCAGGGCTGAAATGGCTAACACAAGAAGGCATAGTTTTAAGGTGCTTGGAAGAAGGTACAGAGGAGATGTTAGAGGTGAGTTTTTTATGCAGAGAGTGGTGGAGGAGGCGGAAATGATAGGGTCTTTTAAGAGATTCCTGGATAAGTACATGGAGCTTAGAAAAATGGAGGGCTATGGGTAAGTCTAGGTAGTTCTAAGGTGTGAACATGTTCAGCACAACTTTGTGGGATGAAGGTCCTGTATTATGCTGTAGGTTTTCTATGTTTCCATGCACCGTATGCCTTCTTAACCACAGAGTCAACCTGCTTTGCAGCTATGGGTGTCCTATAGACTCAGATCCCAGGATCTCTCTGATCCTCCACACTGCCAAGAGTCTTACCATTAATACTATATTCTGCCATGATACTTTACCTACCAAAATGAACCACCTCACACTTAACTGGGTTGAACTCCATCTGCCGCTTCTCAGCCCAGTTTTGCAACCTACCCATGTCCTGCTGTAAACTCTGACAGCCCTCCACACTATCCACAACACTCCCAATCTTTGTGTCATCAGCAATTTCATTAACCCATCCCTCCACTTCCTCATCCAAATCATTTATAAAAATCACAAAGTGAAGGGGTCCCAGAACAGATCACTGAGCCACACCAGTGGTCACCGGCCTCCATGCAGAATGACCCGTTTACAAACATTTTTTGTCTTCTGTGGGCAAGCCAATCCTGGATCCACAAAGCAAGGTCCCCTTGGATCCCATGCCTCCTTACTTTCTCAATAAACCGTGCATGGGGTACCTTATCAGGCTTGCAGAGAATGAACTGCCTTTGACAAAGCTATGCTGACTATTCCTAATCATATTATGACTCCCCAAATGTTCATAAATCCTGCCTCTCTGGATCTTTTCCAACAGGTCACCAACCATTGAAGTAAGACTCCGTGGTCTATAATTTCCTGGGTTTTCTCTACTCCCCTTCTTGAATAAGGGAACCACATCTGCAACCCTCCAATCCTCCGGAAACTCTCCCATCCTCATTGATGATGCAAAGATCATTGCCAGTGGCTAAGCAATCTCCTTCCACACCTCCCATAGTAGCCTGGGTTACATCTCATCTGGTCCAGAAGACTTAACCAACTTCATGCTTTCCAAAAGCTCCAGCACATCCTCTTCCTCAATGTCTATATGCTCAATATTTTCAATCAACTGTAAGTCATCCCTACAATTGCCAAGGTCCTTTTCTGTAGTGAATACTGAAGCAAAGTATTCATTAAGTAACTCTACTGTCTCCTCCGGTTCCATACACACTTCTCCACCGTCACACCATTTTGCTCCAATTTTTTCACGTCTTATCCTCTTGCTCTTCATATATTTGTAGTATGCCTCAGGATTTTCCTTAATCCTGCTCACCAAGGCCTTCTCATGGTTCCTTCTGGCTCTCCTAATTTCATTCTTGAGCTCCTTCCTGCTAGCCTTATAATCTTCTAGATCTCTACTATTGCCTAGTTTTTTGAATCTTTCATAAGCTTTTCTTCTTGACTAGATTTTCAACAGCCTTTGTACACCACGGTTCTTGTACCCTCCTCTGAGCATTTGTCACATTTCTGCCATACATTTTCCTGAGAACATCTGTTACCAATTTATGCTTTGAAGTTCCTGCCTGAAACCCTCATATTTCCCATTACTCCAATTAAACAATTTCCTAACTTGTCTGTTCCTGCCCCTCTGCAATGCCAGGGTAAAGGAGGTTGTGATCACTATCTCCAAAATGCTCTCCCACTGAAAGAGTTGACATCTGATCAGGATCATTTCCCAATACCAGATCAAGTACAGCCTCTACTCTTGTAGGCTTATCTACAGATTGTGTCAAGAAACCTTCTTTAATACAACTGACAAACTCCACCGCATCTAAACCCCTTGCTCTAGGGAGGTGCCAATTTAAAATCTCCCACCATGACAGCCCTGTTATTATTACATGTTTCCAGGCTATTGTGGGAGGCAAGGAAGAAGGTTGCTGAGCCACTGGCAATGATCAATAGGGACAGGAAAGGTTCCAGAGGATTGGAGGGTTGCAGATGTTGTTCCCTTATTCAAGAATGGGAGTAGAGATAGCCCAGGAAATTATAGACCAGGGAGCCTTACTTCAGTGGTTGGTAAGTTGGTAAGTTGATGGAAAGGATCCTGAGAGGCAGAATTTATGAACATTTGGAGAGTCATGATTTGGAGAGTCACATTTGGAATAGTCAGCATGGATTTGTCAAAGGCAGGTCTTGCCTAAGGAGCCTGACTGAATTTTTTGAGGATGTGACTAAACACATTGATGAAAGTAGAACAGTAGATGTAGTGTATATGGATTTCAGCAAGGCATTTGATAAGGTACCCCATGCAAGGCTTAATGAGAAAGTAGGTAGGCATGGGATCCTTGCTTTGTGGATTCAGAATTGGATTGCCCACAGAAGGCAAAGTGTGGTTGTGGACAGATCAAATTCTGCATGGAGTTCGGTGACCAGTGGTATACCTCAGGGATCTGTTCTAGGACCCCTTCTCTTTGTGATTTTTATAAATGACCTGGATGAGAAAGTGGAGGGATGGGTTAATAAATTTGCTGATGACACAAAGGTTGGAGTGTTGTAGATAGTGTCAGGGGTTATAGACAATAGACAATAGATGCAGAAGTAGACCATTCAGCCCCTCGAGCCTGCACCGCCATTCTGAGATCATGGCTGATCATCTACTATCAATACCTGGTTCCTGCCTTGTCCCCATATCCCTTGATTCCCCTATCCATAAGATACCTCTCTAACTCCTTCTTGAAAGCATCCAGAGAATTGGCCTCCACTGCCTTCCAAGGCAGTGCATTCCAGACCCCCACAACTCTCTGGGAGAAATTTTTCCTTAACTCTGTCCTAAATGACCTACCCCTTATTCTCAAACCATGCCCTCTGATACTGGACTCTCCCAGCATCTGGAACATATTTCCTGCCTCTATTTTGTCCAATCCCTTAATAATCTTATATGTTGCAATCAGATCCCCTCTCAATCTCCTTAATTCCAGTGTGTACAAGCCCAGTCTCTCTAACCTCTCTGCACAAGACAGTCTGGACATTCCAGGAATTACCCTTGTGAATCTACGCTGCACTTCCTCTACAGCCAGGATGTCCTTCCTTAACCCTGGAGACCAAAACTGTACACAGTACTCCAGGTGTGGTCTCACCAGGGCCCTGTACAAATGCAAAAGGATCTCCTTGCTCTTGTACTCAATTCCCTTTGTAATGAAGGCCAACATTCCATTAGCTTTCTTCACTGCCTGCTGCACGTGCTCATTCACCTTCAGTGACTGATGAACAAGGACTCCTAGATCTCTTTGAATTTCTCCCTTACCTAACTCTACACCATTCAGATAATAATCTGCCTTCCTGTTCTTATTCTCAGTGGATAACCTCACACTTATTCACATTAAACGTCATCTGCCAAGTATCTGCCCACTCACTCAACCTATCCAAGTCACCCTGAATTCTCTTAACATCCTCATCACATGTCACACTGCCACCCAGCTTAGTATCATCAGCAAACATGCTGATGTTATTCTCAATGCCTTCATCTAAATCGTTGATGTAAATCATAAACAGCTGTGGTCCCAATACCGAGCCCTGTGGCACCCCACTAGTCACCACCTGCCATTCTGAGAAACACCCATTCACCGTTACCCTTTGCTTTCTATCTGCCAACCAGTTTTCTATCCATGTCAATATCTTCCCCCCAATGCCATGAGCTCTGATTTTACCCACCAATCTCCTATGTGGGACCTTATCAAATGCCTTCTGAAAATCGAGGTACACTACATCCACTGGATCTCCCTTGTCTAACTTCCTGGTTACATCCTTGAAAAACTCCAATAGATTAGTCAAGCATGATTTTCCCTTGGTAAATCCATGCTGGCTCGGCCCAATTCTATCACTGCTATCTAGATATGCCATTATTTCATCTTTAATAATGGACTCTAGCATCTTCCCCACTACTGATGTTAGGCTGACAGGACGATAGTTCTCTGTTTTCTCCCTCCCTCCTTTCTTAAAAAGTGGAATAACATTAGCCATTCTCCAATCCTCAGGAACTGATCCTGAATCTAAGGAACATTGGAAAATGATTACCAATGCATCCGCAATTTCCAGAGCCACCTCCTTTAGTACCCTAGGATGCAGACCATTTGGACCTGGGGATTTGTCAGCCTTCAGTCCCATCAGTCTACTCATCACCGTTTCCTTCCTAATGTCAATCTGTTTCATTTCCTCTGTTACCCTATGTCCTTGGCCCATCCATACATCTGGGAGATTGCTTGTGTCTTCCCTAGTGAAGACAGATCTAAAGTACTTATTAAATTCTTCCGCCATTTCTCAGTTTCCCATAACAATTTCACCCAATTCATTCTTCAAGGGCCCAACATTGTTCTTAACTACCTTCTTTCTCTCCACATACCTAAAAAAAGTTTTGCTATCCTCCTTTATATTCCTGACTAGCTTGCGTTTGTACCTCATTTTTTCTCCCCGTATTGCCTTTTTAGTTAAGTTCTGTTGTTCCTTAAAAATTTCCCAATCATCTGTCCTCCCACTCACCTTAGCTCTGTCATACTTCCTTTTTTTTAATGCTATGCAATCTCTGACTTCCTTTGTCAACCACTGTGGCCCCTTTCCCCACTTTGAATCCTTCCTTCTCCAGGGGATGAACTGATATTGCACCTTGTGCATTATTCCCAAGAATACCTGCCATTGCTGTTCTACTGTCTTTTCTGCTAGGATATCCGTCCAGTTAACTTTAGCCAGCTCCTCCCTCATGGCTCCATAGTCTCCTTTGTTCAACTGTAACACCGACACCTCCGATCTGCCCTTATCCTTCTCAAATTGCAGATAAAAACTTATCATATTAAGGTCACTACCTCCTAATGGCTCCTTTACTTCAAGATTGTTTATCAAATCCTGTTCATTACACAACACTAAATCCAGAATAGCCTTGTCCCTGGTCGGCTCTCGTACAAGCTGTTCCAAGAATGCATCCCGTAGGCACTCTACAAACTCCCTATCCTGGGGTCCAGCACCAACCTGATTCTCCCAGTTCACCTGCATGTTGAAATCCCCCATAACGACTGCGACATTTCCTTTGCCACATGCCAATGTTAACTCCCTATTCAACTTGCACCCAATATCCATGCTGTTTGGTGGCCTGTAGACAGCACCCATTAGGGTCTTTTTGCCCTTACTGTTCCTCAGTTCTATCCACACAGACTTTACTTTTCCTGATCCTATGTCCCCCCTTGGAAAGGACTGAATCTCATTCCTCACCAACAGGGCCACCCCACCCCCTCTGCCCACATTTCTGTCCCTACGATAGCACGTATACCCTTGTACATTCATTTCCCAGGTCTGATCTCCCTGCAGCCATGTCTCCGTTATCCCAAAAACATCATAGTTACCCTTTCGCACCTGAGCTTCAAGCTCATCCGCCTTATTTCTGACACTTCGTGCATTCAGATATAGAATTTTTAGCCCATTTCTCCTCTCTCTGTTTAAATCACTGCCTATTGTGCTTAACCCAGCTCCCCGAACTCCCATCGGGCTATACGCCCCTTGAATTTTGTTGTCCTTCCTAAATTTACTTATTCTTTCTGCACAATTAACTTCATGTTCCGTCAGACCATCCCTCTGTACATGTGTCCTCCTTATCACTTGTTCCGCCTCACTTTTCTCTACTACACACTTAACCATATAACCATATAACAATCACAGCACGGAAACAGGCCATCTTGGCCCTCCTAGTCCGTGCCGAACCCTTAATCTCACCTAGTCCCACCTACCCGCACTCAGCCCATAACCCTCCACTCCTTTCCTGTCCATATACCTATCCAATTTTACCTTAAATGACACAACTGAACTGGCCTCTACTACTTCTACAGGAAGCTCATTCCACACAGCTATCACTCTTTGAGTAAAGAAATACCCCCTCGTGTTTCCCTTAAACTTCTGCCCCCTAACTATCAAATCATGTCCTCTAGTTTGAATCTCCCCTACTCTCAATGGAAACAGCCTGTTCACGTCAACTCTATCTATCCCTCTCAAAATTTTAAATACCTCGATCAAATCCCCCCTCAACCTTCTACGCTCCAATGAATAGAGACCTAACTTGTTCAACCTTTCTCTGTAACTTAATTGCTGAAACCCAGGTAACATCCTAGTAAATCGTCTCTGCACTCTCTCTAATTTATTGATATCTTTCCTATAATTCGGTGACCAGAACTGCACACAATATTCCAAATTTGGCCTTACCAATGCCTTGTACAACTTTAGCATTACATCCCAACTTCTGTACTCAATGCTTTGATTTATAAAGGCCAGCGTTCCAAAAGCCCTCTTCACCACCCTATCTACATGAGACTCCACTTTCAGGGAACTATGCACAGTTATTCCTAGATCTCTCTGTTCCTCTGCATTCCTCAATGCCCTACCATTTACTCTGTATGTTCTATTTGGATTATTCCTGCCAAAATGTAGAACCTCACACTTCTCAGCATTAAACTCCATCTGCCAACATTCAGCCCATTCTTCTAACTGGCATAAATCTCCCTGCAAGCTTTGAAAACCCACCTCATTATCCACAACACCTCCTACCTTAGTATCATCGGCATACTTACTAATCCAATTTACCACCCCATCATCCAGATCATTTATGTATATTACAAACAACATTGGGCCCAAAACAGATCCCCGAGGCACCCCGCGAGTCACCGGCCTCCATCCCGATAAAGAATTATCCACCACTACTCTCTGGCATCTCCCATCTAGCCACCGTTGAATCCATTTTATTACTCCAGCATTAATACCACTAACCTTCCATGTGGAACTTTGTCAAAGGCTTTGCTGAAGTCCATATAGACTACATCCACTGCCTTACCCTCGTCAACATTCCTCGTAACTTCTTCAAAAAATTCAATAAGGTTTGTCAAACATGACCTTCCACGCACAAATCCATGCTGGCTACTTCTAATCAGATCCCGTCTATCCAGATAATTATAAATACTATCTCTAAGAATACTTTCCATTAATTTACCCACCACTGATGTCAAACTGACAGGTCTATAATTGCTAGGCTTCCTTCTAGAACCCTTTTTAAACAATGGAACCACATGAGCAATACGCCAATCCTCCGGCCCAATCCCCGTTTCTAATGACATATTAAAGATCTCCGTCAGAGCTCCTGCTATTTCTACACAAATATTCTACTTAATATTCCAGAACCATGTAGTCCCCACCTGTCCTTTATTCTTCATCTCGCTATCCTCTCTTGCATTCTGGATCTCTGCCCCCTGCAAATTTAGTTTAAACCCGCTCCCCCCCCCCACCGAGAAGCACTAGCAAACTTTCCTGCAAGAATGTTAGTACCGCTTCAGTTCAGGCGTAAACCGTCCCGTCGGAACAGATCCCACCTTCCCAGGAACAAAGCCCAATTATCTAAAAACCTGAAGCCCTCCCTCCTGCATTATCCTCTCAGCCACGTATTAATCTGTATAATCCTTCTGTTCCTTGCCTCACTTGCACATGGCACAGGTCGCAATCCTGAGATTGTTACCCTGGAGGTCCTGCCCTTCAGCTTCGCACCTAACTCCCTGAACTCACTACGCAGGACCCCCTCACTCATCCTACCCACATCGTTGGTCCCTACATGGACCACAACATCTGGGTTCTTGCCCTCCCTCTCAAGAATAACCTGCACCCGATCTGAGATGTCCCGGACCCCGGCACCAGGGAGGCAACATACTATCCGAGACTCCCGATCTTCCCCACAAAATCTCTTATCTGCCCCCCTGACTATAGAATCCCCTATCACTACTGCTCTCTTCTCTTCCCTCCTCCCCTTCCTAGTCGAGGGTCCAACCTCAGTGCCAGAGACAGGACCACTGCAACTTGTTCCTGGTAAGTCATCCCCACCAACAGTATCCAAAACGGTATACTTATTGTTGATGGGAACGACCACAGGGGTGCTCTGCTCTCTCTGTCTGCTCCCCCTGCCTCTCTT
Source organism: Hypanus sabinus (assembly GCF_030144855.1). NCBI lineage: Eukaryota > Metazoa > Chordata > Chondrichthyes > Myliobatiformes > Dasyatidae > Hypanus > Hypanus sabinus. The sequence continues at coordinate 237,446 of NC_082712.1, forward strand.
GACTGTCACCCATTTGCTTACCTCCTGTCTTTTCGGTGTGACTACCTCCCGATAACTCTTATCCATCTCTGCCTCCCAAGTGATCCGTAGTTCATCCAGCTCCTGCTCCAATTCCCTAACTCGGTCTGATAGGAGCTGCAGCTGGATGCACCTATTGCAGGTGTGGTCATCAGGGACAACTGTGTTGACCCTGACCTCCCACATACTGCATACGGAGCACACCACTGCTCTAACTGTCTCCCCCATTACCTGATCCCAGATAAGTCAGAATAAATGAAAAAAAGTACCTACTGACCTTACCTTTTTTACCTTAGCAAGCACGTACTCAGGCTCACTGATTTCCTCTCAACGAAGTCCCCTTGCGCTGAAGCCCGCTGAGCCAAAGCCCAACACTCTGCTCCCAAGCACCGACACTGCCCGCTCCTAAAAGTGGGCCTCTTTTTAAACCCCTGGGTTACAGCGGGACATCAATAGGATGCAAAACTGGGCTGAGAAGAGGCAGATGGTGTTCAACCCAGATAAGTGTGAGGTGGTTCATTTTGGTAGGTCAAATATGATGGCAGAATATAGTATTAATGGTAAGACTCTTGGCAGTGTGGAGGATCAGAGGGATCTTGGGGTCCGAGTCCATAGGACACTCAAACTGCACAGGTTGACTGTGTGGTTAAGAAGGCATACGGTGCATTGGCCTTCATCAACTGTTGGATTTAGTTTACAAGCCGAGAGGTAATGTTGCAGCTATAAAGGACTCTGGTCAAACCCCACTTGGAGTACTGTGCTCAGTTCTGGTCACCTCACTACAGGAAGAATGCGGAACCTATAGAAAGTTTACAGAGATTTACAAGGAAGTTGCCTGGATTGGGGAGCAGGCCTTATGAAAATAGGTTGGGTGAACTCGGCCTTTTTCCTTGGAGCGATGAAGGGTGAGAGGTGTATAAGATGATGAAAGGCATTCATCTTGGGATAGTCAGAGGCTTTTTCCCAGGGCTGAAATGGCTAGTACAAGAGGGCAGTTTTAAGGTGCTTAAGGTTTTTTGGTACAGAGGAGATGTCAGGGGTATTTTTTTTTTTTACAGAGAGTGGTCAGTGCATGGAACAGGCTGCTAACAATGGTGGTGGAGGCAAATACAATAGGGTCTTTTAAGAGATCCTGGATAGGTACACCGAGTTTAGAAAAATGGAGAGCTATGTGTAACCCTAGGTAATTTCTGACGTATGTGTGTTGGCACAGCATTGTGGGCCAAAATTGTCCTGTAGGTTTTCTATAGCTATGTCCACACACCACCGGATAAATCCATAACCGAAGCTTTTTATCTTCATTTTTACCCTTCATCCACACTAAAAGTGTGTTTTCGTCCCCTGAAACCAGAGCTTTTCACAAACGTTCTCCAGGGTGTGTAATTTTAAAAATGACACTTGGGCAGATCAGTGTGGATGGGGTAACCGGAGAACTCTGAAAACGCTGTCAGGTGGCAGCACGCCATTTCATTGTTTTCTTGAACGCAACCTAACAATTTCAGAACAGATGGCAATGAAACTGAAGCCAGAAGAGTTAGAAATGTATTCACCAAATACTTTGACCCATAACTTACTGATTAAATAAGTAGACTCACTTTGCCCTGTTTTCTGTCCTTGCTTGTATGAAAGTGGTTTACCTATTTGTGCAAGTACTTCTCTGACAATAGATGTGTAACAGCCTAATGTAACATTGTATGGAACTACAAGATAATACTGATATAACCATATAACAATTACAGCACGGAAACAGGCCATCTCAGCCTTTCTAGTCTGTGCCGAACGCTTACTCTCACCTAATCCCACTGACCTGCACTCAGCCCATAACCCTCCATTCCTTTCCTGTCCATATACCTATTAAATATTGTTAAGTCCTTATTGTTAAGGGGGACAGCCGCAGGGGTGCTCACCACTTTCTGACATTCTCCCTTCCCTCTCCTGACAGTCACCCATTGATCTGTCTCCCATAGCCTTGGGGTGACTACCTCCCTGTACCTCCCATCACCACTTCACTTTTCTAAACAAGCCAAAGGTCTTTGAGCTGCAGCTCCAGTTCCCCAACACGGCCTCAAAGGAGCTGCATCTTGATGCACCTGGTGTAGATGTGGCCATCGGGGAGGCTGCTGGTTTCAGAGGCATAGGATACAATACAGCACAATACAGGCCCTTTGGCCCACAAAGATATAGAACCATAGAACACTACAGCACAGTACAGGCCCTTCAGCCCTCCATGTTGTGCCGACCCATATAATCCTTAAAAAAAAGCTGTGCTGAACATGTATTTACCTGAGAAATTACCTACGGTTACCCATAGCTCTCTATATTTCTAAGCTCCATGTATCCATCCAGAAGTCTCTTAAACTACCCTATTGTATCCGCCTCCACCACCGTCACCAGCAGCCCATTCCACACACTCACCACTCTGTGTAAAAATAAAACAAACTTACACTTGACATCTCCCCTGTACTTATTAAAACTGTGTCTTCTCGTTCAGTCTCCTGGAAATCTTAAATCTGGCACCCAGAACAGAACACTGGCTCAGCAGATATACCCCTTTTCTCTCGTTAGTTCAGGAAAAAATAAATAAGTAATAACTCACCTACTTACCTTGCCTCTGCCCATTCTCACAGAAGCCTAAATAGTCTGACGACCATTCCGCCTGATGGTACTTCTTTTTTTCGAGACTGGGTCTTTAAAGCTCTTGACTGGACCTACGCAGGAACGCTTCTGTGCAGTACTCCAATCAAAGCCATTGCATTTGCCTTCTTCACCACAGATTCAACCCATGAATTAATCTCTTGCATGAGGACTCCTCAGTCCCTTTGCCTTTCTACCTGTCCTTTGGATACAATGTGTATCCTTGGATATTAAGTTCCCAGCTATAAACTTCTTTCAGCCATGATTCAGTGATGCCTACATCATGCCTGCCAATCTGCAACTGTGCTGCAAGTTCATCTACCTTATTCTATATACTACACACATGCAAATATAACATCTTCAGTCATGTCTTCACCATTTTTAATTATGTCCACCTTTTACATTTCAACTTGTCCTATTGTCTGAAATCCTGCCCTAACAACAACCTCTCCTCACTACACATTGACTGTTTGTAAACCAGCTACAGCACCATTATCCACCTTTCCTATGATACTTCTTACATTGAAATATACACTGCTGAGGACACGAGTCACAGCATGCTCAACCTTTTGATTACTAACTTTACCTAAAGTCTTCCACAAAATCCTCTTTACAACCTCTCCAGTAACTGCTCTGATACTCTGGTTCCCAACCCCTGTAACTCTAGTTTAAACCCCACCATGCAGCATTAACAAACCTTCCCGCTAAAATATTAGTCCCTTCTCCAGTTCAGGTGCAAACTGTCCCTTCTGTACAGGTCCCACCTTTTCTGGAAGAGAACCCAATGATTGGAAAATCTTATGCCCTTCCTCCTACACCAACTTCTTAGCCACACCTTCCTAGTTCTGGCCTCACTAGCATGTGGCACAGGTAGCAATCCTGGAGGCCCTGCCCTTTAGTTTAGCACCAAACTCTGTGAACACCCAACCTACACGGACGACTTCTGGTTGTTTACCCTCCCACTTATGAATGCTGAGGACTATCCTGACCCAGGAGGGATCATATCATCCAGGATTCTTGTTCTCACCTACAGAACCTCCTGTCCTTCCCCGATGAATCTCCTATCACCACAGATCGCCTCTTCTCCCCCCTCCGCCACTGCCCTTCACTTCAGAGTCACAGAGGCAGACTCAATGCCAGAAACCTGACCACTGAGATTTTCCTGTTATATCACCCCCCCGCCCCCGAGAGTATCCAAAGTATCCTTTTGTTGAGGGCAATGGCCAGAGGGGTACTCTGAACTGCCTCCTTAGCCCCTTTCCCCTTCCTATCAGCCTCCTGCATGATCTGAATAAGCTCTAAGCTATAATCTTCTACAATACCATGCCAATCTGTAACTGTGCTACAAGTTCATCTACTTTATTCCATATACTGCACACATTCAAATAACACTTTCAGTCCTATATTCACCCTTCTCGAATTTATCTGCCTTTTATGTTGCAACTCATCCAGTTGACTGCAATTTTAGACTCTCCTCATTACACGTTGCCTCTGTAAATCAGCTATCTCATCTTCAGCACTATCACTCTGGTTCCCATCCCCCTGCCAAATTAGTTACTACCGCACCAGCATCATCAATGCGATGAAAATGGAAGGATATAGGCATTCTGTAGGCAGAAAAGATTAGTTAGCCATTTCATTGCTAAGTTAATTAGTCTGAGACAACATTGTGGGCTGAACATTGTCCCTGTGGTGTATTGTTCTATGTTCTATATTAACCTCAGGTCATTGAGGCTGCCAGATTTGGTCTGCAAGGAGCCTGTACACATTTAATTAGCTATTCTACCATGTCTTCTCTAAAAGGGAATTTGCTGTCCTTACTCAGATTGGACTGTAATAGTCAAGACCCACATCAACTTGTCTGACTGCTGAAGTGGCACAGATCTACTGAAAGTTCAATTCAACAGTATTAATGATACAATCTCTGACTATTTTATTTGAAAACAATTTTCTGATATGGTGCTGTATTATCCCAGGGACAGCTGCCTGCATTTTCCTGGGCAGAGCAAGGAGGATGTGTACTGAACAATGTAAATGTGAAATTGTGTGTACCAAATCAGCAGTGCCCAAGTATGTCTGTTTGTTCACTGAGCATATTCACTTCCAAACATACTCCTCAAATTATCCAAGGTTCACTTTTATTAAATTTCAGCAGAAAACTAATTTACATTAAAATTAATACTTTTTAAACTGAGTACATAAAAACAAGGGAATTGGATTGTGTCCCGATGTCTTAATTGAGATAGAGCTGACATAGGTAGCACCTCTTCCATGAGAGATATTCATTAGGATCTCTGGAGCAGGAATGCATATAGTGAGTCACCTTGGCAATGCAAACTCTGCTCTTTCAGAATGTGTTCAGTAGCAGAATCGATACCCAGGCTGAATATGTGCCATTTTGGTTTGCTGGAAAATCCAGAACGCTGGTTTATGAAATACCAGCTGATGTAGAGTACAACTGGATGGCAATATTGTGCAGACTCATGGAGACGTACAATAACATGTGTGTGTGTGTGTGTGTGTGTGTGTTTATGTGTGTGTGTGTGTGTGTGTCTGTCTGTGTTTTGCAGTGCTCCGGTTGTCATTGCAGGCGATCAAGCTTAGATTGTAACGATTTGAAATTTCCAATTGTTGTCTGTAAGGCACAAGTGGGGCTCATTGACTGAAGCTCGACAAGGAACCGACCAATCACATCCAGGCAGTAGTTAGTGAAACGTCGCCTGTAACGGAACAACATTTAGTGAAAGATAGCAGAAGAAAACACCCATTATATTGACAGCACTGAATTGTAGAGCTCACACTACCAAGGATCTGCAACTCACCTCTCATGGACTGCAACTTTGGTGGGTTCTTGCACATAAGCACTGAGAAGAACATGAATGCACTCCAGCAAGTGGAGGGGCTTTTTAACCCTCTGCCAATAAGGATCCTAAAGCAAGAGCATACCAAAGTAAGTTAGAAATTACAGTCAGCAAGCAATCAGGGCCGTGGTAGTGAGACTTATATTAGTGAAACACACACACACACACACACTCACTCAAGTAAACCAAATGTACAGACACATACACCAACCCTAATGCAAGTTCAAATCATTATCATCTGACTGTATACATATACAAACAAAACAATATTCCTGCGGACCATGGTACACCCATGGACACAGACGGGGACCCCCCCCCCCCCAAAGAGGACCTTCCAGTCTGTCTGTACCCGTGTTTTGAAGAGTTGTGTGTACATCTCCAGCAGTCTCGGAAAGGATATTCCTATCTCCTGCATGGTGTAAGTTACAAAGCCTGTGTCCCAGGACAGCACACACGATTGCTGTTCCAGATACTGCACCAAGAACTCTGCAAAGATAGAAGGCAGTCAAATACCCGTCCAGGTTACTCCACCCCACACCAGACCAGTCTATTAGCAACTTCCAACTCCTCACTCATAACCTAATATATAATTCTAGCCATGACTATTTCATATGCCCATGACACAGAGCCTGACACAGTTTGGATGGAGAGACTATGTATGCCACAGTAGTGTAGCAGTTAGTTCGATGCTATTACAGCTCCGGGCATTCCAGAGTTTGGAATCCAATTCCAGTATCATCTGAAAGAACTTTACCTGTGAACCATGTGGGCTTCCTACTGCAGACCGAAGATGTACTGGTTAGTAGGTTAATTAATCATTGTCAAATTGTCTTGCAATTATGCTAGGATTAAACAGATGGGTTGCTGGGTGGTCTGGCTCGTTGGGTCAGAAGGGTCTGTTTCGTGTTGTATCTCAAAATGAGTAAATGTGCCAAACACGGTGTGGATGGAGACGATGATTAATATTGAGGTAGAAGTCTCCTTTCCACTGTGCTTGCATTGAATCCTTCCTCCCCTCCCCTCCTAATCTCACATAGTCATGGATACATGATCTGTACTTACCAAGTGGGAAATAGCGTGGGGTCCCAGCATAAACTTTTCCAAGTGACACAAGTTTCATACTCAGAGTCTGCATCCGATCCATGGAACTCATCAACCTGCTGTCACCCAACTCTGAAAAAACACCAGTGCTAGAGATAAATAAGCAGAAAGGGCATTTTGGCCTATTTATTGGAGGAACTCAGCAGGTCTAGTGGCTTCTGTGGGAGGAAAAGAACTGATGGAGTGTTGGTGGAGTGGGGTGGTTAAGTGGGCTGGGTGCAATTAGGAAATCTCCTTGGCACCTTCCAATTTCTCACCTATATGTTGCCACTCAAAAATGTTAGATCTTTTCAATGCATCTGTGATGATTCTCACCTTTCTGATCCCTTGTCAGCTATAATTTGTCAGCTTACTCAATATCCAACAATGGATGAGCAGACATTTCTCCACGTTGTGATGATCAGTCATTCCTTCCTGGGTAATTCATTTATCAGCCATCGACTCAAACAACCCACAGCCACTTGCCTGCCGAACTAGATAATTTACAGCTGAGAAGAACTTTCAACAACATTTGCAACACATCATAGAACATTACATCACAAGACCAGGCTCTTCCTTCATCCTAGGACGTTGTGGTGAACTAATTGAAGGGCATTGAAGAATGCAGTAGAACAGAGTGATCTAGGAATAATGATGCACAGTTCCCTGAAGGTGGAATCTCATGTGGATAGGGTGGTGAAAAAGCTTTTGGTATGTTGGCCTTTATAAATCACAGCAGTGTGTATAGGAGTTGGGATATAATGTTAAAATTGTACAAGGCATTGGTAAGGCCAAATTTGGAGTATTGTGTACAGTTCTGGTCACCGAATTATAGGAAAGACATCAACAAAATAGAGAGAGTACAGAGAAGGTTTACTAGAATGTTACCTGGGATTCAGCACCTAACTTACAGGGAAAAATTGAGCAAGTTAGGTCTTTATTTTTTGGAGCATAGAAGGTTGAGGGGGGACTTGATAGAAGTATTTAAAATTATGAGGGGGATAGATAGAGTTGACGTGGATAGGCTTTTTCCATTGAGAGTAGGGGAGATTCAAACAAGAGGACATGAGTTGAGAGTTAGGAGGCAAAAGTTTAGGAGTAACACGAGGGGTAATTTCTTTACTCAGAGAGAGGTAGCTGTGTGTAACGAGTTTCCAGTAGAAGTGGTAGAGGCAGGTTGGATATTGTCATTTAAAGTAAAATTGGATAGGTATATGGACGGGAAAGGAATGGAGGGTTATGAGCTGAGTGCAGGTCAGTGGGACTAGGTGAGAGTAAGTGTTCAGCACGGACTAGAAGGGCCGAGATGGCCTGTTTCCGTGCTGTAATTGTTATATGGTTATATGATAATTAAGCTAAAAATGGCTAATTAAACCAGTCCCTTTTGCCTACACATGTGACTGTATACCTCTATTCTGTGTCAGTCTCTCTCAGAGGGGGTGGATTGTACTGGAACTGGACAATGAACAGTTTGTTAGTAGGGGGATTTGCTAGTGCTGTTCAAAGGTCTTAAAGTAATCTGCGTAAGAGTTGGGAACTAAAGCCATAGTATGGCAGATGGGCACGTTGTAGCAAATATATATGCAAGTAGGCTTTTTCCCCTGAGGATTGGGTGAGGCTAAAATTGGAGGTCATAGATTATGGGGTGAAAGTTGAAATCTTTAAGGGGAATGTGAGGGGGATGAGAGTGTGGAACGAACTGCAAGTGGTGAGTTGAACTGTATTCAGGTATTTATCTTTGGATCTTGATGGGTATGCTGCATTTGTTACCAACTTCATTAAAACGTGTGTGGATGTGTGTGTGCCTTGAAAACTCGCCGTTCATTCCCAAACCACAAGCCATGGATGAACCAGGAGGTACATTGTCTGCTAAGGACTAGATTTGTGGCATTCAAATCTGGTGACTCAGGTCTGTACAAGAAAACCAGGTAAGATTTGCGGAGGGCTATTTCAAGGGCAAAGAGATAATTCAAGTGAGACTGGAGGTGACAATGGACGCACATTTCTGGCAGGATTTGCAGGACTACTTCCTACAAAGCGAAACCCAATAGCATAAATGGCAGCGATACTTCATTATCCCATGAGCTCAGCACCTTCTATGCCTGCTTAGAAAGGGAATATGTAACTGCAGCTGTGAAGAGCCCTGCTGCACCTGTGATTTCTGTTTTGAATGCTGATTTTAGGTTGACTTTAAGGAGAGTGAACCCTCGCAAGGCAACAGGCCCCAATGGAGTACCTGATAATGGCTCTGAAAACTTGTGCTAGCCAACTGGCGGGTGCATCCAGAAGAAGAGTAGTGTCAGCTGCCTTGATGACTCTTGCCCAGTAGCACTCACATGCACAGTGATGAAATGCTTTGAGAGGTTAGCCATGGGTAGAACAAACTCCTGCCTCAGAAGGCCCTGGACCCACTGCAATTTGCCTATCACCACAATAAGTTGACGGCAGAATTAATCTCAATGGCTCTCCACATTGGACTTAGATCAGTTGGAAAATATCTACATATTGCGCCAGGAAACCTTCCTGAACACACCCAACAAACTCCACCCCATCTAAACCCCTCACTCCAAGGAGATGCCAGTCAATATTAGGAAAGTTGAAGCCACACATCACAACAACAGTTTTTGCACCGTTCCAGAATCTGCCTCCCTATATGCTCCTTGATGTCTCTATTACTATTGGGAGGTCTATAATAAACACCCTATAGAGTTTTTGTCCCCTTCCCGTTTCTGACTTTGATCCACAATGACTTAGTAGACAATACCTCCATGACTTCCTCCTTTTCTGAAGTCGTGATATTACCCCTGATTAGCAATACAACTTCTCCACATCTTTTACCTCCCTCCCTGCCCATTTTGAAACATCTAAAGCCCAGCACACTCAGCATCCATTCCTGCCCTGAGACATCCAAGTTTCTGTCATGGCCACAACATCATAGTTCCACGTATTGATCCAAGTTCTAAGTTCATCCGCTTTGTTTATATTACTCCTTGCATTAAAATAAGACAAATCTCAAACCATCTGGCTGAGTGTATCTTTGCTCTCTCATCCTCACAAACTCATTTCAAGCTGTCTCTACTTGTGTGCCAACTGCCCCATCCTCTGTCTCTTCAATTTGGTTTCCACCCCCCTGCAAATTTAGTTTAAATCCTCCCCAACAGCAATTGCAAACCTGCCTTCCAGGATATTGGTTCCCTTCCAGTTCAGGCGCAACCCGTCCCACTTGTACAGGTCACCCCTTCCTCAGAAAAGGTTCCAATGATCCAAGAACTTGCAACCTTGCACCTTCCCCTCAGCCTCTCATTCATCTGCACTATGTCCCTGTTCTGACTTCCCCCAGCTCGTGACATTGGGAGTAATCTGGAGATTACCATCTTGGAGGTTCTGCTCTTCAACCTCCTACTGCACAGGACCTCTACCCCTCTCCTGCCCATATCATTGGCACCAGCATGTGCCACGACTGATACCCTTCATCGGAAGTGGAAAGGAAGGGGGAAGAAGACAGAATAAAATGGTGGAGGGAGAGGGAGGGGGAGGAGGAGGAGGAAACAGACAGGGAAGGCAAAGTGCCGGAAAAGAGGGAATCTGATAAGAAAGGAAGGTAGTTAATGGGCGAAAGGGAAAGGGGAGGGGCACCAGGGGAGGTGAGGATATGAAGTAAGAGGCCAGAGTGGGGTGATAACAAGGAAAGGGAGGAGGGGGAAAATTACTGATGGTTAGAGAAATCGATGCTTAGCAATTAAGGAGTTTGCAATTACACATAGGCTTGGTTAAATGTGACAGTCTGTTTCACCTTTGGCCCATTAGCTTTATAGTTGCTATTACTGAGAAGGGCAGTTTTTCCTAGAGTCCTAAAACCGCCACTGTCAGGTTTTGGCTATTTTCTTTTTCTAATAGAATGATTTATTTCAATGTTTGTTTGACAAAGCACTTCTAAAGCACCCTGGAACATTTTACAACACTAAAGAACTTTATATATTCAAGGAGTGGTTGCTGAGAAAAACAAACAGGGGAAATTTGTTATCACTCACCTTTCTCAATAATTTCTTGCCAAAGTGCCTGCACCAGGATTGTGTCTGAGTGACCTGCACAATGGATGATGGCCAGTTTACATTCTGAGAGATGGAAATGGTCTGCAAACTCTCCATACAACTGCAGAAGAAAACCTTAGAGTTACACTACAACTTTTGAGACAGTTATTATAACCATATAACAATTACAGCACAGAAACAGGCCATCTCGGCCCTTCTAGTCCATGCCGAACGCTTACTCTCACCTAGTCCCACCAGCAGACATACTTTATTGATCCCGAGGGAAATTGGGTTTTGTTACAATCGCACCAACCAAGAATAGTGTAGAGATATAGCAATATAAAACCATAAATATTAAATAATAATAAGTAGTAAATTATGCAAAGTGGAAGTAAGTCCAGGACCAGCCTATTGGCTCAGGGTGTTTGACACTCTCGAGGGAGGAGTTGTAAAGTTTGATGGCCACAGGCAGGAATGACTTCCTATGACACTCTCGGTGGAATGAGTCTCTGGCTGAATGTACTCCTGTGCCTAACCAGTACATTATGGTATGGATGGTAGACTTGGACAGCATCCTCTTTTCAGACACCACTGTCAGAGAGTCCAGTTTCACCCCCACAATATCACTGGCCTCATGAATAAGTTTGTTGATTCGGTTGGTGTCTGCTACCCTCAGCCTGCTGCCCCAGCACACAACAGCAAACATGATAGCACTGGCCACCACAGACTCATAGAACATCCTTAGCATCGTCTGGCAGATGTTAAAGGACCTCAGTCTCCTCAGGAAATAGAGACGGTTCTGACCCTTCTTGTAGACAGCCTCAGTGTTCTTTGACCAGTCTAGTTTATTGTCAATTCGTATTCCCAGGTATCTGTAATCCTCCACCATGTCCACACTGACCCCTTGGATGAAAACAGGGATCACAGGTGACTTAGCCCTCCTCAGGTCCACCACCAGCTCCTTAGTCTTTTTCACATTAAGCTGCAGATGATTCTGCTCACACCATATGACAAAGTTTCCCACTGTAGCCCTGTACTCGGCCTCATCTCCCTTGCTGATGCATCCAACTGTGGCAGAGTAGTCAGAAAACTTCTGAAGATGGCACGACTCTGTGTCGTAGTTGAAGTCCGAGGTGTAGATGGTGAAGAGAAAGGGAGACAGGACAGTCCCCTGTGGAGCCCCAGTGCTGCTGACCACTCTGTCCGACACAGTGTTGCAAGGGCAAGTACTGTGGACTGCCAGTCAGATAATCAATAATCCATGACACCAGGGAAGCATCCAACTGCATCAAGGTCAGCTTCTCACCCAGCAGAGCAGGGTGGATGGTGTTGAATGCACTGGAGAAGTCAAAAAACATGACCCTCACCTCACAGTGCTCGCCGGTTCGTCCAGGTGGGCATAGACATGGTTCAGCAGGTAGACGATGGCATCCTCAACTCCTAGTCAGGGCTGGTAGGCGAACTGGAGGGGGTCTAAGTGTGGCCTAACTATAGGCTGGAGCTACTCTAGAACAAGTCTCTCCAGGGTCTTCATGATGTGGGAGGTCAATGCCACCGGTCTGTAGTCATTGGAGCCACTGGGGCAACCTGCACTCAGTCCATAACCCTCCATTCCTTTCCTGTCCATATACCTATCCAATTTTTTTTTTAAATGACAAAATTGAATCTGCCTCTACCACTTCTACTGGAAGCTCGTTCCACACAGCTACCACTCTGAGTAAAGAAGCTCCCCCTCGTGTTACCCCTAAACTTTTGCCCCTTAACTCTCAACCCATGTCCTCTTGTTTGAATCTCCCCTACTCTCAATGGAAAAAGCCTATCCACGTCAACTCTATCTATCCCCCTCATTATTTTAAATACCTCTATCAAGTCCCCCCTCAACCTTCTACGCTCCAAAGAATAAAGACTTAACTCGTTCAACCTTTCTCTGTAACTTAGGTGCTGAAACCCAGGTAACATTCTAGTAAATCTTCTCTGTACTCTCTCTAATTTGTTGACATCTTTCCTATAATTTGGTGACCAGAACTGTACACAATACTCCAAATTTGGCCTCACCAATGCCTTGTACAATTTTAACATTACATCCCAACTCCTATAAATCAATGCTCTGATTTATAAAGGCCAGCATACCAAAAGCTTTCTTCACCACTCTATCCACATGAGATTCCACCTTCAGGGAACTATGCACCATTATTCCTAGATCACTCTGTTCTACTGCATTCCTCAATGCCCTACCATTTACATCCTATTTTGATTATTCCTACCAAATGTAGCACCTCACACTTAACAGCATTAAACTCCATCTGCCATCTTTCAGTCCACTCTTCTAACTGGCCTAAGTCTCTCTGCAAGCTTTGAAAACCTACTTCATTATCCACCTGCAATCATTATTCATCTCCTTATGTCTTAAATGACTGATTCCCAACGGAGGGGGGGATTTGTGCCCTAAGGGGACATCAGGGGAAATAGAAGGCATTAGGGTTGGGGGGGGGGGGGGTTGGTGCTGGTAAGAGGCACGAAACCTGACCAACCATCACTAGAGTAGGCACTTCCAAAAAAAGGATGAGACACTGGATCACAGCTCTGCAGGTGTCATCACAACACGTACGAAACTTGGCAATTTCACTCAACTTTACTAACCAAAGAAACATTATTGGGGATACATAAATTAGCAACCAGGGTGCCCAACAGTTTCCCTTAACTCACAGCATGAAATGACTTCATACAATTTAAGAGTTGGTAAGTCAAGTACACCCTCACAACTTACTCTACAGATTTACGGAAAACACATCCATAAGACCATAGACTATAAGACACAGGAGAAGAATTAGGCAATTCCTCCCATTGAGTCTGCTCTGCCATTCCATCATGGCTGATCCCAGATCCCAGTCAACCCCATACACCTGCCTTCTCGCCATATCCTTTGAAGCCCTGACTGATCAGGAAACAATTAACTTCTGCTTTAAATATACCCATGATAGTTTGTGGCAAAGCATTCCACAGATTTCACTACTCTTGGCTAAAAAAATTCCTCCTTACCTCTATTCTAAAATTTTGAGTGTGGCCTGTAGTTCTGGATACACCCATCACAGGAGACTTCCTCTCCACATCCAGCCTATCTAGTCCTTATTCATATCCTTATGCCTTAAATGACTGATTTAAGGCATAAGGTTTCAGTAGGTTTCATTGAGACACCCCCCTCCACATTGTTCTAAATTCCACTGTACAGGCCCAAATTGCCAAATGCTCCTCATATGATAACTCCTTCATTCCTAGGGTCATTCTCGTGAACCTCATCTGGACTCCCTCCAATGACAACACATCCTTTTTGAGATACGGGGCTCAAAACTGTTGACAATACTCCAAGTGCAGCCTGTCTAGTGTCTTATAGAGGCTCAGCATTATCTCCTTACTTTTATATTAGATTTTCCCTTGAAATAAATGCCAGCATTGCATTTGCCTTCTTTAGTACAGACTCAACCTGCAAATTAACCTTCTGGAAGTCTTGCACGAGAGCTCCTAAGTCCCTCTGCACCTCTAATGTTTGAACCTTTTACCAAAATGCATTATTGTACATTACCCAGGTTGTGCAATAATACTGCACTGGCCAGAACCAGAAAGTGAAATAGAACTAATCAGTGAAGCTGCCAACCTCAAGGATTCCTCAAGGTTTTCAGTGATCTCAGTCATGAACCATTTTTGGGGATTATGAGACTTTACATGATTAGAATACTATAAAGGGAGCTTGTCAAACACTAGCTCTATTCTGACCAACATTCAGAGTCCAATCTGAAACCTTGTCAATATAATTTTCGCTGTTGTGATCATCTTCACCTCGCCGTTCCTTTGCATGCCACTACCATCATTCCATTCATGTCAACTCACTGCTGTCAACATCTGATAGGCATTCCCAGTTTGTGTTAATTTATTTTAACTTAGCCTCATCAATGGTGGATAAATATGTATGGTGCAATTTGAGTTTGAAGGCGGTGAAGCCTTGAATTCTAATCCTGCTAAGGAACAGAAACTACAGAAAGTGCATCAATACAATGTTACATACATGGAGTATGGTTTTATTCCTTTCCCGTCAGATCAGCAACACCCCATTTGTCTTATTTGTAATACTGTACTATCTAATGAAGCCATGAAGCCATCAAGATTGCAGGAACACTACTGTAAAAGACACCCTGAAAAGGCTGCAATGAGCTGAAAATGTATATTGTGGAAAAAGTATTCCGATTAGGAACATGATTCTTTAATGTAACAGGACACCATGCTGGTTTAGTGGGATTTATATAAAAAAAGAAATTCCAAGTCTGTTTACAATCCATTGTGTAATTCATCGTCAACATCTTGCAGCCAAAAACTCAGCCATTGACTTTGTTCAAGCATGACTCTTGCAATATCTGCTATCAACAAAATTAAAGCTCATCCATTAAATAACAGAATACTTTGCCAGTTATGCCAAGACAATGATGAAGGGTTAGAACCCTTGCTTCATCACACTGAAGTGTGTTGGCTGTCAAAAAGCTGTTGCTTAAAACGTTTCTTTGATCTTTTTTGACACCGTGGTTGAATTTTTGCATAAAGTTGACAAGATGAACATTCTAAATATGAAACTGCAGAGTGAAATTTTCAATTTAATCCTGGCAAAATTTATTGGAAAATTGGAAATATATAAGCAAAACATTGGGAGAGAAATTGTTTCAACAGTATCTCTGTTTGGAAAGCATGGCTCACACCTGCAATCACTGAAGAAAGATTTTCAGAATTGATTCAAGGATTTGAATAACCTAGAAATTTTGGATTGGGTAATTAATCCACTTCTTTGCAAGTGGAAGAACAGGAAGAGAGCTTGCAAGAAGAAAGAGTCAAAATTCAGAATGATGAAGAAGCAAAAATGTTGGCCTTTGTGGTATGTGGCCACACTGTCATATGAAGTTTCCTGGTCTTTGAAGAGTCAAGCTGCACTTCATTGCATCTCCATCCCCCTACCTTGTTGAAATAGGTTTTAGTGCAGTGAACCACATACTCACAAAAAACAAACACTTTTGACATTGTAACATTTGCAGAATGAAGGATTTTGCTGTCACAACTCGAACCGATATTTCAACTCTTGCTAAAAACCATCAAGCTCAAGGATCACATTGATATCGAAGCTGCGTACAGCCGAGTACTGCATAAGCTACGTTTAAAGCGAAATAAATATTTAAAGCAGAATAATTTTTCTCATGTTAGCATACGGTAGATATGTTTTTACTCTGGGGGTGCCGGAAAGTATATTGGGCCTAAGACGGGTGTTGGCAAGTATGAATCTGCTTTAGGGGGGAATGTTAGGCTAAAAATGTTTGGGAAACACTGCCTTAAATTCATAAAGCCCAACCTACTTTGTACTCTTCCATACTTTCCTCATAGCTCCTCAAGCAGTTGCTTATTTCATTTTGGAAAGTTATTCCATTTGATTTCATAACCTTTTTATGCATCATATTCCAGATCACAGCTCACTGCTATTTTACGACGCTTTGAACTTGGGCAGAGTGAAAGATGGTATCAAAGTGTGACTTCTCCCAGCTCATCAGTGAAACAATTAAATTCTTCCTATTCTAATGTCTCTATTTTCCTTCTCAGGGTGGCTGGGGTCCTGTCAAAGTCTTTAATCTACAGTAGCACTCACACTGTCTTTCTGCATGGTGGTGCATTCCCATTCTTTTGGAACTCACTGATCGGCCGCATTTTGATATGTCCAGGTTCGGCCTGAAGTCAGCCACCTTCAGTGCATGGACTTACATGGCCCTGTGGACACAAACTCTCACTGGTGTCACAAACTGAAGCATAGTGGGGTTTTTTTTCATCGATTTGGAAAATGTCTCAGAGAGTGAGATTTTCAGGTTGTATGTTGTATGCCTTTTCTGATATTAAATGGAACCATTGGAATCATTGTCAAGTACCTCTGATCTATGCCTTTGGGTTACTGCCACAAATACTGTTGAAAGATAGCTTCTTTTAACCCTTCAAATTAAATCTCCATTTAAAAAAAAATTCTCTTCTCTTGTATAGTATGCACCCTGTCTCGTGGGAGTAAACATGGTAGTTTCAAGCTCCTATTTAATTTCTTTGGTGAAAAGCAGGTTCTTCAAAGTGCACTCACCTTGGTGATGTCCATGAGCTCTGAATCAAGCTGAGAGATGGCCTCCTGCACGGAGGGGTGCTGGGAGTAATTGCGTGCCAGAGTATCATGAATCTGGAGCTGTATCCGGGCTACCTGGCAGGATAAAGCATCAAGGAAAGAGGAGAAAACACCTTTGATTAAATTACAATCTGGAGGAAATAAAGAGAAGCATATAGTGCAGGTCTCTTAACAGCATTGATGTGTAGAGGGGTCTTGAGGTCAAAATCTTTAGCTTCTTGAAAGTGGCCACACAAATAGATAGGCTGGTAAAAAAAAGCATAAGGTGTGCTTGCTTGTCTTCAATGGTCAGGGACAGTGAATATAGGAGTAAGGAAGTGATGTTACAACTGTACAAAACTTGGGATTTTGTGTGCAGTTGTGACCATACCATTACAGTAAGGATACAGAGACATTAAATAGGTGCAGAAGAGGTTTACAAGGATACTGTCTGGATTAGGGAGCATGATCTATTGGAGAAGTCGGATAAACTTCGGCTGCTTTCTTTGAAGTGGTGAAAGCTGAGGGGAGAGTGATAGGTTTATAAGATTATAAGAAGCAAAGCTATATAGAATCTTTCGAACTAGGATTAAATGTCAAATACTAGAGGACATGGACTTAAGGCAAAACAGGGAAAGTTTAAAGGAGATGTGTGGGGCAAATTTCTTTTTGTTAGACAGCGATGATTGT
The DNA here is from genome assembly GCF_030144855.1 of Hypanus sabinus. NCBI lineage: Eukaryota > Metazoa > Chordata > Chondrichthyes > Myliobatiformes > Dasyatidae > Hypanus > Hypanus sabinus. Next base: position 254,926 of record NC_082712.1, read on the forward strand.
TGCTTGAAATGGCCTGCCAGTAGTAGTGGTGGAAGCAGACACAAAAATTGCTTTTAGGTTGCAGTAAGATGATGGTGCACACAGTTGCAGCAGCTTCAATGGGGTCAACCAAAGGTGTTATTGTCTTTTAAAAAGTATCTTATACAAACGCAAGACTCTGCTGGACATTAAGAACTTACAAGCCCATCAGCAAGTTGCTCGTTGGTGGAGATACTTAAGGAGCTGGATGGTGTGGGTCAAGCTGCTCCCTGCTACAGAGGAGTCAGTGAGCAAAGCTGCAGTCTAACAGTGAGTGATCACCTTAGTCACTTTTTTTGTGATCACAAAATCCTGTTGGGCATTGTTATTGTGAAATGCTGGAGGCCCGTATCTTAAAAAGGATGTGCTAAAACTGGACAGGGTTCAAAGGAGGTTCACGAAAATGATTCCAGAATTGAATAGCATTTCATATGAAGAGTGTTTGATGGCTCTGGGACTGTATTAACTGGAATGTCCTTTTAGAATGGAGATGAGGAAGAGTTTCTTTAGCCAGAGTGTGGTGAATCTGTGGAATTCTTTGCTACAAGCAGCTCAGCTGTGGAGGCCAAGTCTTTATGTTTATTTAAGGTAGAGGTTAATAGATTTTTGACTGGGAGAAGGCAGGAGATTGGGGCTGAGAGGACAATTGGAACAGTCATGATGAAATGGTCGAGCAGACTTGTTGGGCAAAATGCGCTAATTCAGCTCCTATACCTTATAGTCTTATGTCAGTAATAATACCGGATTCTAATTCTGAATACCCATAGAGAAAGAGCATGCTTCTATATTATATGAAGTTACCATAAGCTGCTAGTAGCAGCTGTAAAGGTAGGAAGAATTATAATATTTAAAAGACATTTAGAAAGGTCTGTGAGTAGGAAAGGCCTAAAGATATTTGGGTCAGAGCCAGCTCAATGAGGATCGGTCAGTTGCACATGGACAAACACACATAAAATGCTGGAGGAACTCAGCAGGCCAGGCAGCATCTATGGAAAAGAGTATAGTCAACAATTCCAGCTGAAATCCTCCAGCAGGACTGGAGAAGAAAAGCTGAGAAGTAAATTTAAAAGGTGGGTGGAGGGAAGAGAGAAACACAAGGTGAAAGGTGAAACCTGGAGGGGGAAGGATGAAGTAAAGAGATGGGAAATTGATTGGTGAAAAGAGATAGAAAGCCATGGAAAAAAGAAAAGGTGGTGGGGGGGGAGGAGGGCCAGAGAGTGGCAATGGGCAGGCAAAGGGGGGAGGGTTGACATTACAGAAAACTCAAGAAATTGATGCTCATGCCATCAGATTGGAGGCTACCTACATGGACTATAAGGTGTTGTCCCTCCAACCTAAGTGTGGCCTCATCTCAAAAGTGGGGGAGATCATGGATAGACACATTGCGATGAGAATGGGAAGTGGCCATTGGGAGATCCCACTTTTTCTGGTGGACAGAGTGTAAGTGCAGCTAAGTGTGAGAGTCCATAAGTTTATAAAAGACATCAGTGGATAAGCTGTCTCCAGAGATAGAGACAGTGAGATTGAGAAAGGGGAGGGAGGTGTTGGAAATAGACGAGGTATAACGGTGTACTACACAGAGCGCTGAAATAATGACACTGAGTCGGTGAGCTGCAGTTGCAAAAGAGGTTTATTCAAACTTCGCGGCCTCGCTTTAAAGCCTTCCTGATCCCACCCTCCCCGGGCGGGAATACTGTAAGGGGCGCGTATTCACAGTGCCGTCCCGCATGCGGGCTTCTCCCCTTGCTGGTGAAGCAGGCTTGGCGCCCTCTTTGGGACCTGCCTCAATGCCGGCGCGCGCCGCTTTGTGAGTCGGTTTGAGTGTGCTGGGAAGTGGGTCGCCACATAACCCCCCCCCCCCCCAGAACCGGCAAGACACCCCCCAATGTCCACAGTCTGGGTTGGACTCTGTTTGGGAGGTCTGCCTCTGTGCCGTGGTGCCTGAATCTCGACCGGCTGTGCTAAGTCCACATGGGCTGGTTTGAGTTGGTCCACTGTGAAAACCTCCTCTTTCCCCCCAATGTCCAGCACGAATGTGGACCCGTTGTTTCTGATCACCGTAAACGGCCCCTCGTAGGGCCAGTGTAGCGGTGCCCAATGTCCGCCCTGTCATACAAAAACAAACTTACAGTTTTGCAGGTCTTTGGGTACGCAGGTTGGGTTCTGCCCATGCTATGAAGTGGGTATGGGGGCCAGGTTACCAAGCCTCTCGCGTAGTCTGCCCAGAACTGCTGCGGGTTCTTCCTCTTGCCCCTTTGGTGCTGGTATGAACTCTCCTGGGACGACCAGGGGTGGACTGTACACCAACTCAGCCGACGATGTGTGAAGATCCTCTTTGGGCGCTGTGCGGATTCCAAGCAGGACCCAGGGAAGCTCGTCCACCCAGTTAGGCTCTTTGAGGTGGGCCATGAGAGCCGACTTCAGGTGACGGCGGGAACGCTCCACTAGTCCGTTCGACTGTGGGTGGTAGGCAGTTGTGTGGTGCAGCTGTGTCCCCAAAAGGCTGGCCATAGCTGACCACAGGCTGGAGGTGAACTGGGCGCCTCTGTCGGAGGTAATGTGGGCCGGTACCCCAAAGCAAGATACCCAGGTGGCAATCAGTGCCTGGGCGCAAGATTCGGAGGTGGTGTTGGTGAGTGGGACCGCCTCTGGCCATCTTGTGAACCAGTCCATGATAGTCAGGAGGTGCCGCGCTCCTCGTGACACTGGCAGGGGCCCCACGATATCCACATGAATGTGGTCGAAACGCCGGTGGGTGGGATGGAACTGCTGCGGCAGGGCTTTGGTGTGCCGCTGCACCTTGGCTGTTTGGCAGTGCATGCACGTTCTGGCCCATTCACTGACCTGCTTGCGGAGTATGTGCCAAACGAACCTGCTGGAAACCATCCGGACAGTCATCCGGATGGAGGGATGCACCAAGTTAGGAATGGAGTCAAAAACACGGCGCCGCCAGGCTGCCGGAACGACGGGGCGGGGTTGGCCAGTCACAGAGTAGGGTCCTCTCACCTGGGCCTACAGGGAGGTCCTGGAGCTGCAAACTGGAGACTGCAGTCCTTTAACTAGGGATCTCCTCGTCTGCCTGCTGCACCTCGGCCAGTGCTTCATAGTCTACCCCCTGGGACAGGGCTTGGATGTTAGGGCGGGAGAGGGCGTCCGCCACGAAATTGTCCTTTCCCGAGACATGCTGGACATCCATCGTGTATTCGGAGATGTAGGACAGATGTCGCTGCTGGCGGGACGACGAGGGGTTGGATGCTTTCGTGAACGCAAAGGTAAGCGGTTTGTGGTCCATGAACGCGGTGAAGGGCCTACCTTCTAAGAAGTACCTGAAATGCCGGATTGCCAGGTATAGCGCCAACAGTTCCCAGTCGAAAGCACTGTATTTGAGCACTGTATAGGCGTTTGCTGAAGAACGCCAGAGGTTGCCAGTGACCCTCGATGAGTTGTTCCAGTACTCCACCAAATACTGTGTTAGATGCGTCCACTGTGAGGGCGGTAGAGACGTCCGTTCTGGGGTGAACTAGCATCGCGGCGTTTGCCAAGGCTTCTTTGGTTTTAATGAAAGCAGCAGCGGACTCCTCGTCCCAGGTAATGTCCTTGCCCTTACCCGACATGAGGGCAAACAGGGGGCGCATGATTCGGGCAGCTGAAGGGAGGAAGTGGTGGTAGAAATTCACTATACCTACGAATTCCTGAAGGCGTTTGATTGTGTTGGGTCAGGGGAAATGGCGGACTGCATCTACCTTGGTGGGCAGAGGGGTTGCCCCGTCTTTAGTAATCCTGTGGCCCAGGAAATCGATGGTGTCGAGCCCGAACTGGCATTTGGCCGGGTTGATTGTCAGGTCGTATTCACTCAGTTGGGCGAAAGTTGACGGAGGTGGGACAGATGGTCCTGACGACTGCTGCTGGCTATGAGGATGTCCTCCAAACAGATGAAAGCGAAGTCCAGGTCGCGTCCCACCGGGTCCATTAACCACTGAAACGTCTGTGCGGCATTCTTTAGGCCGAACAGCATGCGGAGGATCTCAAAAAGGCAGAAAGGGGTGATGAGTGCCATCTTGGGGTCGTCGTCCGGATGCATCGGGATTTGATGGTATCCCCGGACAAGGTCTACCTTGGAGAAGATCCGTGCGCCGTGCAGGTTTGCTGCAAAGTCCTGAATGTGCGGCACAGGGTAGCAGTCCGGTGTTGTAGCCTCGTTCAGCCTGCGGTAGTCGCCTCATGGTCTCCAGCCCCTGCTGCTTTGGGCACCATGTGCAGGGGGGAGGCCCATGGGCTGTCGGACCGCCATCTGATCCCCAATTCCTCCATCCTTTTTAACTCCTCCTTCGCCAGTCGGAGCTTGTCCGGGGGAAGCCTTCGAGCACGGGCGTGGAAGGGTGGTCCTTGTGTCGGGATGTGGTGCTGTACACCAAGTCTGGGCATGGCTGCCATGAACTGCGGTGCCAGAACTGATGGGAAATCTGCCAGGACTCTGGTGAAGTCGTTGTCGGACAGCGTGATGGAGTCTAGGTGTGGGGACGGCAACTGGGCTTCACCCAGGGAGAACGTTTGAAAGGTCTCGGCATGGACCAGTCTCTTCCTTGGCAGGTCGACCAGTAGACTGTGAGCCCGCAAAAAATCCACTCCCAGGAGTGGTTGGGCTACGGCAGCCAGTGTGAAGTCTCACGTGAACCGGCTGGAGCCGAACTGTAGCCGCACCGTATGGGTGCTGTAGGTCCTTACTGTGCTGCCATTCGCGGGCCTCAGGGTGGGACCCGGTTCTCTGTTGTGGGTGTCGTAACTCGTCGGAGGCAAGACACTGAACTTGGCTCCAGTGTTGACCAAAAAGCGGCGTCCCGACTGCTTGTCCCAGACATACAGGAGGCTATCCTGATAGCCAGCCGCCGTAGCCATCAGCGGCGGCTCGCCCTGGCATTTCCTGGGAACTTGCAGGGCGGGCTACAGCAGTGGGCTTCTGCGCCCCATTGGTGGTGGTAGAAGCACCATTGTTCATTGGTCTCCTCACCCCTGCCTCTGGGGTTAGCGGGCTCTGCGGCCAGGCCTGGTCTGGTTTGCTGCTGGGAGCGTGGCCTGGTAATCTGTGCGACGGACGCCCCACTCTCCTTCTTGGCTTTCCACAGCACGTCTGCCTGGGCCACCACCTTCCGGGGGCCGCTGAAATCCGCGTCAGACAGCAGCAGGCACATGTCCTCGGGCAGCTGCTCCAGGAATGCCTGCTCAAACATGAGACAGGGCTTGTGACCTCCGGCCAGGGACAGCACCTCGTTCATCAAAGCCGACGGTGGCCTGTCCCCCAAACCATCCAGGTGCAGTAAGCGGGCAGCTCGCTTGCGCCGTGAGAGTCCGAAAGTCCTTATGAGCAAGGCTTTGAATTCTGTGTATTTGACGTCCGCTGGTGGCGATTGTATGAACTCCTCAACCTGGGTGGCTGTCTCCTGGTTGAGGGAGCTCACCATGTAGTAGTAACATGTGGTATCCGAGGTTATCTGCCGAATGTGGAATTGGGCTTCTGCTTGCTGGAACCATAGGTGAGGTCGCAGCGTCCAGAAGCTTGGCAGTTTTAATGAAACTGCATGAATAGATGCGGCGTTGTTATTCTCCGGTCCAAATATCGCTTGGGCCATCGGGGTCACCAATTGTGGCGGTGTGCTACACGGAGCGCTGAAATAATGACACGGAGACGGTGAGCTGCAGTTGCAAAAGAGGTTTATTCAAACTTCACGGCCTCGCTTTAAAGCCTTCCTGATCCCGCCCTCCCCGGGTGGGAATACTGTAGGGGGCGCGTATTCACAGTGCCGTCCCGCGCGCAGGCTTTTCCCCTTGCTGGTGAAGCAGGTTTGGCGCCCTCTTTGGGACCTGTCTCAATGCCGGCGCGCGCCGCTTTGTGAGCCGGTTCGAGTGCGCAGGGATGTGGGTCACCACAAAGGTAAATTTGAGGGCAGGGTGAAAGTTGGATGAAGTCAACAAATTCAGCGTGGCTGTAGGAAAGCACCAATGCAGAAGTCGATGTAGTGTAGGAAAAGTGTGGGATTATCACCAGCGTAGGCTTGGAACATGGACAATTCCATGTAGCTAACAAACAGGCAGGCTTATTGGGACCCATGTGAGTGCCCTTGGCTACACTTTTTGTTTGAAGGAAGTGGAAGGAGCCAAAGAAGTTACACATGGGTTGTCAAAACAAATTTGGCTATAGAGACTACTCTATGTTGTATAAAAATGACTATATAAAAAAGGAACTTGAAAAATAGTAACCTGCAGATGCTGGAAATCTGGGGAGGGTGGTGGTGGGAGCTCTGTAAAACAGTGAGCCAGGCAGAAAACTTGGGAAGTAAATGGAGATAATACATCTAATTGGTAGTCTTACATCAAAACTTGGAATTGTGAGAAAATACTGTAACCGTGTCTTAATATACAAAGAAGGCATAGTGATAGAGAGAACATTTGTGATAGTGTGGAGACCAAGAAAGACTTAATAAGACAAACTGGTTGTGAAGGTTCATTCTTTGATGTGTTCAGGTATAAACAGAATAAGATAATGAAATCAGGAATGAGGGAAAATCATTACTAGATGTGAGAAATGCAAAAGAACAGAAGTTGCTGATAATCTGAAATAAGAGTGCTGAAAGTACTTCATAGATAATGCAGAATCTATGGAGAATCAGAAATTAAGTTAACTTTATAGATTGAAGCTGGTGATGGGAAGGAAATCACCGTTCAGGAAATTAATAGATGTCCCCTCATCCCTCGCAGATAATCTATGATTGGGCATTTTGCCTGGAGCAGGCAAACTTTAGGGTAAATACTTGTCATTAAAAAAAAAGGTGTTCTTAAAAAGTCAGTCCAAATTGAGAGAAACTGAACATTTCAGGATGACGACTTCGTTAGGGAGCATCCATCATCATCTCTTTACACTAGACACCACCTAATCAGGTGTGTATATCCAACACCTGCAGTTATTTTCTTGATTTACAGTACCACAAAGCTGTTTGTGGGCATTTCCTCAAGGTTAAATCTTAACTACAAAAAAACTTTGAATTAAGTACTTCATGGCTATGAGGTGCTTTTGGGTTCCAAGTTTTGCCATCTTTTATTTGGATTTTGAAAATGTTTCCCAGGATCTCTCGATTTTTATTTCATCCATTTAAGAGTCTCTTAAATGTTCTCAATGTTCTTGTATCTTGTTATTTTTGTAATGGAAGCATGTTGCATGCATCTACATCTCTGTAGAACAAACCTATTTCTGACATCACCCCTATACTCTCGCCCAAACATCTTAAAGTTATGTTCCTTTGTAATAGCCATTTCCACCCTGGGGAAAAGTCTCAATGAATTAAGATGTCATGGGGAGAGAGGAATTGTTGATATTTTAGACAAAATCCTCCTCAAGCTGCATGTGTGAGTATTGTGTCTAGTCCTAATCAACACACCGCAGGCAGAATGTTATAGCAGTATAAGAGTGTAGAGGTGGATTCATCAGGATATTCCCTAGAAAAAAGGAATATAGTTACAAGGAAAGATTGGGTAGGGTGGGTTTACTCTCTCTGGAATGTACGAGGCTGCAGAGAGACTTTATTGGGGTTTATAAAGTTATGAGAGTCATTGGACAGATAATTGTCCTTACCTAGAAGGGGGTGTTGACATGTTAAGAAATCTGTTGAGGCAAGTTTTTCTGACAAAAGGTAGTGGTTACAGTGAACCAGCTGCCAGAGAAAGATACAATTACAGAATTTAACTTACAATTGGATACGAAAGGAATAGGGCATGATTGGCATGAATGAGATGGGTGGTTGGGCCCATTTCTATGAGTCTATAATAGAATTTCACACCTCCATTTTCTCCTCCAGTTCATGCAGAAACTCGCCATCAGCTGCCTGTGATGATGTTGCTGTGGAGCTTTTAGCACTGAGGATGGCCCGAGATATATACTCAATCCTCTGTTGCAGCGAAATTTCGGTGCTGGTTTATAGAACAAACAATATCACAGATTAGGGTGATGAATAAAGCACAGTGCATATTATGAAATAAAATTAATCTTGGTAATGAGATCACCAGATTGTCCACAAAACCCATTTGGTTCAATAATGTCCTTCAAAGAAGAAAATCGTACATTTTTATTCATTCTGGCCTCTCTATGATAAACAGCAATGTGATTAACAGAACTGTCCTCTGAAATGTCCCAGTAAGCCACTCAATATTCAGCAAGACTGCACCACAAAATCTGTGACGTTTAAGAGGATTGGAACAACTGGCATTGAAATAGGAAACAATGTACCTGTATTCCACTGAGTTTACGTCATGAACCCTGCCAGCTTGGCACCTGTATTTGTTAATTGGTGTCTTAACTAGAGTTGTTATGCCCTTGTACTTTCTGTTTAATCTTGTCCAGTTAATTGTGACTGGAATGGGTGTTCCACATTCTATGATTATGTAAAGCGAACTCCTGATTAGTGCTCATCACAGGGTCCTTGTGTGCGTGTTTCAAGAATGATTTGTCTCACAGTGTCTCTCAGTCAAGCCACCAAAGTTCAGTTGCATTTCCAATGAATAAACTCTTGTTTCTGTCTCAATATGGGAGTTTGTCGTTCCTCTGCTCCTGGGTTCGGTCATCTGTCAGCACACACTGTGACAGTTTAAAAAATAAAAACACTGTTGCTTGGCAAGGCAGATACAGGAATCATGTGAAGTGTTTAGAACCAGTGGTCAGTGTCCAACTGTTTCGTCCCAAAGAAGAAGCAACACACAAAAAGATGATGGGGTAACTGTGACTTACAAGAGAAGTTAGGGATAGTATAAAAGCAATAGAATGTGGGAGATTGAGGGGTGATTTGAAAGAGGCATAGAAGATTATTAGGGGCAAAGAAAAGGTGAAAGCACTTTGTCTTTTCCTCAGGGAGGGGATGTGAAAAACAGGATTATGGGCCAAACGTGGGTGAGTTTTCAAGCTGAATGAATCAGACTTTTAAAAAATCTATTGGGGGGGGGGGGGAAGAAGATGAAATAACCAATAATATGAAGGAAGATTGGACCTTCTTTTAGAGAAATATGCAGATTTAGAGACAGGCAAGAGTGGACCACTAGAAAATAATGCTGGAGAAGTAGTAATTGGGAACAGAGAAATGGCAAGGAATCATTGTGTCAATTCCACAGTGGAAGATATAAGAAACATGTCAGAAATTCAGGAGAGTCAGTGAGCAAAGGTGAGTGTAGTGGCTATTACTAAGGAGAAGGTACAAGGAAACTGAAAGGCCCAAAGATTGTTAAGTCACCTGGACCAGATGGACTGCACCCCAGAGTATTGAAAATTAGCTGAAGAGATGGTGGAGACATTATTATTGCTCTTTCAAGAATTACTGTAGTCAGGGAGGATTCAAGAGAATTGGAAAACTGCAAACATGAGAGAGTGAGAGGCAGAAGTCAGGAAATTATTAGACTGATTAGCCTGACCTTAGTGATTGGTAACATTTTAGATAATGTTAATATAGTTTTGAAATTGTGTTAATACAAATTGTGAAATCTATATATTAATCTATATAATTCATGCATTTTCTAAATAATAAAATGTACCACAACCTTTCCTTTGAAACATTTCAGAGCTTCAATGCATTCACACTGTCCCTATTTCAAATTACAACACTTTTACAAATTACAAATTATAATAAACACAGAATGGCAGTTGTTAGCTCATTGTTAATAAACCGCTGGCCTGCTGAACCATCTAGTCAAAATATTTTACTTTTGCCATTGTGCCTGTCAGTTGTTTTGATTGCCTGACATCATTTAAATAACTTAAAGAGCTGTGCAGTTTTCTAGCAGTGTAAAAATTTTCTGCTCAGAGCAATGGTTGGACTGCGCAGTTGGTAGGAAAAAATTACAGAAGATGTTAGTGGTGATCTGTGGAATTCAGCCTTCACAACTTTCTATGGTAACATCATTACTTGGTGTGTTTAAGGCAAAGAGAAAGACAAGGTTTGGATTGGTGACGGTATTGGCTCAAAAAACTCTGTGACTCTGGGTTTCCTCTGGGTGCTCCGGTTTCCTCCCACAGTCCAAAGCCATACCGGTTGGTAGGTTAATTGGTCATTGTAAGTTGTCTCATGATTAGGCTATGATTAAATTGGGGAATTTCCGGGCAGTGTGGTTTGAAGGGTCAGAAGGGCCTACTTCACACTGTACATCAATAAATAAGAGATAAAGTAGGATGCTAAATCCTTGAGGAGGCTTTGGTAAAGGAGGTGCAACGAAGAATAAGCAACAATTTATTTTTGCTGTTATCCTTTGTAGCTGATTCAGTGTGTAAGGCAGAAAGGCAGCTAGAACAGTGGAAATGCTGCTATTGCAAGATCTGGGAGGTGCAGCTCCAGATACATCAGTTCAAGGGCTAGAGCTGGATTCCAATGTACATTCTGGAGTCTGAGAACATCAAAGGATGACTGACAGATGACCACCAGGTAAAGTTAGGGGAGTAAGCAGTCAGTGCAGGGTTCCCTTGTGGCCATTCTTACCACTATTTGGTATATCTATTTTGGTACTGCTGAGGGGAATTTTCTTTCAGGGATTAGGAGCAGTAGTCAAGTCTTGGTACTGAGAAGCAGACATCAGAAGCAATTAGTTATAATGAATGAGTCATGATCTGAAAGGAAGCGAATTGTTTTCCCTCAATGAGTGGCCATTCCCTTAACACAGAGCTCTGTAACAGTGCTGCCTCATCCTTTACCTGTGCATGTCTGCAAGGCGAGCCAGAATTCGTGCAGCATTGCTGAAATTTCTGTTTTTCTCATAATATCTCCACAACAGATCCATATAGCGAACTCTGTTCTGATCGTGCTTTGCCATCCGAACTAAATATGGTTCAAGATATGGTGAATTTACCTGCATGTAAACAGAGTGTTTAGCAGGCCATCAACATTGAGCACCTATAATTGCTGCATATATAGACAATGGTCAATCCCAGCTTGAGTTCAATTGAATTGAATTGAGTTATTTCTTACATCCTTCACATACATGAGTAAAAATCTTTACATTATGTCTCTGTCTAAATGTGCAATATGCAATCACAGTAATTTATAACAAATAGAACAGTCATGTAACATAGAAATACACTCAAATCAGCATGAGTTAATCACGCCGATGGCCTGGTGGAAGAAGCTGTCCTGGAGCCTGTTGATCTTGGCTTTTATGCTGCGGTACAGTTTCACGGATGGTAGCAGCTGGAATAAATTGTGGTTGGGATGGCTTGGGTCCCCAGTGATCCTACAGGCCCTTTGTTACACACCTGTCCTTGTAAATGTTCTGAATCACGGTAAGTTCACATCTACAGATGCACTGGGCTGTTCGCACCAGTCTCTGCAGAGTCCTGTGATTAAGGGAGGTAAAATTCCCATACCAGGCAGTGATGCAGCCAGTCAGGATGCTCTCAAATGTGTCCCTGTAGAAAGTTCTTAGGATTTACCAAAGTCTAAGGGTCTGAATTCTTAGGGAACAGTGATCACAGTATGATCCAGTTTACATTGAAATTTGAGAGGAAAAATAACATCCAATGTGTCGGTATTTCAGTGGAATAGAGGAAATTACAATGGCATGAGAGGGGTACTGGCCGAAGTTGACTGGAAAGGGACATTTGCAGGAAGGATAGCAGAATTCTTGCACTTGGAATTCTTCTTATTCCAAATAAGAAGAAATTTTCAAAAGGAAGAAGGACACTGCCGTGGCTGACAAGTGAAGTCAGAGCCAAAGTAAAACCAAAAGATTGGGCATACAAGGAAGCCAGAGCTAGTGAGAAGATAGAGGATTGGGAAGCTTTTAAAAACTTGCAGAAGGAAGCTAAGAAGGTCATTAGGAAGGAAAAGATGAACTATGAAAGGAAGCTGGTGACTAATATCAAAGAAGATTTTAAAAGCTTTTTTTAAGTATATAAAGGATAAAAAAGTCGAGAGTAGATATAGGACCAATACAAAAATGATGCTGGAGATATTGTAATGAGAGATGCAGAGATGGCGGAGGAACTGAATGCATATTTTGCATCAGTTTTCACAGTGGAAGATGTCTGCAGTATACTGGACGTTCAAGAGTGTCAGGGAAGTGAAGTTTGTGCAGTGAAAATCATGTCTGACAAAGGTTCCAGTGACATTATCATCCAGAATGGCAGCTTAAGTCAATAGCTTCTCTGGAAAAACGCACATTTTGCCCCGTTAATTCATCAAATATAAGATCTTTCGAAAATATCTGAATTGATAAGGGGGGCAAGAATGGGGAAAAAGAGTGGAGATTAAAAAAAAGCATCACTGTGGAGCCTATGGACGAGCAGGGTGCAGCAAGCGGCTCTCCTACCCAAATGCATGGTAGCGAGGCTGATGATGGGCCTTGTTCAGGTGAAGCAGCAAATATGATAAAAATTCTGGAAGAGATACGGGGATTCCAATAAGATATAAAACAGCAACTAAATGATATCAAGTCAGAGCTCGCCATGCCAATCAAAAAGTAGCAGTGGCAGAGACACGAATTGAGAAGGTGGAAGATTGAGTGCAAAATGTGGAACGGATACTAAGTAAGACGAGAGAAACATTAAATCAACAAGAAAGCAAGCTGCTTGACCAGGAGGGAAGATCACAGTGGAAAAATATCAGGATTACAATGTTCCTGAAGGAGCAGAGGGTTTGTCTATGATGGAGTTTGTAGAAAAATTGCTGTGGGATGTGCTAGAGATTCCTTTGACTATGGAGCTTGAAACTGAGAGGACACATCGCCCGCTCGCCCCACGGCCTACTGGACACAGAAAAGATAAGCCACGCTCAATAGTAATTAGATTCCTTCGATACAATACCAAGGCAGAGATTCCACAAAGGTCCTGGGGAAAGAAGAGGGTGTTTTTGGACAGGAAATCAATTTATTTTGATCAAGATTACCCCCCACCCCCGGCGGTCCTGCAGAAACGTAACGAATACTCTGAAGTAATGCAAACATTAAAGCAAGGTAGAATTAGATTCCAAACTCTGTACCCTGCTAAACTGCGAGTATTATGAAGATGGAATCCAACTGTATCAGACAGTGGAAGAAATGACTACAGACATGAAGGGCAGAGGATTGCCGGTCAGTGTGATCAAACCAAGGGAAAGCCTGGCTGAGCAGTTGTCCCGCTCTGCTTGGGAAATAGTGAGAGAATCGAGAAAGCAGGGGACAGGAGGAGGGCGAGAGAAGTAGATCAGGAAGAGACTGAGTTTTCCAAAGACAGCCTTCACCCCCTCCAGAAGGGCCATAAAGTTTGGCTAACTTTAAAAATGTTGATAAGCTAAACAGAAGCAAAAATAGATGGTGCTATACCTATCTGAAGAAATACTTATTATAATGTGGATTTTATATTACTCATGTTTTTTTTATTCATTCATTCACTCCTTTTTCCCCACCTAAATGAGAATATATATATGGGAGGAATACACAGGGAAATGTTTTCTGTGTAATGGATATAGATTTGTTCACTTACGTTTATGGGTACTGTTATGGGGGCCCCCAACTCACAGGGAGGAAGGGCTATCCCCTACAGCTAGACGTTTCCTCTAGCTCAACCCAGGGTCATCTACTAGAGATTTCAGCCTTGGAATCACACCTTAGTTGCCTTTTTAAAAAAATTATTCGTGTTTCTTGGTTCTTATTTATTCAGGGAGTAGATCGATACATTTTATTCTGCTAATTTCAATGATTTAGTGACAGATAAATACACATGGCTAAGGACAAAGTAAAATTATTTCTTTTAATGTCAATGGGCTGTTAAATGCAATCAAACACGGTAAAATTCTACCCAAAATGAAAAAAGAACAAGCCCATGTAGTATATTTACAGGAAACTCACTTAAGTGACAATGAGCATGGTAAACTAAAGAGAATGGGCTTCACTAATTTGTTTTTCTCCTCATATAAATCAGGACATAGGAGAGGAGTTGCCAATCTTATCTCCAGCAAGGTAATTTTTGAAAAAGTATTCGAAATGGGAGATAAGGAAGGCAGATATGTTCTGGTAAGGGGGAATATAGACGGAAATTCAGTTACTTTATTGAATATATACGCACCCCCAGGAACTGATATTAGTTTCTTTCAGATAATTACTAATATTATGATAACGGAAACAGAAGGTCTCCTGATATGTGGGGGAGACTTAAATTTACAATTACAACCAAAGTTAGAATCTTCCAATAGAAAAACCTATGAAACAAAATCCTTCCATAAGAAAGTTAATACACTTGGGTCTCGGCCCGAAATGTTGACAGTGCTTCTCCCTATAGATGCTGCCTGGCCTGCTGCGTTCCACCAGCATTTTGTGTGTGTTGCTTGAATTTCCAGCATCTGCAGATTTCCTCGTGTTAACACTTTCTCAGGATGTTGGCCTAATTGATATATGGAGGGACTTTTTCCCCAACAGAAGAGATTACACTCAGAATCAAGGGATTCTGCCCCCAATTCTGTATATACAAGAATAGACTATTTAATAACTCTTGAAAAAGACAAGGACAAAATAAACACATGTGGAATTGGGACAATAGATGTAAGTCACCATGCACCTATATATTTATCTGTTGATTTTGACCTACAACCAAAGAATACTATTTGGAATCTAAATTCAAATCTACTCAATGATCCCTACTTTAAGGAACAAATTAAAAAAGAAATTAGTTTTTACATAGAATACGATAGTGTAGAGGGCAGTTTGCTCGGGAGAACACGCGCAGAGTCGCCAGTTACTGCATTTGTGGCTAATGATAACGGAGAGGTTTCACCTCCCATTCTATGGGATACTCCGAAGGCTCTTTTAAGAGGGAAAATTATAGCGATATCTTCACATAAGAAAAAAAACAAGGAACAAAACATTAGAGGAATTACAAAATAGACTGAAGGAACTAGAAAAAAAAAACAAATTGAATTTGGCACAGGATACATTAGAGGAAATTAAACAAAATTAGGAATGAAATTAATAGTTTGGCTATGCAAGAAATCATGAAAAATTTAATGTTTCTGAAACAGAGACATTATGAAAGTGGATCTAATTCTATGACTATATTGGCATGGAAACTGAAAAGAAAGATAGCAGAAAATACAATTTATAGAATTAAGGATCCAAGAACAAAAATGATAACAAATAAGCTAAGTCAAATTTAAGAAGCTTTTGAAGTGTTTTACAAAACTCTATTTCCAAAGTTCCGGGGGGGGGAGGAGCATAACCCAAATTAACACCTTCCTAAATTTTCTAGAGTTACCCACTTTAAGCGAAGAACAAAATAGAACGATGACTGCTGACACAACTGAAGTTGAACTTAAAGCTGCAATTAGTAGGCTTAAATTAAGCAAGTCACCAGGATCAGATAGGTATATGGCAGAATACAAAGAATTTAAAAATGTGGTAATTTCTGTCTTATTCCCCACACTTAACTGGACTCCAAAGAAGGCACAAATGCCACCCAGCTGGAAGGAAGCGATAATCTCAGCTATACCGAAAGAAGGCAAGGAAAAAATGCAATGTGGGTCATTTAGACCAATAGTATTTACCTCCATCATGGCCAAAAGATGAGAAGAGTTTCTACCCATACTGATACATAACAATCAGACAGGTTTTAAACGCAACTCCAAACACAAGACAATTTACGAAGGACACTTCACATTATGGATCATATACAAAAAAATAAAATAGAAGCAATAGTGATAAGCGTGGACCCTGAAAAGGCATTTGATTATGTTAATTGGAATTTTCTTTACAGAGTTTTACATAGATTTGGTTTCCATGACACAATTATTAAAACTATACAGACAGAATATGACAATTCTACTGCTAGGATTAAAATCAAAGGGTATATATCAAATAGTCTTACCCTAGAAAGATGCACGAGACAGGGTTGTGCATGGTCACCGCTACTCTTTGCGTTATATCTGGAACCATTAGCTCAATACATCAGACAAAATGAAGATATCAGGGGAATTACTATTAAAGGGACAGAGCATAAATTGGCTTGTTATGCGGATGACATTTTGATCTATCTAGGGCAACCAACATACTCTTTACCTAAATTGATGAAATCCTTTGAACAATATGGTCAATTATCAGGATAGAAGATCAACATAGATAAAACCCAATAACTTTCATATAACTATAGCCCACCAATAGAAATTGAAAGTAGATATCCCTGGACATGGCAAACAGAGTCTTTCAAATATTTGGGCATCATTATGCCAAAAGATTTGGCAAAATTATCAGAATGCAATTATCAGCCTATATATATAAAAAATTAAGGAAGATATAACAAGATGGAACCTAATTCCTTTATTGAGTCTCAGTTCAAGGATTGAATTTATGAATATGAATATACTGCCAAGATTATTACATCTCTTTCAGATTCTACCAATAAAGATTAATCAAAATCAATTCAATGAATGGAACAAAACGTTATCAAGATATATTTGGCAGGGTAAAAGGCCTAGAGTTCGTCTCAAAACTTTGCAATTAGCCAAGGAAAAGGGGGGATGGGGCCTACCTTCTCTTAGAGATTATTATTTTGCAGCACAGTTGAGAGCTGTGATACGTTGGTGCAACCCATCATATGATGCTCAATGGAAAAACATTGAGGAGGAGATACTTTCCATCCCCATACAGGCAATTTTGGCTGATAACAACCTACAAAGGTACATAAATACTATTGATAACCCATGGGTGAAATGGACTCTTAAAATATGGAAAACTGTTATAAAATATAAACTACAGGAAGATATTGCAATTCTTAAATGGTGTGCAAATGACTCAGATTTTATGCTGAATAAACTGGATGCTAGATTTAAGGATTAGACAGCTAAAGGAATAACAGTTCCTTGCAATATAATGAAAGAAGGAACATTTCAGTTTTGAAATGCTTGAAGAGAAACACTTATTAGAAAAACATACTTTTATTGGTATTTACAGATGCAATATTTTAATAGGATGGTTAAAGATGTAACCAAGGCAAAAACATCTTTGATAGAGCTATTTAGAAAAGAATATAATTCAGGTAATGGTAGTAGAATCATTTCAAGTGTGTATAAGGGTTTGTCAAACCTTAAAACACATTCGATTTCATACATTAAAACAAAATGGGAGAAGGAAGGAGGGATAATTATATCTGAGGAAGAATGGACAATAATATGGAGGTATCAATGGAAGTGTACCAGTTCACAGAAATGGAGGGAGTTTGGATGGAAAAACTTGATATTTTATTATACCCTCTCAGAAATCCCATTATGATAGTAACCTCCCTGTTTGCTGGAGAAATTGTGGAAATCAAAATGCAAACCATTATCATATTTTCTGGGAAAGCCCCGTTATCAAAGACTATTGGAGTGGGATACACAAGACATCTTTAAATGTGAAATACCCTTAGAAAGTAAGACCATATATTTTGGGCATATACCTCAAGAATGGTTGAAAAGAGATAAATATTTAATGAATATACTGCTGGTGGCTGGTAAGAAGACTCTTACTAGGAAATGGTTATCACAGGAGAGCCCAATCTTAAATGCATTGATGGAAATTACAATGGACATTTACAAAATAGAGAAGATAACAGCATCTGTTAATCATAAGTTGGAACAATTTGATTCATACTGGGAAAATTGGTTAAATTACCTAACACCTCACAAGCCTGATTTTATCCTTACAAATCAATGAATATGTTGTAAAAAAAAATGACTCCCAGCTTGTACCTAGTTTTCTCCTTTCACTTGTTCTTCCTTTTCTCTCTTTTCTATAAGTGTATACCTCAGATAAATATTATGTGGAGATTTGTGGCATATATGATTATATATGAATATCTGAAATACATCTTATAAAAATGATTGTTTGACGATGAACTTCAATAAAAAATAAACTACAAAAATAAAAGAAAATCACATCTGAGAAGGTGCTCAGGAAGCTTAATAGTCTGAGGGTGGATAAATCTCCTGGACCTGATGGAATGCACCCTCAGGTTCTGAAGGAGGTAGCTGAAGAGATTGCGGAGACATTAATGCTGATCTTTCAAGAATCGATAGATTCTGGCATTGTACCGGATGACTGGAAAACTGCAAATGTTACTCCGCTATTTAAGAAGGGTAGAAGGCAGCAGAGAGGACTATCGATCTGTTAGCCTGACATCAGTGGTTGGGAAGTTATTGGAATTGTTTGTTGGGGACGAGATTACAGAGGCACATGACAAGATAGGCCAAAGCCAGTATAGTTTCTTGAAAGGAAAATCCTGCCTGACAAACCTACTGCAATTCTTTGATGAAATTACAAGCAGGGTAGACAAAGAAAATGCAGTAGACGTGGTGTACTTGGATTTTCAGAAAGCCTTTGGCAAGGTGCCACACATGAGGCTGCTTAGCAAGATAAAAGCCCATGGAATTTCAGGGAAGTTACTAGCATGGGAGCATTGGCTGGTTGGCAAAGAACAGAGAGCAGGAATAAAGGGATCCTATTCTGGCTGGCTGCCGGTTACCAGTAAATTTCACAGGGATCGGTGTTGGGTTCCGCTGCTTTTTACGATATATATCAATGATTTGGACTACAGTATTAATGGATCTGTGGCTAAATTTGCCGACGATACAACAATAGTGGAGGAGCGGTTAGTGTTGAGGAAACAAGAACCTGCAGAGAGACTTAGATAGTTTAGGGAAATGGGCAAAGAAATGGCAAATGAAATACAATGTTGGAAAGGGTATGGTCATGCACTTTGGTGAAAGAAATAAGTGAGCAGACTATTATTTAGATGGGGAGAGAATTCAAAATGCAGAGATGCAAAGGGACTTCCCAGGGCTAAAATGGCTAGCAAAAGAGAACACAGTTTTAAGGTGATTGGAAATAGGTTAGATGAGATGTTAGTGGTAGGTTGTTGTTGTTGTTGTTTTTTTTTTACGCAGAGAGTGCTGAGTGTGTGCATGGGCGGACAGCTACGGTGGTGGAGGCGGATGCGACAGGGTCTTTTAAGACACACCTGGATAGGTACATGGAGCTTAGAAAAATAGAGGGTTATGGGTAACCAGAGGTAATTTCTAAGGTAAGGACACGTTTGGCACAGCTTTGCAGGCTGAAGGGCCTGTATTGAGCTGTAGGTTTTCTATGTTTATATGACATGGGAGTCCTTGTGCAATATACCCTAAAGATTAACCTCCAGGTTGAGTCAGTTGTGAAGAAGGTGAATGCAATGTTGGCATTCATTTTGAGAGTTATAGAATATAAAACCATGGATGTGATGGTGAGGCTCTATAGGGCACTCGTGAGACTGCACTTGGAGTACTGTGTGCATTTTTGGGCTCCTTATTCTAGAAAGGATATACTGACATTGAAGAGGGTTCAGAGAAGATTCATAAGAATGATTCCAAGAATGAAAGGGTTACCTTATGAGGAGTTGATTAGGGAGCTTAACATAAAGGAACCTTTAGGAAGCAGTGATCATAATATGATAAAATTCACCTTGCAGTTTGAGATGGAGAAGCTAAAGTCAGATTGATCAGTATTACAGTGGAGTAAAGGGAACTACAGAGGCACGAGAGAGCATCTGGCTAAAATTGATTGGAAGGGGACACTAACAGAGATTACAGCAGAACAGCAATGACTGTTTCTGGGAGCTGACAAGGAAAGCAAAGGCATGAAAGAAAAAGAGAAGGCCTATAATTGAGCAAAAATTAACAGGAAGGTAGAAGATTGGGAAGTTTTAAAAACCAATAAACAGCAACTAAAATGCAATAAGGAAAGAAAAGATAAAATACGAAGGTAAGCTAGCTAGTTGTTTTTTTCAGATATAATAAACACAAGAAATTCTGCAGATGCAGGAAATTCAAAGCAACAAACAAAATTCTGGATGAATTCATCAGGTTAGACAGCATTATGGAAGGGAAAAGACACAACATTTCGGGCCAAGACCCTTCAGTACTGGAGAGTCAGTGGGTAGAAGCCAGACTAAAAAGGTGGGTAGAGGAGGAGAATGAGGATAGCTCATAGATGAAGCCAGGTGGCTGGGAAAAGTAAAAGGCTTAAGAGAAAAGAATCTGATGGAGAGAAGAGTGAACCATAATAGAAAGGGAAGGAGGGGACTGAAGGGGATGGCAAAATATTTTTACTGGAAGGAGAAATCAATATTCATACCATCAAGTTGGAAGCTACCCAGGCGGAATATAAGGTGTTACTCCTCCATGCTGAGGGCGGCCTCATTGTGGCACAAGAGGGAGCCATGGACCAACATGTCAGAAAAGGAACTGGAATTTAAAAGTATGGGAACAGGGAAGTACTGCTTTTGGTGTATGGAGTGGTGCAGCTCAATGATTCAGCCTCCCCCCCACCCCCACCAATTTACAAAGGGTTTCATCAATACAGAGAAAGCCAAATCAGGAGCACTGGACACAATAGGCCACCTCAGAAGATTCACAATTGAGGTGTTACCTCACCAGGAAAGACTGTTTAGAGTCCTCAGTAGAGGTGAGGGAGGAGGTGAATGGGTAGGTGTAACATTTTGGCCGCCTGCAGGGATAAGTGCCAGGAGGGAGATTAATAAGAGCACAAGACCATAAGATATCGGAGCAAAATCAGGCCATTTGGCTCATTGAGCCTGTTCCAGGACGTCATCATGGCTAATTCATTTCCCTTCATGCCCTGACTAATAGACAATAAACAATAGACAATAGGTGCAGAAGTAGACCTTTCGGCCCCTCGAGTCTGCACCGCCATTCTGAGATCATGGCTGATCATTCACTATCAATACCCAGTCCCTGCCTTGTCCCCATATCCCTTGATTCCCCTATCCATCAGATATCTATCCAGCTCCTTCTTGAAAGCATCCAGAGAATTGGCCTCCACCATCTTCCGAGGCAGTGCATTCCACACCTCCACAACTCTCTGGGAGAAGAAGTTTTTCCTCAACTCTGTTTTAAATAACTGACCTCTTATTCTCAATCCATGCTCTCTGGTACTGGACTCTCCCAACATCTGGAACATATTTCCTGCCTCAATCCTATCAAATCCTTTAATTATCTTAAACGTTTCAATCAGATCCCCTCTCAATCTCCTCAATTCCAGTGTGTACAAGCCCAATCTCTCCAATCTCTCTGCGTAAGACAGCCCTGCCATCCCAGGAATCAACCTAGTGAATCTACGCTGCACTTCCTCAATTGCCAGAATGTCCTTCCTTAAACCTGGAGACCAAAACTGTACACAATATTCCAGGTGTGGTCTCACCAGGGCCCTGTACAAATGCAAAAGGACACCCTTGCTCTTGTACTCAATTCCCCTTGTAATAAAAGCCAACATTCCATTTGCCCTCTTCACTGCCTGTTGCACTTGCTCATTCACCTTCATTGACTGATGAACTAGGACTCCTAGGCCTCTTTGCATTTCTCCCTTCCTAACTCTACATCGTTCAGACAATACTCTGCCCTCTTGTTCCTGCTTCCAATGTGGATAACTTCACATTTATTCACATTGAATGACATCTGCCAAGTATCTGCCCACTCACCCAGCCTATCCAAATCTCCCTGTATTCTCCTAACGTCCTCTTCGCATGTCACACTGCCACCCAGTTTAGTATCGTCAGCAAACTTGCTGATATAGTTTTCAATGCCTCATCTAAATCGTTGACATAAATCGTAAAGAGCTGTGGTCCCAATACAGAGCCCTGTGGTACCCCACTAGTCACCTCCAGCCAGTCTGAGAAACACCCATTCACTGCTACCCTTTGCTTTCTATCTGCCAACCAGTTTTCTACCCATGTTGAAACCCTGCCCCCAATGCCATGAGCTCTGATTTTACTCACCAATCTCCTATGTGGCACCTTATCGAATGCCTTCTGAAAATCTAGGTACACTACATCCACTGGCTTACCCTCGTCTAACATCCTTGTTACACCCTCAAAAGACTCCAACAGATTAGTCAAGCATGATTTGCCCTTGGTAAATCCATGCTGGCTCGGCCTAATCCTATTACTGCCATCAAGATATGCCACTATTTCGTCCTTAATAATGGACTCTAGCATCTTCCCCACGACTGACGCTAGGCTAACAGGGCGATAGTTCTCCGTTTTCTCCTTCCCTCCCTTCTTGAAAAGTGGGATAACATTAGCCACTCTCCAATCTTCAGGAACTGATCCTGAATCTAAGGAACATTGGAAAATGATTACCAATGCATCCGCAGTTTCCTGAGCCACCTCTTTTAGAACCCTCGGATGCAGACCATCTGGACCCGGGGATTTATTAGCCTTCAGTCCTACCAGTCTATTCATCACAGTTTCTTTCCTAATGTCAATCTGTTTCAATTCCTCTGATATCTTATGACCCTGGCCCATCCATACATCTGGGAGATTGCTTGTGTCCTCCCTGGTGAAGACAGATCTAAAGTACGCATTAAATTCTGTTGCCATTTCCGTGCTTCCCATAACAATTTCTCCCAATTCATTCTTCAAGGGGCCAACATTGTTCTTAACTATCTTCCTTCTCTTCACATAGCTAAAAAAGCTTTTGCTATCCCCTTTTATATTCCTGGCTAGACTGAGCTCATACCTGATTTTTTCTCTCCGTATTGCTTTTTTAGTTAAGATCTGCTGTTCCTTAAAACTTTCCCAATCATCTGTATTCCCACTCATCTTAGCCCTGTCATACTTCTTTTTCTTTAATGCTATACAATCTCTGACTTCCTTTGTCAACCACTGTGGCTCCTTCCCCCTCTTTGAATCCTTCCTTCTCATTGGAATGAACTGCTTTTGCATCTTTTGTATTATCCCCAAGAATATCTGCCACTGCTGATCCACTGTCTTTCCTGTCAGGGCATCCTCCCATTTAACTTTGGCCAGCTCTTCCCTCATGGCTTCGTAGTCTCCTTTATTTAATTGCAACACTGACACCTCTGATCTGCCCTTATCCCACTCAAATTGTAGATAAAAACCTATCATGTTATGATCACTACTTCCTAATGGCTCCTTTACTTCAAGATCACTTATCAATTCCTGTTCATTACACATCACCAAGTCCAAAATAGCCTCGTTCCTGGTTGGCTCAAGCACAAGCTGTTCCAAAAATACATCCCTTAGACACTCCACAAACTCCCTATCCTGGGATCCAGCACCTACCTGATTCTCCCAGTTCACCTGCATGTTGAAATCTCCCATAACGACTGCATTACCTTTAGCACATGCCAATGTTAACTCCCTAATCAACTTGTACACGCTACTGTTTGGGGGCCTGTACACAACACCCATTAGGATCTTTTTACCCTTACTGTTCCTCAGCTCAATCCACACAGACTACTTCCCCTGTTCCTAAGCCACCCCTTGCTAAGGACTGAATCTCATTCCTCACCAACAGGGCCACCCCACCCCTTCTTCCCATATTTCTGTCTCTACGATAGCACATATACCCGGTACACTCAATTCCCAGGCCTGATCCCCTTGCAGCCATGTCTCCGTTATCCCAACAATATCGTGGTTCCCCATTTTCATCTGAGCTTCAAGCTCATCTGTCTTATTTCTGACACTACGAGCATTCAAGTATAGAATTCTTAGCCCATTCCTCCTCTCTTTGCTTAAAACACTGTCTATTGTACCTAACCCAGCTCCTTGAACTTCCATCGGGCTAATTGCACCTTGAATTTTGATGACCTTCTCAAGATCACCCAAACCTTCTACACATTTAACCCCATGCTCCTTCTGACCAACCCTCTGTACATGTATCTTTTCCAACACATGTTCTGTCTCACCTTTCTCCTTTACACAATTAATATTTGGGAAACGTGTATTCCCCACCTGTCCCTTATCCTTCATCATATCATCTTCTCTCGTATTCTGGATCCCTGTCCCCTGCACATCTAGTTTAAACCCCGCCGAGCAGCACTGGCAAACACTCCTGCAAGAATGTTAGTACCCCTCCGGTTCAGATGTAGACCGTCCCTTCGAAACAGATCCCAACGTCCCTGGAACAAAGACCAATTATCCAAAAACCTGAACCCTTCCTTCCTGCACCATGCTCTCAGCCTTGTATTAATGTGCATAATCATTCTATTCTTCGCCTCATTCGCACGAGTGAGTAATAAAAGAATCTATTAACCTCTGCCTTAAATATATCCAATTAAAGACAGCCATCCTTGGCAACTAATTCCACAGATTCACTACTCTCTGGCTTAAAGATTCCTCTTCATCTCTGTTTTAAATGGACATCTCTCTATTCTGAGACTGTGTCCTCTGGTTGGACAACTCCACCATAGGAAACATTCTCTCCACATCTACTCTGCCCTCTAGCTTTAGATTCCCTTACCCTCAGGTAAATAGTGTGACTGGCCACCTTACCTATTCCCCTTGTGATTTTATAAACCTCTCAACCTGTGTTCTATCATTCCATGTAACAAAAAGGGATGAATACAATCAGATGGGGGGTGGGGGGTGGTGGTAAGAAAGCTTTAAAATCAATAAATGAGAGCAGTAAGTTCATCCAGGCAATGACATCTGGTTCAATGGCTCTGGAGCAAGGAAAAATGCAAACAGGCTGAGTTCAGAGTGAGTGTGAGTGTAGGTATGGGAGAGCAGTTTGTTTAGAGGCCGGAAGGCAAAACAGGCAAGTGTCATGACAGTGTGATAGGCTCTACATGTTTCAGAAGCGCGTTCCAGAACAAGAGAAAAAGGGCTGATCAAAATTGGATGTGGATATTTTAGCACCCCTAACCACTTCAGTAACAACAACTGTGTGTAAATAACTGATTAGACAAGGCAAGCAGTTGTCAACAATCTGGAGCTAGTCTTCAGGTCCTTACCTCCAATAGTTTGTCTGTCAGATCAACCTGGATCAGCCAGTTGAAGAGGGCAATATTGAAGAGTTCATCTGTCGAGCACTGTGCAAGCTTCAACATCTGTTCAAACTAGGAAAAGAAAATAAGATTAAAGTATAATAACCTTATCCTTTTCCCCTTCTTGCTTCAAACCCACACTACACTCATTCTCCTCTCATAACTAGAACAAAGAAAAATAGAATCATAGTTACTACAGCCCTTTGGCTCATCTATTCCATGCTGAACTGCTATCCTACCTAGTCCCATTGACCCACACTAGGACAATAGCCCTCCACACTCCTCCGATTCATGTACTTATCCAAACTTCTCTTGAATGTTGTAATCAAACCCAGATCTATCACTTACACCCCCACCAGACTCTAAATAAGACCACAAAACCTAAGCAGAATAAGGCCATTTGGTCCATTGAATATCCTCTGATATTTCATCATGGCTGATCCATAAATCCTTTCAGCCCCAATCTCCTGCTTTCTCCCCATATTCTTTCATTTTAACCAATTAATTGTCTATCAACTTCTGCCTTAAATATTCGCAAAGACTTCGGCTCCACAGCTACCTAAGGCAATAAATTCTGCAGATTACCCACTCTATGGAGAAATAAATCCCTCCACATCTCTGTTCTAAAAGGATGTCCCTCTATAGAGGTTGTGAAATGTGTGCAGGATAGTTTTTTGCAACAATACATAGAAGTACCGACTAGAAATGGGGCAGTGTTGGATCTCCTGTTAGGGAATGCGATAGGTCAGCTGACAGATGTATGTGTTGGGGAGCACTTTGGGTCCAGTGATAACAATAGCATTAGCTTCAATATAATTATGGAGAAGGACAGGACAGGACCTAGAGTTGAGATATTTGATTGGAGAAAGGCTAACTTTCAGGAGATGCGAAGGGATTTAGAGAGAGTGGATTGGGTCAAGTTGTTTTATGGGAAGGATGTAATAGAGAAATGGAGGTCATGTAAGGGTGAAATTATGAGGGTACAGAATCTTTATGTTCCTGTTAGGTTGAAAGGAAAGGTTAAAGGTTTGAAAGTACCATGGTTTTCAAGGGATATTAGAAATTTGGTTCGCAAAAAGAGGGATGTCTACAATAGATATAGGCAGCGTGGAGTAAAGGAATTGCTCGAGGAATATAAAGAATGTGAAAGGAATCTTAAGAAAGAGATTAGAAAAGCTAAAAGAAGATACGAGGTTGGTTTGGCAAATAAGGTGAAAGTAAATCCGAAAGGTTTCTACAGTTATATTAAAAGCAAGAGGATAGTGAGGGATAAAATTGGCCCCTTGGAGAATCAGAGTGGTCAGCTGTGAGTGGAGCCGAGGGAGATGGGAGAGATTTTGAACGATTCCTTCTCTTCGGTATTCACTAAGGAGAAGGATATTGAATTGTGTAAGGTGTGGGAAACAAGTAAGGAAGTTATGGAACCTATGACAATTAAAGAGGTGGAAGTACTGGCGCTTTTAAGAAATTTAAAAGTGGATAAATCTCTGAACCTGACAGGATATTCCCCAGGACCTTGAGGGAAGTTTGTGTGGAGATAGCAGGAGCTCTGACGGAGATCTTTAAGATGTCTGACAGGGATTGTGCCGGAGGATTGGCGTATTGCTCATGTGGCTCCATTGTTTAAAAAGGGTTCTAGAAGGAAGCCTAGCAATTATAGACCTGTCAGTTTGACATCAGTGGTGGGTAAATTAATGGAAAATATTCTTAGAGATAGTATTAATAATTATCTGGATAGACAGGATCTGATTAGGAGTAGCCAGCATGGATTTGTGGGTGGAAGGTCATGTTTGACAAACCTTATTGAATTTTTTGAAGAAGTTACGAGGAATATTGACGAGGGTAAGGCAGTGGATGTAGTCTATATGGACTTCAGCAAGGACTTTGACAAAGTTCCACATGGAAGGTTAGTTAAGAAGGTTCAGTCATTAGGTATTAATGCTGGAGTAATAAAATGGATTCAACAGTGGCTAGATGGGAGATGCCAGAGAGTAGTGGTGGATAATTGTTTATCGGGATGGAGGCCGGTGACTAGTGGGGTGCCTCAGGGATCTGTTTTGGGCCCAATGTTGTTTGTAATATACATAAATGATCTGGATGATGGGGTGGTAAATTGGATTAGTAAGTATGCCGATGATACTAAGGTAGGAGGTGTTGTGGATAATGAGGTGGGTTTTCAAAGCTTGCAGGGAGATTTATGCCAGTTAGAAGAATGGGCTGAATGTTGGCAGATGGAGTTTAATGCTGAGAAGTGTGAGGTTCTACATTTTGGCAGGAATAATCCAAATAGAACATACAGAGTAAATGGTAGGGCATTGAGGAATGCAGAGGAACAGAGAGATCTAGGAATAACTGTGCATAGTTCCCTGAAAGTGGAGTCTCATGTAGATAGGGTGGTGAAGAGGGCTTTTGGAACGCTGGCCTTTATAAATCAAAGCATTGAGTACAGAAGTTGGGATGTAATGCTAAAGTTGTACAAGGCATTGGTAAGGCCAAATTTGGAATATTGTGTGCAGTTCTGGTCACCGAATTATAGGAAAGATATCAATAAATTAGAGAGAGTGCAGAGACGATTTACTAGGATGTTACCTGGGTTTCAGCAATTAAGTTACAGAGAAAGGTTGAACAAGTTAGGTCTCTATTCATTGGAGCGTAGAAGGATGAGGGGGGATTTGATCGAGGTATTTAAAATTTTGAGAGGGATAGATAGAGTTGACGTGAATAGGCTGTTTCCATTGAGAGTAGGGGAGATTCAAACGAGAGGACATGAGAGTTAGGGGGCAGAAGTTTAAGGGAAACACGAGGGGGTATTTCTTTACTCAAAGAGTGATAGCTGTGTGTAATGAGCTTCCTGTAGAAGTAGTAGAGGCCAGTTCAGTTGTGTCATTTAAGGTAAAATTGGATAGGTATATGGACAGGAAAGGAGTGGAGGGTTATGGGCTGAGTGCAGGTAGGTGGGACTAGGTGAGATTAAGAGATCGGCACGGACTAGGAGGGCCGAGATGGCCTGTTTTCGTGCTGTGATTGTTATATGGTTATTCTGAGGTTGTCCTTTTGTGCCTCAGATTTTTGAATTTTCTCTCCATTTAGAAAATAGTCTACCTTTTTCTTTCTTCTACCAAAGTGCATGACCATATACTTCCTGACACTATATTCTATCTACCACTTCTTTACCCATTCTCCTAATCTGTCCATGTCCTCTGTAGACTCTCTACTTCCTCAAAACTACCTGCCCCTCCACTATTCTTCGTATCATCCACAAACTTTGCATCAAACCCATCAACTCCATAATCCAAGTCATTGACATATAATGTAAAAAGAAGCAGACCCAACACAGACCCCACTTGGAACACCACTAGTCACTGGCAGCCAATCAAAAAAGACTCCCTTTACTTCCATTCTTTGACTCCCGCCATCAGCAACTGCTTTATCCTTTCTAATAATTTCCCTGTATTACCATGGGCTCATAGCTTGTTAAGCAGCCTCATGTGTGGCACTTTGTTAAAGGCCTTCTGAAAATACAAGTACACAACATGAACTAATTCCCTTTTGTCTATCCTGCTTGATAATTCTACAAAGAACTACAATAGATTTGTCAGGCAAGATTTTCCCTTGAAAAAACCATGCCAACTACAGCCTGTTTTATCATGTGCCTCCAAGTACCCCGAAAACAGATCCTTAACAATCGATTCTAGCATTCATTGTTGCTGAGTCAATTCATAGAATTCCCTCCCTAACAGCACTGTGGCTGTACCTACACCTCAGGGACCGCAGCAGTTCAAGAAGGCACCACCTTCTCAAAGGCAGCTAGGAAGAGGCAACGAATGCTGGCTTCGCTGGCGATGCCTACATCCCGTAAATGAATCAATAAAAAAACAGCAGATTAAGTATCTCACTCTCTTTGGGACTTCCACATACTGATTAAGGAAACTTTCCCAACACATTTGACAAACCAACTATAACAACCTTAAGTTTCTTGCAACAGTCCGTAATCTCTCTGCAAATCTGATCCTCAAAATTCTAGGACTGTTGGATGGTCTATAATACAGCCTCATTAACGTGATTATACCTTTCTTATTTCTCAGTCTCACCGATAAGGCCTCACTGGAGTAAAGAGTTCTCTGGGCAATGCCATGACATTTTCTCTGACTATCCCACCTCCATTAATCTCTCACACTCTGTCACATCTGAAACAACAGAACCCCAGAATATTCAGCTGCCAGTCCTGTCCCTCCTACAACCAACGCTCACTAATGGTTACAATGTCATAATTCCACGTGTTGATCCTTGAGCTCATCTACTTTTCCCATATTTTTTGCACTGAAATAGATGCAGCTCAGGACAATAGACAATAGGTGCAGGAATAGGCCATTCAGCCCTTCTAGCCAGCACCACCATTCACTGTGATCATGGCTGATCATACACAATCAGTACCCTGTTCCTGCCCTCTTCCCATATCCCTTGACCCCGCTATCTATAACAGCTTTATCTAACTCTCTCTTGAATGCAATCATAGACTTGGCTTCCACTGCTTTCTGGGGCAGAGCATTCCACATATCCACCACTCTCTGGGTGAAAAAGTTTTTCTAAATGGCCTATCCCTTATTCTTAAACTGTGGCCTCTAGTTCTGGACTCACCCATCAGCGAGAACATGCTTCCTGCCTCCAGCATGTCCAATCCCTTAATAATCTTACATGTCTCAATAAGATCCCCTCTCATCCTTCTAAATTCCAGTGTATACAAGCCCAGTCATTCCAATCTTTCAACATATGACAGTCCCGCCATTCCGGGAATTAACCTTGTGAACCTACGCTGCACTCCCTCAATAGCAAGAATGTCCCTCCTCAAATTTGGAGACCAAAACTGCACACAATACTCCAGGTGGGGTCTCACCAGGGCTCTGTACAGCTGCAGAAGGACCTCTTTACTCCTATACTCAATTCCTCTTGTTATAAAGGCCAGCATGCCATTAGCTTTGTTCACTGCCTGCTGTACCTGCATGCTTGCTTTCATTGACTGATGTACAAGTACACCTAGATCTCGTTGTGCTTCCCCTTTTCCTAACTTGACTCCATTTAGATAGTAATCTGCCTTCCTGTTTTTGCCACCAAAGTGGATAACCTCACATTTATCCACATTAAACTGCATCTGCTATATATATGCCCACTCACCCAACCTGTCCAAGTTACCCTGCATTCTCATAACATCTTCCTGACATTTCACACTGTCACCCAGCTTTGTGTCATCAGCAAATTTGCTAATGTTACTTTTAATCCCTTCATCTAAATCATTAATGTATATTGTAAATAGCTGTGGTCCCAGCACCGAATCTTGCAGTACCCCACTGGTCACAGCCTGCCATTCCTAAAGGGACCCGTTAATCGCTACTCTTTGTTTCCTGTCAGCCAGCCAATTTTCAATCCATGTCAGTACTCTGCCCCCAATACCATGTGCCCTAAATTTTGCCCACTAATCTCCTATGTGGGACTTTATCAAAAGTTTTCTGGAAGTCCAGGTACACTACATCCACTGGCTCTCCCTTGTCCATTTTCATAGTTACATCCTCAAAAAACTCCAGAAGATTAGTCAAGCATGATTTTCCCTTCATAAATCCATGCTGACTGGGACTGATCTTTCTCCTGCTATCCAAATGTGTCGTAATTTCCTTTTTTATAATTGACTCCAGCATCTTTCCCACCACTGACGTCAGGCTAACCGGTCTATAATTCCCTGTTTTCTCTCTCCCTCCTTTCTTGAAAAGTGGGACAACATTAGCCACCCTCCAGTCAGCAGGAACTGTTCCTGAATCTATAGAACATTGGAAAATGATTACCAATGCATCCACGATTTCTAGAGCCACCTCTTTAAGTACCCTGGGATGCAGGCCATCAGGTCCCGGGAACTTATCAGCCTTCAGACTCAACAGTCTATCCAACACCGTTTCTTGACTAATATAAATTTCCTTCAGTTCATTCTTTACCCTAGTTCCTTTGGCCACTATTACATCTGGGAGATTGTTTGTGTCTTCCCTAGTGAAGACAGATCCAAAGTATTTGTTCAGCTCATCTGCCATTTCGTTGTTCCCCATAATAAATACACCCGTTTCTGTCTTCAATGGTCCAATTTTGGTCTTAACTATTTTTTTGCTATTCACATACCTAAAGAAGCTTTTACTATCCTCCTTTATAGTCTTGGCTAGTTTACCTTCGTACCTCATTTTTTCTTGGCGTATTGCCTTTTTTGTTATCTTCTGTTGCTCTTTAAAAGCTTCCCAGTCCTCTGGTTTCCCGCTCATCTTTGCTATATTATACTTCTTCTCTTTTATTTTTAAACTGCCCTTTACTTCCCTCGTCAGCCACAGCCGCCTTTTACTCCCCTTAGGATCTTTCTTCCCCTTTGGAATGAACCAATCCTGCACCTCCTGCATTATTCCCAGAAATACCTGCCATTGTTGTTCCACTGTCTTCCCTGCTAGGGTATTGCTCCATTGAACTTTGGCCAGCTCCTCCCTCATAGCTCCATAGTTCCCTTTGTTCAACTGTAATACTGACACATCTGATTTTCCCTTCTCCTTCTCAAATTGTAGGTTAAAACATGTCATATTATGGTCACTACCTCCTAATGGTTCCTTTACCTCCGGGTCCCTGATCAAATCCGGTTCATTGCACAACACTAAATCTAGAATTGCCTTCTCCCTGGTAGGCTCCAGTACAAGCTGTTCCAAGAATCCATCTTGGAGGCACTCCACAAATTCCCTTTCTTGGGGTCCAGTACCATTCTGATTCTCCCAGTCTACCTGCATGTTGAAATCCCCCATGACAACTGTATCATTACCTTTGCGACATGCCAATTTTAACTCTTAATTCAACTTACACCCTACATCCAGACTGCTGTTTGGGGGCCTGTAGATAACTCCCATTAGGGTCTTTCTACCCTTAGAATTTCTCAGTTCTATCCATACTGACTCTACATCCCCTGATTCTATGTCCCCCCTCGCATGGGACTGAATATCATTCCTCACCAACAGAGCCACCCCACCCCCTCTGCCAGTCAGTCTGTCCTTTTGATAAGATGTATATCCTTGAATAATCATGTCCCAGGCCCTGTCCACTTGAAGCCATGTCTCTGTTATTCCCACAACATCGTACTTGCCAATTTCCAACTGAGCTTCAAGCTCATCTACTTTATTCCTTATACTTCGTGCATTCATATATAATACTTTTGTTATTCCATTACGCTCAACATTTTGATTCCTGGCTTTGTCTGAGGTCTCAACAACAACTGTCTCCACAACCTCTCCACCAACTATTCAGGCGCTCTGGTTCCCATCCTCCTGCAACTCTAGCTTAAACCCCAAAGTGCAGTATTAGCAAACCTTCCCGCTAGGATATTAGTCTCTCTAATTCGGATGTAAACTGTGTGCAGTTTTTCAATAATTTGGTTCTATTTCTTTATTTTACTGTGCATGCCTGCAAGAAAATGAATCTCATGGAAGTACATGGGAAGTAATGTCTAAATCAGAAGCTTGGAACATTGAGCTGCCATAAACAAGAGAAAATCTGCAGATGCTGGAAATCCATGCAACATACATAAAATGCTGGAGGAACAGCATGCCAGACAGCATTAATGGAAAAGAGTGTAGTCAACATTTTGGGCTAAGGCCATTCAGCAGGACTGGGGGGAAAAAAAAAGATGAGTAATAGAGTTAAAAGGCAGGGGGAGAGATGAAGTAAAGAGCTGGGAAGTTGATTGGTGGAAGAGATACAGGGCTGGAGAAGGAGGAATCTGATAGGAGAAGACAGAAGGCTCTGGAAGAAAGAAAAGGTGGAGACGGGGTGGGGGGAGGTAGAAGAGGGGGTAGGAGGAGCACCAGAAATGGGCAGGCAAGGAGAGATGGTGAGAGAGGGAAAAAGGGAGGGGGACGATGGGGGGGGGGGGGGCATTACTCTTAGTTCAAGAAATCGATGTTCAGCACACAGTATATGAGCCCAAAAGACTTATAGGTGAAGTGTCGCCTCATTTGGAAGGACTGCTTAGGGCACTGAATGGTAGTGAGGGAAGAGGCATAGGGCCAGGTGTAGCACTTAGAACACAAGACAGAGGAGCAGAATTAAGCCATTCAGCCCATCGAGTCTGCTCCATCAATCCATCAAGGCTGATTCTGGATACCACTCAACCCCATACATCTGCCTTTTCACCAGACCCTATGATGCAATGACTGATCAGGGAACAATCAACTTCCACCTTTAATATACCCACAGACTCAGCCACCACTGCAGTTTGTGGCAGAGCATTCCACAGATTTATTACTCTCGGACTAAAAATATTGCTCCATATCTGTTCTAAAAGGTCGCCCCTCAACTTTGAGGCTGTGCCCTCTAGTTCTGGATACCCCTACCATAGGAAATAGCCTCTCCACATCCACCCAGTCTAGTCCTTTCAAGATTCGGTAGGCTTCAATGAGATCCCCCATTCATTCTTCTAAATTCCAGTGAGTACAGGCCCAAAGCTGCCAAATGCTCTGCATGTTAACCCCTTCATTCCTGGAATAATCCTCGTGAACCACCTCTGGACCCTCTCCAACGACAACACATCCTTTCTGAGATATGGGGCCCAAAACTGTTGTTAACAATGTGGCCTAACTTGTCTTATAAAGGCTCAGCATTATCTCTTTGCTTTTATACTGTGTTGGCACATGGCCAAGTAGTTAAGGCGTTCATCTAGTGATCTGAAGATCGCTAATTCGAGCCTTGGCTGAGGCCACGTGTGTGTCCTTGAGCAAGGTACTTAACCACACATTGCTCTGCGACGACTCTGCCAGGCTGTATGGGTCCTAATGCCTTTCCCTTGGACAACATCAGTGGCGTGGAGAGGGGAGACTTACAGCTTGGGCAACTGCCGGTCTTCCATTTAAAAAAAACCTTGCCCAGGCTTGCACCCTGCAAATCCATGGTCTATTGAGACTAACGGAGGCCTACTACTATACTCTATTCCTCTTCAAATAAATGCCAACATCGCAGTTGCCTTCTTTACCACAGACTCAACCTGTAAATTAACCTTCTGGGGGTCTTGCACGAGGACTTCTATGTCCATCTGCACCTCTGATGTTTGAACCTTCTCCCCGTTTAGATAATAGTCCACACTATTGTTCCTTTTCCCAAAATGGATTATCATACATTTCCCACACTGTATTCAATCTGCCACTTCTTTGCCCATTTGACCAATCTTGTTCTTTCACCAATCAACTTCTCAGCTCTTCACTTCACTCCTCCCCCTCCTGGTTTCATCTATCAGCTTATGTTTCTCCACCCTTCTCCCCCAACACTTTTACTTTCCTCCTCAACTTTTTTTCTTTCAAGTGCTGCCAAAGAGTCTCGGCCCAAAATGTCAACTGATTTTTCATTCCCATAGATGCCAGTGATCTGGGTTCCTTTAGCATTTTGTGTGATTTGCTTTGGATTTCCAGGGGTTCCAGTACAGATCCCTGAGGCACACTACTGGTCACAGGCCTCCATGCAAAATATGACCTGTTTACAACTGCTCTTTGCCTTCTGTGGGCAAGCCAATTCTGGATCCACAAAGCAAGATCCCCTTGCATCCCACACCTACTTACTTTCTCAATAAGCCTTGTATGGGGTACCTTATCCAATGCCCTTCTGAAATCCATATACACTACATCTACTGCTCTTCCTTCATCAATGTGTTTAGTGTTATGAAGGTACCACAGCTCTGAGGGGCCGAAGGAGCGGGAGCAGCCCCCTCCTTCTGGAGAATCGCAAGATCGCTATTAATTCGGGACTCGGAAGTGAGAGACAATGCAACGGTTTTGACCATTTGTTCTTAGAGGCACCTGTGTCACATGCAAGTCCTGGCTACGTGACAACTATCATGAACCTGAACACCCTCGGGCCATGTGGGGGTGGAAATTGCATCCCCCCTACTTTGATGGACAACTACAACTCTGCAAGTAAAGATAAAAGCGGACTGCAGGAGGCAGTACCCTAGCGATGCACCAGAGGAACTTGCTCGCTCAACGTTCCCGGGAGAGCTGGAAGCCACTCAGCGCCACGTTCACTCCTAACCCCTTTGCCTGGGGAGCGGGTGGCTGATACTACCGAGAGGGACTTCGAACTAACAACGGGGAAACCAATGCTCCCCTGATTTTAACGGAATGGTCAAAAAGATACGGGCAAGTCTTCTTTTCGTTCTCACCGATTCCTCTAAGACACGTGACACCCAGCAATTCCTCGAAAGACTTTTGAATGACTCTTTAGATTTCCAATGGACAGGAAAATATTATCCCCTAGACAACAGCCGAGATTAATGATGATTATGACTATATCCGGGCTTTAGATTGCGTATTGATAATGTGCATTATCTGAATGTTTGCATTAATCTTACTTTTGTGCCCCTTTATAAATAAAAACGTTTGAAAATAGTGACATCAGACTTCAACAGACCTCTCTATCTTTGCTGGTAAGTTATCCAGTTACGGGATACGTAACATTAGTCAGATCCTCAAAAAATTCAATCAGGCTCATAAGGCACAACCTACCTGCCTTTGACAAAGCCATGTTGACTATTCCTAATCATATTTTGACTCTCCAAATGTTCCTAAATCCTGCCTTTCAGGATCTTCTCCATCAACTTACCAAACACTGAAGTAAGACCCACTGATCTATAATATCCTGGGCTATCTCTACTCCCTTTCTTGAATAAGGGAACCACATCTTCAACCTCCAATCCTCCAGAACCTCTCTTGTCCCATTAAGTGATGCAAAGATCATTGCCAGAGGCTCAGCAATCTCCTCCTTTGTCTCACACAGTAGCTTCCAGTATATCTCATCCAGTCCCAATGACGAATCCAACTTGATGCTTCCCAAAAGCTCCAGCACATCCTCTTTCTTAATAACTATATGCTTTTCAGTCGGCTGTAAGCGATCCACACAATCGCCAAGGTCCTTTTCCATAGTGAATACTGAAGGAAAGTATTCATTAAGTAGCTCTGCTATCTCCTCCGGTTCCATACATACTTTCCCACCATCACACTTGATTGGTTCTATTCTCTCATGTCTTATCCTCTTGTAGAATGTCTTGGGGTTTTCTTTATTCCTGATGAAGAGTCTCGGCCCAAAACGTTGGCTACTCTTTTCGCACGGATACTGCCTGACCAGATGAGTTCTTCCAGTGTTGTGTATGTATTCTTTGATCCAGAGCATCTGCAGTTGTATTTTTATGTTTCTTTATTCTTGCTCGCCAAGGCCTTTTCATGGCCCCTTCTGGCTCTCCTAATTCATTCTTAAACTCCTTCAGTGCTAACCTTAAAATCTTCTAGGTCTCTAACATTACCCAGTTTTTTGAACCTTTTGTAAGCTTTTCTTTTCTTCTTGACTAGATTTGCAACAGCCTTTGTACACCACAGTTCCTGTATCCTACCATCCTTTCCCGGTCTCACTGGAATGTACCTATGCAGAACACCACACGAATATCTCCTTAACATTTGCCACATTTCTGCTGTACAAGGGGATTTACAGAGGATGCAATCATTATAGCCCTCCATATTGCTCTGACTCACTTAGAGGAACTGAGCACCTATGTGAAGATGTTATTTGTGGACTTCAGTTCTGCATTTAACACAGTCATCCCCTATAAACTGGTCAGCAAACTGAACACTCTTGGCCTTGGTTCCTCCCTGTGCTCATGGGTCATGGACTTTCTCACAGACCGACCACAGCAAGTCAGAATAGGGAAGCACACCTCCACCACCCTCATCTTAAAAACAGGCACCCTGCAGGGCTGTGTGCTGAGCCCTATGCTCTACACACTCTTCACACATGACTGCACCCCCATCTACACCTCCAACTCCATAATTAAATTTGCAGACGATACCAGTGGTTGGCCTGATCTCAGACAAGGGTGAAACAGCCTACAGACTCGAGGTGGATCATCTGACAGAGTGGTGTAAGGACAACGACCTGGTCCTTAACGCTTCTAAAGAGATGATCATACTCCAGGAGATCAAAGGACAGAGTACACACGCTCCTCCATATACATGGAGAGGTAGTGGGAAGTGTGAAAAGCCTGAAGTTCCTTGGGGTTATGTTGTCAAAACAGCTGATGTGGACCATCATCACCTCGCTGACATGGACCACCAACACCTCGCTGACATGGACCACCAACACCTCGCTGACATGGACCACCATCACCTTGCTGACATGGACCACCATCACCTTGCTGACATGGACCACCATCACCTCGCTGACATGGAC
Organism: Hypanus sabinus; assembly: GCF_030144855.1. Lineage (NCBI taxonomy): Eukaryota > Metazoa > Chordata > Chondrichthyes > Myliobatiformes > Dasyatidae > Hypanus > Hypanus sabinus. The sequence continues at coordinate 292,018 of NC_082712.1, forward strand.
CACCAACACCTCGCTGACATGGACCACCATCACCTTGCTGACATGGACCACCATCACCTCGCTGACATGGACCACCATCACCTCGCTGACATGGACCACCAACACCTCGCTGCTTGTAAAAAAGGCACAACTAAGACTCTTCTTCCTCAGAAAGAAGAAGCAGACCAAACTCCCACAAAAGCTGTTGCTTAACTTCTACAGAAGCACAATTGAAACCATCCTGACCAACAGCGCCACAGTGTTGTATGCCAGCTGCACAGCTGCTGAGCGACAAGACCTGCATTGCGTGGTGAAGGCGGCCCAGCAAGTTGTCAGGATGGAGCTCCCAGGACTGGACACCATCTATTCCAGCAGACTCAGGAGGAACGCAATCAGCATAACCAGAGACACCACACACCCTGGTCACTCCCTGTTTAACCCGCTGCTGTCCAACGAAAGGTTCAGGACACTAAAAGCCAGAACAAATAGACTGAAGAACAGCTTCTACCCCAGAGATGTGGTCTCCATCACACGACTCCCACAGAGCAATGATTGAAACTGTGAGCACACACAAGGACGCAATACTTGCACAAACGGCACTTTGTGATATTCTGGTGCTGCTGCAACTTATTTTCTGCTTTTTATCTATTTAATACTTTTTTTTTAAATTACTGTCTTGTTTTTATCTACCGCTTTATTTAATTGCCGGGGAGAAAGCTAAACAGTTTCATTGTACCTATGTAAGATGACAATAAAGATCATTCAATTCATTTCCCTGAGAACATCAGTTCCCCATTTATCCTTCCAAGTTCCTGCCTGATAGCTTCATATTTCCCCTTACTCCAATGAAACGCTTTCCTAACTTGTCTGTTCATCTTGGTACGAGAGGGAAAGCAACCAGAAGTTGTGATACATGTTGGGACCAACGACAAAGGCAGGAAGAGGGATGAGGTCCTGAAGTTGAGTTTTGGGAACTAGGCAGAAGGCCGTAGAACAGGACCTCAAGGGTGGCGTTCTCAGGATTGCTGCCAGTTGTGATAGTGATGGTAAGAATTGGAGGAGATGGCAATTGAATGCGTGGCTGAGGAGTTGGTGCAGGTGGCAGGGTTTTAGATTTTTAGACCATTGGGATCTCTTCTGGGGAAGGTGGGACCTGTACAGATTGGATGGGTTGCACCTGAACTCGAGGGGGAGCAATATCCTTGCTGGTAGGTTTGCTAGCATGGTTTGGGAGGGTTTAAACTAATTTGCAAGGGGGGAAATGGGACCCAGAGCGATAGAGCAGTGAAAGAAGTGCATGGAGTAAAGCCAGATCTAACATATAGAGGGGCTTTGAGGAAAGAGAAGCAGAATAAAGGGTATAAAGGTTTATAAGGTAGAAGGGCTAAAGTGTGTGTACTTCAATGGAAGAAGCATCAGGAACAAAGCTGATGAACTGATACATACACGGAATTATGATGTAGTGGCTATTACAGAGACTTGGCTGGCACCAGGGCAGGAATGGATTCTGAATATTCCTGGATTTCAGTGCTTTAAAAGGGATAGAAAGGGGGGAAAAAGGGTGGCATTGCTGGTCAGGGATACCATTACAGCTCCAGAAAGAGTGGGTAATGTAGCAGGATCTTTTGAGTCAGTATGGGTGGAAGTCAGGAACAGGAAGGGAGCAGTTACTCTACTGGGGGTATTCTATAGGCCCCCTGGTAGCAGCAGAGATACCGAGGAGCAGATTGGGAGGAAGATTTGGAAAGGTGCAAAAATAACAGGGTTGTTATCATGGGTGACTTTAACTTCCCTATTATTATTGTTATGAGCAGAGAGACAACATCTGCCAGAAGTAAATTCCTTGTATGTGCACAGGTACTTGGCGATTAAAGTCTGATTCTGATTCTGATTCTGGGTTCTAATATTGATTGGCACTTGATTAGTTCCAAGGGTTTAGATGGGGCAGAGTTTGTTAAGTGTGTCCAGGATGGATTCCTGTCACAGTATGTTGACAGGCCGACTAGGGGGAATGCCATACTAGATCTAGTATTAGGTAACGAACTGGGTCCAGTCACAGATCCGTCAGTGGGTGAGCATCTGGGGGACAGTTATCACCACTCCCCGACCTTTAGCATTATCATGGAAAAGGACAGAATCAGAGAGGACAGGAAAATTTTTAATTGGGGAAGGGCAAATTATGATGCAATAAGGCTAGAACTTACGGGTGTGAATTGGGATGATGTTTTTGCAGGGAAATGTACTATGGACATGTGGTCAATGTTTAAGGATCTCTTGCAGGATGTTGGGGATAAATTTGTCCCAGTGAGGAAGATAAAGAATGGTAGAGTGAAGGAACAAGTGAAGTGGAAAATCTAGTCAGATGGAAGAAAGCAGCATAAATGAGGTTTAGGAAGCAAGGATCAGATGGGTCTATTCATGAATATAGGGTAGCAAGAAAGGAGCTGAGAAGAGCAAGAAGGGGGCATGAGAAGGCTTTGGCGAGTAGGGTAAAGGAAAACCCCAAGGCAATTATGTGAGGAACATAAGGATGACAGGAGTGAAGGTAGGACCGATTAGAGATAAAAGTGGGAAGATGTGCCTGGAGGCTGTGGAAGTGAGCAAGATCCTCAATGAATACTTCTCTTCGGTATTCACCAATGAGAGGGAACTTGATGACAGGGAGGTCAATATGAGTGAGGTTGATGTTCTGGAGTATGTTGACTGTTAAGGGAGAGAAGGTGTTGGAGTTGTTAAAATACATTAGGACGGATAAGTCCCTGGGGCCTGACGCAATATTCCCCAGGCTGCTCCACGAGGCAAGGGAAGAGACTGCTGAACCTCTGGCTAGGATCTTTATGTCCTCGTTGTCCATGGGAATGGTACTGGAGGATTGGAGGGAGGCGAATGTTGTCCCCTTGTTCAAAAAAGGTAGTAGGGATAGTCCAGGTAATTATAGACCAGTGAGCCTTACGTCTGTGGTGGGAAAGCTGTTGGAAAAGATTCTTAGAGATAGGATCTATGGGCATTTAGAGAACCATGGTCTGATCAGCGACAGTCAGCATGGCTTTGTGAAGGGTAGATCTTGCATAACAAGCCTGATAGAGTTCTTTGAGGAAGTGACCAGGCATATAGGTGAGGGGAGTGCAGTGGATGTGATCTACATGGATTTTAGTAAGGCATTTGACAAGGCTCCACATGGTAGACATTCAGAAAGTCAGAAGGCATGGGATCCAGGGAAGTTTGGCCAGGTGGATTCAAAATTGGCTTGCCTGCAGAAGGCAGAGGGTCGTGGTGGAGGGAGTATATTCAGATTGGAGGGTTGTGACTAGTGGTGTCCCACAAGGATCGGTTCTGGGACCTCTACTTTTTGTGATTTTTATTAACGACCTGGATGTGGGGGTGGAAGGGTGGGTTGGCAAGTTTGTAGACGACACAAAGGTTGGTGGTGTTGTAGTTAGTGTAGAGGATTGTTGAAGGTTGCAGAGAGACATTGATAGGATGCAGAAGTGGGCTGAGAAATGGCAGAGTACAAAGTAAATGGCAGGATACTTGGTAGTGTGGTGGAGCAGAGGGATCTGGGGGTACATGTCCACAGATCCCTGAAAGTTGCCTCACAGGTAGATTGGGTAGTTAAGAAAGCTTATGAGGTGTTAGCTTTCATAAGTCGAGGGATAGAGTTTAAGAGAAGTGATGTAATGATGCAGCTCTATAAAACTCTAGTTAGGCCACACTTGGAGTACTGTGTCCAGTTCTGGTCATCTCATTATAGGAAGGATGTGGAATCATTGGAAAGGGTAAAGAGGAGATTTACCAGGATGCTGCCTGGTTTAGAGAGTATGGATTATGATCAGAGATTAAAGGAGCTCAGGCTTTACTCTTTGGAGAGAAGGAGAATGAGAAGAGACATTAAGAGGAATAGACAGAGTGGACAGCCAGCGCCTCTTCCCCAGGGCACCACTGCTCAGTACAAGAGGACATGGCTTTAAGGTAAGTGGAGGGAAGTTCAAGGGGGATATTAGAGGAAGGTTTTTCACTCGGAGAGTGGTTGGTGCGTGGAATGCACTGCCTGAGTCAGTGGTGGAGGCAGATACACTAGTGAAGTTTAAGAGACTACTAGACAGGTATATGGAAGAATTTAAGATGGGGTGTTATATGGGAGGCAGGGTTTGAGGGTCGGCACAACATTGTGGGCTGAAGGGCCTGTAATGCGCTGTACTAATCTATGTTCTATGTTCCTATCCTTCTCCAATGCTATGGTGATCACCATCTCCAAAATGTTCTCCCACTGAGAGACCCGACACCTAACCAGATTCATTTCCCAATACCAGATCACAGTACAACCTCTCCACTTGACGGCTTATCCACATATTGTGTCAAGAACCTTCCTGAAGTCACCTAACAAACTTCACCCCACCTAAACCCCTAGCTCTAGGGAGATGTCAATCAATAGTGGGGAAATCAAAATCTCCTACCACGATAATCCTGTTATCATTGCATCTTTCCAGAATCTGTCTCCCTATCTGCTCCTTGATGTCCCTGTTACTATAGGGTGGTTTATAAAAAAATATTCAGTACAGTTATTGACCCCTTCCTGTTCCTGACTTCCACCCACAGAGACTTTGGAGACAATCCCTCCATGACTTCCTCCTTTTCTGTAGCTGTGACACTATCTCTGATCAGCAGTGCTATGCCCCCACCACTTTTGTCTCCCTCCCTGTGCTTTCTGAAACATCTAAAGCCTGGCACTCTAAGTAATCATTCCTGCCCCTGTGCCACCCATCTCTGTAGTGGCTACAACATCATAGCTCCAAGTACTGATCCATGCTCTCAGCTCATCCGCTTTGTTCATGATGCTTCTTGCATTAATATAGACACATCTCAAACCATCGGTCTGAGCGTATCCCTTCTCTATCACCTGCCTATCCTCCCTCTCACACTGTGTACAAGATTTCTCAATTTGTGAACTAACTGCCCTTTCCACCATCCCTTCAGTTTGCTTCCCACCCACCAGTGATTCTAGTTTAAACTCTCCCCAATAGCCACAACAAGCCTCCCTGCCGAAATATTGGTCCCCCTCAGATTCAAGTCCAATCCGTCCTTTTTGTGCAGGTTACTCCTGCCCCAAAAGAGGTCCCAATGATCCAGAAATCTGAATTCCTGCCCCCTGCTCCAATCCCTCAGACACGCATTTATCCTCCACCTCACTCTATTCCTATACTCACTGTCGCACGGGACTGGCAGTAATCCTGAGATTACTACCTTTGAGGTCCTGCATCTCAACTTCCTTCCTAATTTCTTGTACTCTGTTTTCAGGACCTCCTCCCTTTTCCTACCCAAGTCAACCTTCCCACTTCAGGATATTGTGGATGCAATCAGAAACATTCCAGACCCTGGCACCTGGCAGGCAAACTACCATTTGTGTTTCTTTTCTGTATCCACAGAATCACCTAACTGACCCTCTAATTATAGTGTTTCCTATCAATACTGCCATCCTCTTCCTTTCCCTACTTTTCTGAGCCACAGGGCCAGACCCCGTGTCAGAGGCGCATCCACTGTTGCTTCCCCCAGGTAGGTACCCCCCCCCCCCCCAACAGTACTCAAACAGGAGTACTTATTGTTAAGGGGGACAGCCGCAGGAGTACTCTCTGGTATCTGACTCTTGCTCTCTCTCCTGACTGATACCCATTTATCTGTCTCCCAAGGCCCCAGTGTGACTACTTGCCTGTAGCTCCTATCTATCACCTCACTCTCCCTGACCTTCACCTAGTCAGGGAGAGCGAGGAGGTGATAGAGAGGAGTTATAGGCAAGTGGTCACACCAAGGTCTCGGAAGACAGATAAGTGGGTCACAGTTAGGAGGGGGAAGGGGAAGAGTCAGGTACTAGAGAGTACCCCTGTGGCTGTACCCCTTGACAATAAGTACTCCTGTTTGAGTATTGTTGGTGGGGACAGCTTACCTGGGGGAAGCGGCAGTAGCTGTGCCTCTGGCAGAGTCCGGCCCTGCGGCTCAGAAGGGTAGGGAAAGGAAGAGAAAGGCAGTATTGATAGGGGACTCTTTAGTTAGGGGGTCAACAAGGCAATTCTGTGGACGCATGAAAGAAACTTGGATGGTAGTTTGCCTCCCACATGCCAGAGTCCAGGATGTTTCAGATCACGTCCAAGATATTTTGTGGTGGGAGGGAGAACAGCCAGAGGTCTTGGTACATATTGGTACCAATGACATAGGTAGGAAAAGGGAACAGGGCCTGAAAAAAAGACTACAGGGAGTTAAGAAGGAAGTTGAGGAACAGGACCGCAAAGGTAGTCATCTTGGGATTACTGCCTGTGCGACGTGACAGTGAGAACAGGAATAGGATGAGGTGGAGGATAAATGCGTGGCTGAGGTATTGGAGCAGGGGTGACCTGTACAAAAAGGATGGATTGCACTTGAATCCCAGGGGGGCCAATATCCTGGCAAGTAGTTTTGCTAAGGCCATTGGGGAGAGATTAAACTAGAATTGTTGGGGGGGTGGGAACTGAACTGAAGAGGAGGTTAGCTCACAAATAGAGAAAACTTGTAGACAGTGCGAGAGGGAGGATAGGCAGGTGATAGAGAAGGAACGCGATCAGACCAAAGGCTTGAGATGTGTCTAGTTTAATGCAAAGAGTGTTGTGAACAAAGCAGATCTTAGAGTGTGGATCAGTACTTGGAGATATGATGTGGTGGTCATTACAGAGACTTGGATGGCTCAGGGACAGGATTGGTTGCTTCAAGTGCCGAGTTTTAGATGTTTCAGAAAGGACAGGGAGGGAGGCAAAAGAGGTGGGGGTGTGGCACTGTTGATCAGAGATAGTGTTACAACTGCAAAAAAGGTGGACACCATGGAGAGATTGTCTATGGAGTCTCTGTGGGTGGACGTTAGGAACAGGAAGGGGTCAGGAACTATACTGGGTATTTTTTATAGGCCACCTAATAGTAACAGGGACATTGAGGAGCAGATAGGGAAACAGATCCTGGAAAGGTGTAATAGAAACAGACTTGTCGTAATGGGAGATTTTAATTTCCCAAATATCGATTGGTATTTCCCTAGAGTGAGGGTTTAGATGGGGTGGAGTTTGTTAGGTGTGTTCAGGAAGGTTTCTTGACACAGGATGTAGATAAGCCTACAATAGGAGAGGCTGTACTTGATTTGGTATTGGGAAATGAACCTGGTCAGGTGTCAGAACTCTCAGCTGGACAGCATTTAGGAGATAGTGATCATAATTCTATCTCCTTTACATTAGCATTGTAGCGAGATAGGAACAGACAAGTTAGAAAAGCATTTAATTGGAGTAAGTATGAGACTATCAGGCAGGGAATTGGAGGCTTAAACTGGAAACTGATGTTCTCAGGGAAAAGTGCGGAAGAAATGTGGTAAATATTCAAGGAATATTTGTGTTGAGTTCTGCATAGGTACGTTCCAATGAGACGGATGTTATGGTAGGGTACACGAACTGTGGTGTACAAAGGAGGTAATAAATCTAGTCAAGAAGAAAAGCTTACAAAAGGTTCAGAGAGCAAGGTTATGTTAGAGATCTAGAAGATTATCAGGCTAACAGGAAGGAGCTTAAGTAGTAAATTAGGAGAGCCAGAAAGGGCCATGAGAAGGCCTTGGCAGACAGGATTAAGGAAAACCCCAAGGCATTCTACAAGTATTTGGAGCAAGAGGATGAGACATAAGAATAGGATCTATCAAGTGTGACAGTGGGAAAGTGTGTATGAAACCGGAGGAAATAGCACAGGAAATTAATTAATACTTTACTTCAGTATTCACTATGGAAATGGATCTTAGTGATTGCAGTGATGACTTGCAGCAGACTGTAAAGCTTGAGCATGTAGATATTAAGCAAGAGGATGTGCGGGAGCTTTTGGAAAGCATCAAGTTGGATTAGTCGCTGGGACTGGATGAAATGTACCCCAGGCTACTGTGGGAGGCGAGGGAGGAGAATGCTGAGCCTCTGGCAATGATCTTTGCATCATCAATGGGGACGGGAGAGATTCTGAAGGATTGGAGAGTTGCGGATGTTGTTCCTTTATTCAAGAAAGGGAGTAGAGATATCCCAGGTAATTATAGACCAGTGAGTCTTACCTCAGTGGTTGGTAAGTTGATGGAGAAGATCCTGAGAGGCAGGATTTATGAACATTTGGAGAGGTGTGAGCCTGACTGAATTTTTTGAGGATGTGACTAAACAAATTGATGAAGAAAGAGCAGTAGATGTAGTAAGGATTTCAACAAGGCATTTGATAAGGTACCCCATGAAAGGCTTATTCAGGAAGTAAGGAGGCATGGAATCCAAGGGAACTTTGCCTTGTGGATCCAGAACTGGCTTGCCCACAGAAGGCAAGTAATTGTAGACAGGTCATATTCTGCATGGAGGTCGGTCACCAGTGGTGTGCCTCAGGGATCTGTTCTGGGACCCTTACTCTTGGTGATTTTTATAAATGACCTGGGTGAGGAAGTGGAGGGATGGGTTAGTAAGTTTGCTGATGACACAAAGGTTGGAGGTGTTGTAGATAGTGTGGAGGGCTGTCAGAGATTACAGCGGGACACTGATAGGACGCAAAACTGGGCTGAGAAGTGGCAGATGGAGTTCAATCCAGATAAGTGTGAAGTGGTTCATTTTGGTAGGTCAAATATGATGGCAAAATATAGTATTAATGGTTAGACTCTTGGCAGTTTGGAGGATCAGAGGGATCTTGGGGTCCGAATCCATAGGATGCTCAAAGCAGCTGCACAGGTTGATTTTGTGGTTAAGGCGGCGTACAGTGTATTGGCCTTCATCAATTGTGGAATTGAATTTAGGAGCCGAGAGGTAATGCTGCAGCTATATAGGACCCTGGTCAGACCTCACTTGGAGTACTGTGCTCAGTTCTGGTCGCCTCACTACAGGAACGATGTGGAAGCCATAGAAAGGCTGCAGAGGAGATTTATAAGGATGTTGCCTGGACTGGGGAGCATGCCTTATGAGAATAGGTTGAGTAAACTCAGCCTTCTCTCCTTGGAGCGACAAAGGTTGAGAGGTGACCTGATAGAGGTGTATAAGTTAATGAGAGGCATTGATCGTGTGGATAGTCATAGGGTTTTTTCCAGGGCTGAAATGGTTGCCACAAGAGGGCACAGGTTTAAGGTGCTGGGGAGCAGGTACAGAGGAGATGTCAGGGGTAAGTTTTTTTTTTTTACACAGAGAGTGGTGAGTGTATGGAATGGGCTGCCGGCAACAGTGGTGGAGGCGGATATGATAAGTCTTTTAATAGGCTTTTAGATAGGTACATGGAGCTTAGTGAATAGAGGGTTATAGGTAATCCCAGTAATTTTTAAGGTAGGGACATGTTCGGCAAAACCTTGTGGGCTGAAGAGCCCATATTGTGCTGTAGGTTTTCTATGTTTCGGTCTAACTTACTGATGTCCTCGCACCTGCAGGCATGCCTTGATCAAACCCCTGAAGAAAAACTGATCTCCTTTTAAACTCTTCCTGCCAGTCTAACTTGCTGATGTCCATGCGCCTGCACAGGTTGTCATAGGTTACAAAAGAACATGGACAAAATGCAGAATTGAGTGGAAAAGTGGCAGATGGAGTTCAATCTAGAAAAGTGTGAAGTGATACACTTTGGAAGACTGAATTTGAAGGCAGATTTCAAAGTTAATGGCTGGATTCTTTGCAGTGTGGAAGAACAAAACAATCTGGGATACAAGTCCACAGTTTTTTTTCAAAGTTGCTGCAAAAGTTAATGGGATGGTTTAAGAAGGCATATTGTGTGCTGGTCTTCATTAGTCAATAGACAATAGACAATAGGTGCAGAAGTAGACCATTCGGCCCCTCGAGTCTGCACCGCCATTCTGAGATCATGGCTGATCATTTACTATCAATACCCAGTCCCTGCCTTGTCCCCATATCCCTTGATTCCCCTATCCATCAGATATCTATCCAGCTCCTTCTTGAAAGCATCCAGAGAACTGGCCTCCACCGTCTTCCGAGGCAGTGCATTCCACACCTCCACAACTCTCTGGGAGAAGAAGCTCCTCCTCAACTCTATTTTAAATAACTGACCTCTTATTCTCAATCCATGCCCTCTGGTACTGGACTCTCCCAACATCTGGAACATATTTCCTGCCTCAATCCTATCAAATCCTTTAATTATCTTAAACGTTTCAATCAGATCCCCTCTCAATCTCCTCAATTCCAGCGTGTACAAGCCCAATCTCTCCAATCTCTCTGCGTAAGACAGCCCTGCCATCCCAGGAATCAACCTAGTGAATCTACGCTGCACTTCCTCAATTGCCAGAATGTCCTTCCTTAAACCTGGAGACCAAAACTGTACACAATATTCCAGGTGTGGTCTCACCAGGGCCCTGTACAAATGCAAAAGAACATCCTTGCTCTTGTATTCAATTCCCCTTGTAACAAAGGCCAACATTCCATTTGCCCTCTTCCCTGCCTATTGCACTTGCTCATTCACCTTCATTGACTGGTGAACTAGGACTCCTAGGTCTCTTTGCATTTCTCCCTTACCTAACTCGACACCGTTCAGACAATACTCTGCCCTCTTGTTCCTGCTTCCAAAGTGGATAACTTCACATTTATTCACATTGAATGACATCTGCCAAGTATCTGCCCACTCACTCAGCCTATCCAAGTCTCCCTGTATTCTCCTAACGTCCTCTTCGCATGTCACACTGCCACCCAGTTTAGTATCGTCAGCAAACTTGCTGATATAGTTTTCAATGCCCTCATCTAAATCATTGACATAAATCGTAAAGAGCTGTGGTCCCAATACAGAGCCCTGTGGTACCCCACTAGTCACCTCCAGCCAGTCTGAGAAACACCCATTCACTGCTACCCTTTGCTTTCTATCTGCCAACCAGTTTTCTATCCATGTTGAAACCCTGTCCCCAATGCCATGAGCTCTGATTTTACTCACCAATCTCCTATGTGGCACCTTATCGAATGCCTTCTGAAAATCTAGGTACACAACATCCACTGGCTTACCCTCGTCTAACATCCTTGTTACACCCTCAAAAAACTCCAACAGATTAGTCAAGCATCTCAGGGGACTGAGATCAAGAACGAGGTTATGTTGCAGCTCTACAAAACTCTGGTTAGAGTATTATGTTTAGTTCTGTTCACTGCTTTATAGGAAGGACGTGGAAGCATTATAGAAGGTGCAGAGGAGGTTTACCATTGAATTGACCTTATTTCTTACATCCTTCACATACGTGAAGAGTAAAAATGTTTACGTTACACCTCCATCTAAATATGCAATGTGCAATCATAGTAATTTATAAATAAAACAGTCAATGCAATATAGAGTACACATAAATCAGCGTGAGTTCATCAGTCTGATGGCCTGGTGGAAGAAGCTGTCCTGCAGCCTGTTGGTTCTGGGTTTTATACTGTGGTACTGCTTCCTGGATGGTAGCAGCTGGAATACATTGTGGTTGGGATGGCTTGTGTCCCCAGTGATCCTACAGGCATTTGGTTACACACCTCTCCTCGTAAATGTTCTGAATCACGGGAAGTTCACAACTACAGATGTACTGGGCTGTCCGCACCAGTCTCTGCAGAGTCCTGTAAAATTCCCACATCAGGCAGTGATGCAGCCAGTCAGGATGCTCTCAATTGTGCCCCTGTAGAAAGCTTTTAGGAATTGGGGGCCCATACCAAACTTACTCAACCATCTGAAGTGAAAGAGGCGTTGATGTGCCTTTTTCACCACATAGCTGGTGTGCACAGACCACGTGAGGTTCTCGGTGATGTGGATCAGAGGAACTTGAAGCAGTTTTTCCTCTCAATCCCAGATCCATTGATGTCAAGAGGCGTTAGTCCATCTTCATTCCTCCTGTAATCACAACCAGCTCCAGGACACTGACTGAATTATGAGCTGAGGTTAAATGTACTAGGGATTTTCTCTTTGGAGTAACAGAGGATGAGAGGCTACCTCAATTGAGATGTATAAGATTAAGAAGCATAGATAGAGTAGACAGACAGCACCTTTCAACCAAGGTAGAAATGGCCAGTACCATAGTACATCCATTTAAGGTGAGTAAAGTTTAAAGGAGATGTCAGAGGTACGTTTTCTTAAATTGGAACACATTACTGGGAATGGTGAGAGAAGCTGATACAGTAAGAACATTTAAGCCTGTAGTCACACGGATGTAAAATGGAGGGTTATGTGCTGTGTAGGAGGAATGGCTTAGAAAGATTGTGGAGTATGCACAACATCCTAGGCTAAAGGGTCTGTACTGTGCTGAACTATTCTATGTTCACCATTACTCCTATTCCATTTCAACAAAACTGCAATTTGCTTTTCAAATCGATCCATCACACTCAGGTCAAGCATATCATCTGTAACTGGAATATTAAACTGTCTGACCTAGGAGGAAGATTTGGAGTACAGTTACAAAGGAAAATGGCAGGGAAAAAAGAGGAGATGAGATGGCATTGGCAGACAGGGAATTCCTGAAGAACAGTCAAGGCCCAACATTTACTGTTTATTCTTCTCCATTGTTGCTGCCTAACCTGCAGAGTTCCTCCAGCATTTTGTGTGTATTCCTCTGGGTCAAATTTTTACACTTTGCCTGGAATTCCAAAACATGAAAAACATTTTCCCAGCTTCATGAGCTATCCTTAATATCTTGATAACTTCCTAAATTAGGTAATACTTGAACATTACGCAGATGCTCCAGTCACCCAGAACAGATACTCACATGTTGTGTTGCCTCCTCATTACTCAGCATATTGGGATCAGATGAGAGAACTGGCGGTCCAGGTAGTTTTGGAACGCTCGGAGACTGTGGAGCTGCTTTACTCTGGTTAACCAGCTCCTGTAGTGTGTCTGAGATGCACTTGTAACAATTCACCCTGAAGAATACAAGTACAATATATATAAGGCCCATGTGCGCCAGCATACTCCTCCCTTTGCCCACCATGTTATTCTTCTGAATAAATGCCGATGCAAAGTAGTTCAGTACCTCGTCCACAACCTCTGGTGCCAGGCAAAAATTCGCTCCATTGTCATCTCTGACGATCTATTCTGGGCCAAATACACTAATTTATTCAGGAATAAGGCAAGCTTACTAATACTAACCAGGGTCCGGGATGTCTCTGACCGGGTGCATGACATTCTGGTATGAGAAGGAAAGCAACCAGAGGTCGTGATACATGTTGGGACCAACGACATATGCAGGAAGAGGGATGAGGTCCTGAAGTGTGAGTTTCGGGAACTAGGCAGAAGGCCGAAGAACAGGACCTCAAGGGTGGCGTTCTCAGGATTGCTGCCAGTACTACGTGATAGTGATGGTAAGAATTGGAGGAGATGGCAGTTGAATGCGTGGCTGAGGAGTTGGTGCAGGGGGCAGGGTTTTAGATTTTTGGACCATTGGGATCTCTTCTGGGGAAGGTGAGACCTGTACAGATTGGATGGGTTGCATCTGAACTCGAGGGGGAGCAATATCCTTGCTGGTAGGTTTGCTAGCATGGTTCGGGAGGGTTTAAACTAATTTGCAAAGGGGGATGGGACCCGGAACGATAGAGCAGTGAAAGAAGTGCATGGAGTAAAGCCAGATCTAACATATAGAGAGGCTTTGAGGAAAGAGAAGCAGAATAAAGGGTGTAAAGGTAGTAAGGTAGAAGGGCTAAAGTGTGTGTACTTCAATGCAAGAAGCATCAGGAACAAAGGTGATGAACTGAGAGCTTGGATACATACATGGAATTATGACGTAGTGGCCATTACAGAGACGTGGCTGGCACCAGGGCAGGAATGGATTCTCAATATTCCTGGATTTCAGTGCTTTAAAAGGGATAGAGAGGGGGGGAAAAGGGAGGAGGGGTGGCATTACTGGTCAGGGATACTATTACAGCTGCAGAAAGGGTGGGTAATGTAGCAGGATCCTCTTTTGGGTCAGTATGGGTGGAAGTCAGGAACAGGAAGGGAGCAGTTACTCTACTGGGGGTATTCTATAGGCCCCCTGGTAGCAGCAGAGATACCGAGGAGCAGATAGGGAGGCAGATTTTCGAAAGGTGCAAAAATAACAGGGTTGTTATCATGGGTGACTTTAACTTCCCAAATATTGATTAGCACTTGATTAGTTCCAAGGGTTTAGATGGGGCAGAGTTTGTTAAGTGTGTCCAGGATGGATTCCTGTCACAGTATGTTGACAGGCCGACTAGGGGGAATGCCATACTAGATCTAGTATTAGGTAATGAACCGGGTCAGGTCACAGATCTGTCAGTGGGTGAGCATCTGAGGAACAGTATTCATTGCTCCCTGACCTTTAGCATTATCATGGAAAAGGATAGAATCAGAGAGGACAGGAAAATTTTTAATTGAGTAAGGGCAAATTATGAGGCTATAAGGCTAGAAATTGTGGGTGTGAATTGGGATGATGTTTTTGCAGGGAAATGTACTACACACATCTGGTCGATGTTTAGGGATCTCTTGCAGGATGTTAGGGATAAATTTGTCCTGGTGAGGAAGATAAAGAATGGTAGGGTGAAGGAACCATGGGGGACAAGTGAAGTGGAAAATCTAGTCAGGTGGAAGAAGACAGAATACACAAGGATTAGGAAGCAAGGATCAGATGGGTCTATTGAGGAATATAGGGTAGCAAGAAAGGAGCTTAAGAAGGGATTCAGAAGAGAAAGAAGGGGGCATGAGAAGACATTGGCGAATAGGGTAAAGGAAAACACCAAGGCAATCTTCAATTATGTGAGGAACATAAGGATGACAGGAGTGAAGGTAGGACCGATAAAAGTGGGAAGATGTGCCTGGAGGCTGTGGAAGTGAGTGAGGTCCTCAATGAATACTTCTCTTCGGTATTCACCATTGAGAGGGAACTTGATGTTGGTGAGGACAACATGAGTGAGGTTGATGTGCTGGAGCATGTTAATATTAAGGGAGGGGAGGTATTGGAGTTGTTAAAATACATTAGGACGGATAAGTCCTTGGGGCCTGACGGAATATTCCCCGAGGCAAGGGAAGAGATTGTTGAACCTCTGGCTAGGATCTTTATGTCCTCGTTGTCCACGGGAATGGTATTGGAGGATTGGAGGGAGCTGAATGTTGTCTCCTTGTTCAAAACGGGTAGTAGGGATAGTCCAGGTAATTATAGACCAGTGAGCCTTACGTCTGTGGTGGGAAAACTGTTGGAAAAGATTCTTAGAGATAGGATCTATGGGCATTTAGAGTATCATGGTCTGATCAGGGACAGTCAGCATGGCTTTGTGAAGGGCAGATCGTGCCTAACAAGCCAGATAGAGTTCTTTGAGAAGGTGACCAGGCATATAGATGAGGGGAGTGCAGTGGATGTGATCTACATGGATCTTAGTAAGGCATTTGACAAGGTTCCACATGGTAGACTTATTCAGAAAGTCAGAAAACATGGGATCCAGGGAAGTTTGGCCAGGTGGATTCAGAATTGGCTTGCCTGCAGAAGGTAGAGGGTTGTGGTGGAAGGAGTACATTCAGATTGGAGGGTTGTGACTAGTGGTGTCCCACAAGGATCTGTTCTGGGACCTCTACTTTTTGTGATTTTTATTAACGACCTGGATGTGGGGGTAGAAGGGTGGGTTGGCAAGTTTGCAGACGACACAAAGGTGGGTGGTGTTGTAGACAGTGTAGAAGATTGTCAAAGATTGCAGAGAGACATAGATAGGATGCAGAAGTGGGCTGAGAAGTGGCAGATGGAGTTCAACCCAGAGAAGTGTGAGGTGGTACACTTTGGAAGGACAAATTCCAAGGCAGAGTACAAAGTAAGTGGCAGGATACTTGGTAGTGTGGAGGAGCAGAGGGATCTGGGGGTACATGTCCACAGATCCCTGAAAGTTGCCTCACAGGTAGATAGTGTAGTTAAGAAAGCTTATGAGGTGTTAGCTCTCATAAATCGAGGGATAGAGTTAAGAGATGTGATGTAATGATGCAGCTCTATAAAACTCTAGTTAGGCCACACTTGGAGTACTGTGTCCAGTTCTGGTCGCCTCAGTATAGGAAGGATGTGGAAGCATTGGAAAGGGTACAGAGGAGATTTACCAGGATGCTGCCTGGTTTAGAGAGTATGGATTATGATCAGAGATTAAGGGAGCTAGGGCTTTACTCTTTGGAGAGAAGAAGGATGAGAGGAGACATGATAGAGGTGTACAAGATATTAAGAGGAGTGGACAGCCAGTGCCTCTTCCCCAGGGCACCACTGCTCAGTACAAGAGGACATGGCTTTAAAGTAAGGGGAGGGAGGTTCAAGGGGGATATTAGAGGAAGGTTTTTCACTCAGAGAGTGGTTGGTGTGTGGAATGCACTGCCTGAGTCAGTGGTGGAGGCAAATACACTAGTGAAGTTTAAGAGACTACTAGACAGGTATATGGAGGCATTTAAGGTGGGGGGGTTATATGGGAAGCAGGGTTTGATGGTTGGCACAACATTGTGGGCTGAAGGGCCTGTAATGTGTTGTACTATTCTATGTTCTAATGCACCCTTGTTGTTGCTGATAATAAAATAAGCAAAATAACTCAGCCCAGAAAACAAACATTCTCATTGAGGAATCAGACTGGAAAGGATGAACACTTTCGAGTTCCTGGGCCTAACATTCTGATGCAATTACAAAGAAAGCAGAACAGCAGCTATATTTCATGAGGAGTTTGAGAAGAATTGATATATCACCAAAGACGCTCACAAGTTTCTACAGATGTACTGTGGAGAGCATTCTAACAAGTTGCATCACCATCTGGTATGGAGTGACCACTGCACAGCATCAGGAAAAATGCTGCAGATAGTTGTAAGTTCAGCCAGCTTCCTCATGGGCACGAGCCTCTGTAGCATCCAACCTCAAAAAGGCGGCATCCATCATTAACAACCCACATCACCCAGGATATGTCTTATTCTAATTGCTACCATCAACAGGTGGTTCAGGGACCTGAAGACACACACTCAACGTTTCAGGAAGAGCATCTTCCTCTCCACCAGCAGATTTCTGAATGGACAATGAATCTATGAACACTGCCTAACTACTTTTTCTCTCTATTTTAGCACTTCTAACATAATTTTCTTATTTTTGTATATACGTGTTGTAATTTACAGTTTTTATTGCTGTCACAAAACAACAGATTTCACAAGTCAAACATGGCTTGAACCCCATACATGTGATTCCTAAACAATCTCCACATTCCCGTTAAACATTTCCCTATTTTGCTCACATACCTGCCTGACACCTTCATAATTAGCTCTCCCACAATTAAATGCTCTCCAATACTGTCTGCTCCTATGTTTGTCCATGACAAGCTTGGAGTTCTGGTTACTATCTCTGAAATGCTTACCCACTGACAGATCTGTCAACTGACCAGGTTCATTACCAAGTCTGAGAACTATTATGGCTCTATTTAGTCGGCCAGCCCACATCACCTGGCTTGAAATTATCCAACAAATTCTGCCCCATCTAAACCTTTTCCACTAAGGATGTGCCTATTAATATTAGGGAAGTTGAAGTCTCCTATGATAACTACCCTATTATTTCTTTGCAACTTTCCAAAATCTACCTACTTGTCTGCTCTTCAGTCTCCATTTTGCTATTGTCATATTCTTCAAAGACTGTGTGATGTCAGCCTTCTCAACCTTACAAATTACTTCCTTTCCAACAACATTTGCAAATTCTTGTCATTCAAGATTCCCAAACTTTGCCATCGTTGTTTTACTTCTGATTTCTGACCAGCTGATTTTTAAGTTACTACCACATGTTAAGAGGCAGACTTGCATAACAGCCATACCAATTTCATCTGCCTGGTTCATGCCGAATTCTATTCTAATTATACTTTCCCCCAATTTAGCACTCTCCTTTATCTGAAACCTCATAAGACCATAAGATATAGGAACAGAATTAAAAACAAGGGAATATCTATAGATGCTAGAAATCTAAACAACACACATAAAATGTTGGAGGAACTCGGCAGGCCTGGCAGCATCTATGGAAAAAGTGGTTGACATTTCAAGCTGAGACCCTTTGGTAGGACTAGAGAAAAAAAAATGAGTTGCGGGAGGGAAGAGAGAAACACAAGGTGATAGATAGGTGAAACTAGGAGGGGAGGGATGAAATAAAGAGTTGGGAAGTTGATTGATGAAAGAGATACAGGGCTGGAGAAGGAGGGAGGACAGAAGATCATGGAAGAAAGAAAAGGGGGGAGGAGCACCAGAGGGAGGCAATGGACAGGCAAGGTGAAAGAGGGAAAAGGGAATAGGGAATGGTGAAGGAGGGGCCATTAACAGAAGTTAGAGAAATCAATGTTCATGCCATCAGCTTGGAGGCTACCCAGATGGAAAATAAGTTGTTGCTCCTCCAACCCAAGTATGGTCTCATCGTGACAGTAGAGGAGGCCATGGATTGATATATCAGAATGGAAATGGAAAGTGAAATTAACATGGGTGGCCGCTGGGAGATCCCGCTTTTTCTGGCAGAAGGAATGTGGGTGCTCAGCAAAGCGGTCTCCCATCTACATCGGGTCTCACCGAAATACAGGAGGACACACCAGGAGCACTAAACACAGTATATGACCCCAATGGACCTAAAGGTGAAGTGCCGCCTCACCTGGAAGGACTGTTTGGGGGCCTGAGTGGTAGTGAGGGAGGAGGTATAGGGGCAGGTGCAGCTATTGTTCTGCTTGCAACAATAAGCGCCAAGAGGGAGATCAGTGGGAATGGACAATGGAGTTGCATAGTGAGCAATCCTGTGGAAAGGAGAAAGTGGGGAGGGGGGGAGGTGGGAAGATATGCTTCCTGTTGGAGATGGCAGAAGTTCCAGGGAATGATGTACTGGACGTGGGGGCTGGTGGGGTGGTAGGTGAGGACGAGAGAAACTCTAATTTCTGGTAGGGTGGCAAGAGGATAGGGTAAGAGCAGATGTGTATTAAATGTAAGTGCAGTGTTAATAGTGGAGAAAGGGAAGCCCCCTTCTTTGAAAAAAAGGATAATTCCTTCAATCTAGAATAAAAAGCCTCATCCTGAGAGCAGATGCAGCAGAAACGATGGAATTGAGAAGGGGATGGCGTTTTTACAATAACAGGGTGGGAGGAGGCATAGTCCAGGTAGCTATGAAAGTCCATTGGTTTATAATAGAAATCAGTGGGGGGGGGGGAGAGAGAGAGAGGAGAGAGAGGAGAGAGAGGAGAGAGAGGAGAGAGAGGAGAGAGAGGAGAGAGAGGAGAGAGAGGAGAGAGAGGAGAGAGAGGAGAGAGAGGAGAGAGAGGAGAGAGAGGAGAGAGAGGAGAGAGAGGAGAGAGAGGAGAGAACATAAGAAATAGGAGCAGGAGTAGGCCATCCGGCCCAGTGATCCTGCCCCACCATTCAATAAGATCATGGCTGGTCTGTCCGTAAACTCAGCTCCATCTACCTCTCTTTTCCCCCCTAACCCTTAATTCCCCTACTATGTAAAAACCTACCTAACCATATCTTAAATATATTTAGTGAAGAAGCATCAACTGCTTCCCTGGGCAGAGAATTCCACAGATTCACCATTCTCTGGGAAAAACAGTTTCTCCTCATCTCCGTCCTAAATCTTCTTCCCGAATCTTGAGGCAATGTCCCCTACTTCTAGTCTCACCTACCAATGGAAACAACTTTCCTACTTCTATCTTATCTATCCCTTTCAAGGTTTGGTATGTTTTTAGAAGATCCCCTCTCATCCTCCTGAATTCGAGAGAGTATAGTCCCAAGCAACTCAATCTCGCCTCATAGGTTAATCCCTTCATTCCTGGAATCAACCTGGTGAACCTCATCTGCACTGCCTCCAAAGCCTTCTTCAAGTATGTAGACCAGAACTGAGAGAGCAAGAAAGAGATCGAGAAAGGGGAGGAAGGTGCCAGAAATGGGCCAGGTAAATGTGAGGGCAGAGTGGAAGTTGGAGGCAAAATTGATGAAGTCACATGAGCTCTGCATGAGTGTAGGAAGCGGCACAAATGCAATCATCGATGTAGTTTAGGAAAAATCAGGGACAGACACCAATGTAGGCTTGGAACTTAGGAAAGGCAGGTGTAGCTGGGACCATGGGAGTCCCCATGGCTACACCTTTTGTTTGAAGGAAGTGGGAGGAACCTACGGAGAAAATTTTTAAGAGTGAGGACAAGTTCTGCTAGATGGAGGAGAGTGCTGCTGGAGGGGAACTGGTTGGGGCTGGTGTCCCAAAAGAAACAAGAGCTCTGAGGCCTTTCTGGTGGAGGATGGAGGTGTATAGGGACTGGATATCCATAGCTGAAATAAGATGATGGGGGCCAGGGAACTTGAAATCATTGTAAAGATCCAGAGCACATGAAGTGTCAGGGATGTCGGTAGAAAGGAACTGAACTGGAGAGATAAAACAGAGTCAAGATATGAAGATACGAGTTCAGTGGGGTAGGAACAAGCTGAAATGATGGGTCTACCTGGACAGGCAGGTTTTTGCATCTTGGGTAGGAGGTAGAAACGGTAGGTGTGGGGTAGCTCATATAACAATCACAGCACGGAAACAGGCCATCTCGGCCCTCCTACTCCGTGCCGAACTCTTAATCTCACCTAGTCCCACCTACCCGCACTCAGCCCATAACCCTCCACTCCTTTCCTGTCCATATACCTATCCAATTTTACCTTAAATGACACAACTGAACTGGCCTCTACTACTTCTACAGGAAGCTCATTACACACAGCTATCACTCTTTGAGTAAAGAAATACCCCCTCGTGTTTCCCTTAAACTTCTGCCCCCTAACTCTCAAATCATGTCCTCTCGTTTGAATCTCCCCTACTCTCAATGGAAACAGCCTATTCACGTCAACTCTATCTATCCCTCTCAAAATTTTAAATACCTCGATCAAATCCCCCCTCAACCTTCTACGCTCCAATGAATAGAGACCTAACTTGTTCAACCTTTCTCTGTAACTTAAGTGCTGAAACCCAGGTAACATTCTAGTAAATCGTCTCTGCACTCTCTCTAATTTATTGATATCTTTCTTATAATTCGGTGACCAGAACTGTACACAATATTCCAAATTTGGCCTTACCAATGCCTTGTACAATTTTAACATTACATCCCAACTTCTGTACTCAATGCTCTGATTTATAAAGGCCAGCGTTCCAAAAGCCTTCTTCACCACCCTATCTACATGAGACTCCACTTTCAGGGAACTATGCACTGTTATTCCTAGATCTCTCTGTTCCACTGCATTCCTCAATGCCCTACCATTTACCCTGTATGTTCTATTTGGATTATTCCTGCCAAAATGTAGAACCTCACACTTCTCAGCATTAAACTCCATCTGCCAACGTTCAGCCCATTCTTCTAACCAGCATAAATCTCCCTACAAGCTTTGAAAACCCACCTCATTATCCACAACAGCTCCTAGCTTAGTATCATCGGCATACTTACTAATCCAATTTACCACCCTATCATCCAGATCATTTATGTATACTTTTTCCAACGGATGCTGCCCGACCTGCTGAGTTCATTCAGCTTTTGTATGTGTTGATTTGACCACAGCATCTGCAGTGTACTTTGTGTGGAAACAAGGGCCTGGTGCTCCTTACTAGGATCAAGTGGTAAATAGGAGGGTGTCTGAAAGCTGTCGCTGGGCCTCAGCAAGGTAAAAGGGTAGTCTGCCAGATTATTACAGCACCCCATTTATTTGCAGGTTTGATGGTGAAGTGGGATTAGTGGGGAGCAGAGTGTTCAGAAGGGATATGGTAGGAATTCGATAGAGCACTGTTGAAGTCAAAACAGTTGATATCCTGATGACAGTTGGCAACAAAATGATCCAATGCCATGATTGACCATTTGGTACATGGAGCTTATAAAAATAGAGGGCTATGGATAACACTAGGTAATTTCTAAAGTAAGAACATGTTCGACACAGCATTGTGGGCCGAAGGACCTGTATTGTGCTGTAGGTTTTCTATGTTTCTATGAGAGTCAGCAGATCAAATGCCACTATCCATCCGTGATGCCTCTTTCAGTAAGCAATGTACTTAAACACTTTGATCGATCTGTTCCACACCAGACCTCTGAGGTCTGACAGTAACTATGCAAGTCCTATATTGGCTTGAATTTGCAACCCATTTCTCTACTTATTGCAATTGAAAGTTATTTGTTAATACTCTGCTGAATTTCTATGAGGAGGAATTGAGTTGCCTGGGACTATACTCTCTGGAATTCAGAAGAATGAGAGGGGATCTTATGGAAACATACACAATTTTGAAAGAGATAGATAAGATAGAAGTAGGAAAGTTGTTTCCATTGGTAGGTGAGACTAGAACTAGGGGACATTGCCGCAAGATTCAGGGGAGTAGGTTTAGGATGGAGATGAGGAGAAACTGTTTTTCCCAGAGAGTGGTGAATCTGTGGAATTCTCTGCCCAGGGAAGCAGTTGAGGTTTCTTCACTAAATATATTTCAGATACAGTTAGACAGATTTTTACATAGTAGGGGAATTAAGGGTTATGGGGAAAAGACAGATAGATGGAGCAGAGTTATGGACAGATCAGCCATGATCTTATTGAATGGTGGGGTAGGCTTGATGGGCCGGATGGCCTACTCTTGCTCCTATTCCTTATGTTCTTATCTCTTAGAAGGCTCAACCATGAGCTGCTCTAAAAAGCCATCTCATAGGCATTCTAGAAATCCCCCTTCTTAAAATCCAGCACCAACCTGATTTTCCCAATCTACCTGTATATTGAAATGCCCCATGACTATTCTAACATTGCCTTTTGGCAAGCATTTTCTATCTCCTTGAGGAACTCAGCCGGCATCTATGGAAAAGAGTACAGTTGACATTTTGGGCCTAGACCCTTCAGCATTTTGTGTATATTGCTTGGATTTCCTGCATCTGCATTTTTTCTCTGGTTTTCTATCTCCTGTTGTAATTTGTAGACAACATCCTTACTACCTTTTGTGTATGTCCCTTCAGGGTATTTTTACCCTTGCAGTACCTTAGGTTTATCCATAATGATTCAACATCTTACAACCCTATGTCACCTCTTTATAATGATTTGATTTCATTTTTAACCAAAAGAGCAACACTGCCTTCCTGCCTATCCTTTCGATACAATTTGTATCCTTGGACATTAAGCTCCCAGCTACAATTTTCTTTCAGCCATGATTCAGTGATGTCCATGATATCATACCTGCCAATCTGTAACTGTGCTGCAAGTTCATCTACCTTATTCCATATACTGCATGCATTCAGATATAACACCTCAGTCATTTATTAACCATTTTCAATTTTACATAGCAACTCACCCCGTTGACTGCAATTTTGTCCCATCATCAGCTTCTTCTACATATTGAGTCTGACTACATATTGCCACTGTAAACCAATGACCTCATCCTCAGCACTATCACTCTGGTTCCCATCACACTGCCAAATTAGTTTAAACTCCCCCTCAAACAACTCTAGTGAACCTCCTCCAAGTATATTGGACCCCTTCGGGTTCAGGTGTAACCTGTCCCTTTTGTACAGGTCATACCTTCCCCAAGTGATCCATAAATCTGAAACCCTGTCCCTTGCACCAGTTCCTCAGCCATGTATTCTCCTGCCAAATCATCCTCTCCTTACAGAATGGCACACTGCATAGGCAATCCAGAGATTAGTACGGTGGAGGTCCTCTTTTTCAGCTTTCTACCTGGTTCCCTAATAACTCTCTTTAAGGGCCTCCTCACCCTCTTTCCTGATATCATTGGTGCCAATTTATAATAAACCAAGAATTCGAGCTGCTCACCCTCGCCCTTCAAAAAGCTATGGACCCAATCCGAGACATCCCTAACTCTGGAACCAGGAAGATAACATACCATTTGGGTGTCTCTATCATGCTCACAGAACCTTATCTCTGTTTCTCTAAGTAATCTCCTATCAGCATGGCAGTCCTCTTCACCTCTATGGTCTTCTGAGCCACAGCACCAAACTCTGTGCCAGAGTTCCGATCTCTGTGGCTCCTCACTGGCAGGTTGTCCCACTCAATAGTGTCTAAAGTATGCACAGTCGGCCCTCCTTATCCGCGGGTTCGGCATTCGCGATTCAACCAACCGTGGATTGGGAAAACCCGGAAGTTCTCTCTCCAGCACTCGTTGTTTGAGCATGTACAGACTATTTTTTATTGTCATTATTCAATACAGTATAACAGCTATTTACATAGCATTTACATTGTATTAGGTATTATAAGTAATCTAGAGATGATTTAAAAGTACAGGCAGTCCCCGGGTTATGGGTAAGTTCTGTTCCTGAGTTCATCTTTAAGTCGGATTTGAAATCGGAACAGATACATCGGGTATTATTTAGCATCAGTTAGTAAAACACTTTTCTTAGTATATAGTATATATTTTACTTTTCTATGCATATAAATTAAGAAACATATGTATTTCAGTAATTAAACCACTGTGTTGCTTAGTAATAATTATAGCTTTCATTGGGGCAGGGCCTTTCACATGCTCCCATTAAAATTGTTCCGATCATTGACCGGCTGTAGCCTAACGCTTTTCCAATGACTGATGGCGTTTCACCTCTTTCTAATCGCTTTATTACTTCCACTTTCTCTTCAATTGTGATCATGATTATTTTCGTGAACAGAAACACTGCGGATTCAAAGCTGCGCCAGGTCCTAAAGTCCACCGCACTGAGACAGGTTAAATAAGGGACTTGAACATCCACGGTTTTTGGTATTCGCAGAGGTCCCGGAACCAATCCCCTGCGGATAAGGAGGGCAGACTGTATACTTATTATTAAGGGGAACTGTCACAGGTGTACTCTGCACTGGCTATGCATTTCCCCTCCTTCTTCTGACAGTCACCCAGTTACCTGTCTCCTGCAACCTGGGGTGACTACCTTCCTGTAACTCCTGTCTATCACCTCTTCATTCTCCTGTATGAGTTGAAGGTCATCAAGCTGCAGCTCCAGTTGCTTAATCCGTTCTCTCAGGAAAAGCAACTCCTTGCACCATGTGCAGATGCATCACACATCCAACAAAGAGTACAAAACACTGTCGCAGAGGCATTCTCACTAAACTACTAAGCCTTAATAGATGAGGAATGCAGAAATAAGAACAGAGAGAGTGTAATGACAACTTAATTCACCTAAACCTGAAATCCCCTATGCCTGGTGAACCAAAGCCACTCTAAACACTGGCACACTGCAAGACAAAGGTGGCTTGCCCTTGAATTATTTTTATTGGCCCTTAGTAATGGATCCATCTTGCTGACTGGTCACTCAACTCAAAGAAACTCTGCCTTTAATATCTTGATTAAAAAGTAGCTCTTCTTATGCATGTGGATTGTCCAACTCAGAAAAAACTGGTGCAAAGCTCTGTGCTTACAGGGCTATTTGGGAGGGAAGGGTTAGATTGATCTTAGATAATGTTAAAAGGTCAGCACAATATCACAAGCTGAAGGGCCTGTACTGTGCTTTAATGTTCTAGGTCCTATACTATTTGCACTGAAACAGTTCCACCATGTTCAATAATCTTATTTGACCTCACTTTCTCTTCAATCCCTCCATTTACTGACCAACTGCACTGGTTTCACCCCTCCACCATGCCTACCTGAACTTACATGAGTGCTATTTACCCTCCCCCACCCAAAGCAATATACACTTGAGGAACAGACACTGTAGAACGTTGCGTCATCTTGCCCTCAGTCAGTCACCCATCTTTCAAACTTATCTTTGACATTTCAACCTTGGGGGAAAAACTGTCCGCCTGCATTTTTATAAACTTTAATTGGGTCTCCTTTGTCCTCAGACATAGTTTACAGACTGGACAAGGCATGAGCCAGATCCTGATCAGCTGTTTCTCACTGTCAGTTATTCACATTCAACTGCAATTAAACGGGATTACAAACCTTTCCTGGAAGGCTTGCTGTCCCACATGATCTTCCTCCGGCTCTCCATTCTTGTAAAAATGAAGCCCTAATCCCTGTGGATCTTTCTTCTCAGCAGCACTAAGGCATAATTCAGCCACAGCCTCATAACAACGTGCTAGAGAGATTAAAAAAAAATCAAAATCAACTATTAAACTATCTCAAATGCAATCGCTCTTTGGTTTCTTGGTCCACCTCCTCATTGCTCTTACCTTGTCTAAACTGTGTACACACGCTGGGAAGGTCAACCTGGTGTCCAATTTCCTGATATAGCCGCAAGGACTCTTTCAAGGCCTTCTCCTTCTCCATTTTATTCTGAATCTGCCGTGCACTCTGCAGCAGCTCATTCGCCTAGTGTGAGTTAAAAAAATTATTGGACAAATTAATGGGACAGAAAGGAATTAAAGTTGTATTTGCCAAATACAACATTAAAAAAAACTTGGCCATTCAATTTGTAGATCAAGTGGAAAAGCAGAGTAGGGAGACTGAAATGTGTTAACTTTCTAAAGTATCTGGGTCTTTGCACAAAAACTAATGAAATTTAATGAGGAATTAGAAATGCAAAAATGAGCTTTGAGCTTGTTTGAATATTTAAGTACAATGTTTAAGATACTTTGCTCCAACAATATGGACCTGGCAAGACCTCATCTCAAATACTGTCCACAGTCTGGTATATTTACAAGAGATTTATCAAATTGATTGTGATTGGCACATTGGGAAGGGGCCAGTGGTAATTTTTTAGAAGAATTTGAATATGCTCACAAGAAAATGAATCTCAGGGTTGTACACGTGACATATATATACTTAAGATGTCAAAATGGTTGTTATGATGTGCCTACTGTGGTGGTGTGGTGGGTAGTGCTTATTGCTCTCACTTTCAGCTTCCACTGCTGGCTAGCAGTCTTGAGAAAAGGAAAACTGAGTATGTAAGTCTCTCCCTGCCAGTATATAGCCTCTCCAACAGCCAGGTGCATGTAGTGCATCTTCATTTGCAACATGCAGAAACCGAACTCTTTCAGACTCAGACTGAATTGCAGAGGACAGGAAGGATGTCTGACTCCTGCACATGTAGCATGCAGGCCCACTGGTGTGGACACACCCTGGTGCTCATGAACCAGGTCCCCAGTTCTACGTAATTAGCCCCACTGCCTAGTGGGCAGTCTCGGGCAAGATGAAGGGTATGGGAGTAAACCCAGACAGCAAATCCAGACTGGAGCCCCTAAGGTGGCTGGATATCATTTATCATCATTCCTGACGCTTCTGCAGTCAAGATGGTGCCAAATGTATTGCTTCATAAGCTTTCTATTGGACTACACTGGTGGGGCCAAGAGGGGAATCTTGATGACTGAGCATCTCAGGATCTCCAAACCAGTCTTGTGATGATGAGCTTCATCACCCATTGTCCTTCAAGACAGACAGATGCCAAACTCCACCATATGAATTAAATTTACCTTGAACTTTAAATTTATGCAGCCTGGACCTAAACTCCCTGAAGTGTAGAAGAACAAGTAGTAATATCATCGAAATATATAGAATTGCTTCAGATATAGGAAGGGTGTGGTTTATCATCGATGATATACAGTGGGAAAAAAAAATTTTCACATGCTACCCACAATAAAAGTTGTTCACTGTATCTTAGTGATAGACTTATAAACTTACTGGTTAATAGGTTATTCATTGTAAATAGTCCCATGATTAGACTAGGGTTAATTCAGTGAATGGGGGGTGGCGGAGGGTGCGTGTGTAGCTTGGTGGGTCATAAGGACCTGTTCCATGTCGTATCTCTACAATAAAATAACTCCAAACATCAATACCTCAAGGTAATACCACAAAGGGAAAAATGATAATAGAAAGCGATAAACATTTACAAAGAAATGCAAGTGGAGAAATAAGTCAGATTGAGAAATAGGTGGAGATTGAGAAATCAAGATGTCATCTGTATCATACAAGGGGCTTTTTAGAGTGGGATAAAAACTATCCTAGAGCTTCATGGTGGATGTTTTTGTATCTTCCGTCCTGTGGAAAATGGGAGAAGAAAGAATGACCGGGTTGATTACCAAGGCAGCAGGATATGCAGACAGTCAACAGAGGGTTTGCATGACCGACTAAGCTGTATAATCAACTCCCTACATTTTTTGCAGTCTTACTCAGCGTAGTTGCCACACCAAGCTCTGATACATTTGCATACAGTCAGCCCTCCGTATCTGCAGATGGGTGACCCACCGTGGATACCAAAAAATGCAGATGCTCAAATCATTGGACTTTAAGACCCAGCGGAGCTCCAGACCTTATTTAACCTATCTCATTGCGGTGGACTTTAGGACCTGGCGGAGCTAAGGACCCACTGCCCTCAATGTTTTTGTTCCGGAAAACGATCACGATTGAAAATAAGTGGAAATAATAAAGCGATCAGAAAGAGGTGAAATGCCATCGGTCATTGGAAAAGCGTTAGGCTAGTCGGTCAACGACTGGAAAAAATTTAAAGGATAAAGTGAGAATAATAGAGCATGTGAAGGCCCTGCATTGCTGAAAGCTACAATTATTATTAAGCAACACAGTGGTTTGATTATTGAAATACATACGTTTCTTAAGTGTTTTATATGCACAGAAAGGTAAAATATATACTATATACTAAGACAAACGTTTGACTAACTGACGCTAATTAATACCGGATGTACCTGTTCCAACTTAAAGAACTTCTGTTTTTCTTTGTGTGATGAAGCCTACGACCAGGCATGGGAGGCTTTGAATGCCTAGTATGGCCACCCCTTTGTAATCCAGTGTGCATTTAGAGAAAAACTGAATAACTGGCCAAAGATTGGCTCAAGGGAGTCAGTTAAACTGAGACAATTCAATGATTTTCTGATAGCCTGCAGCAATGCCATGCCATATATCAAAGGGCTTCAGGTGTTAAATGACTGTGAAGAGAATCAAAAGATATGTACTCCAAAAACTCCCTGATTGGGTGACCTCTTGCTGGAATCGTCATGTCACAAAGCAGTTGCAAGAAACGGAGGAATTCCCTGATTTCAAGGAGTTTGCTGATTTTCTGGCACAAAAAGCAGAAATCGCATGTAATCCTGTAACATCCTTTCATGCCTTGTGTTATGAACACCAGTTTCAACACCTGGCATGGAATGTGATGTACTGAAAATCTGTGTGTTATGCACCACAGTATCAATTCTTGGAACAGTACGTGATGCATTGGAAATCTGTGTCTTCGTTTCTTGTGAGTGTCACGTGACAACCTACCCCCAACAGTATAAAAGCAGCCACACAGATTGCTCCGGAGACACACTTTAGGAGAGGCCCACTTTGGTGGAGAGTTGTTGTGTTTGGACAGCAGAGTCGTTAGTGAGACTGAAGAGTGCAAGCTTCGACAGAACCCAAAAAGGAGTGGGTAGTCGATAACGCTGTGCATTTCAGAGGTGGCTGACATTTTGTAATCCAAACGTGGATTTATGGCACACACTTTGGTGACCCCTGCAAAGTCTCACGTGTTTGGTGACCAGTCCTAGAAAAGGGACTTCTCCTGTCAGGCACGTGGTGAAATTCTCACTTTTTGTGGACTCTTTGAAACAGACTGCATCGTAAACTCACTTCCACTGTAAAAGTACAGTGGCCGCTTTGTGAGATCAGCGCTCGAGAGGTACTGTGTGTCTGCCAAATCGCCTTCGGAAAGGTACGGTGGCCGTTTTGGCGTATCTCTGCGAGACTTGCTTCTTTGCTGTATTTTGAATCTCTGTCTTCAAGATCGTCACTTCGCTACACTTCATAACTAAAAGAGTCTCCTCTCAATTACCCCGTGAATCCTTGAAACTTTCTGAACTGACATTCTGAAACTGTGCTCCAGTAAGACTGTTAGGAATTGTTTCTAAGTTTAACTATTTGGGAACTATAGACGCATTGCGCTGTTAACTTCGTTTTAAGTTAGTCGCTTGTTAATTTTCTGTTTCTGCTTGAGTGTTAATAAATTCTGTTCTTTTCCAATAATTCCCTGGTTCCACATCTATTATTGCTGGTTCCATGTAACACTTGAAGCCTAGTGAAGAAAAGCCATCTAGAGACATGAAGCGCACAAAGGCTAATGTGTTCAACACAAATGTGAAAGCATCGGATAAATCAAGCACAGTGATAGAAACATACAGTGCCGTAGAGCACAGCTCAAAGGATTCAAGAAGGTAAACACTTCATTTTCATCTTCAAACCCAGTCACATGCATGTGCTTTGGCGAAAGCCACTCCATCCACAAATGCCAGAACTTCGTCAATAAAACTGTGGAGGACAAGAGAAAGTTCATATTGGACAATAACCTGTGCTTTGGCTGTCTTAGGAGAGGACACAATTCAAAGGACTGTAAGAGCAAAGCTACTTGTGGCATATGCAAGAAACATCATCCAACACCACTTCATGAAGACTGTCCTTCTGCTGCAGCAGACACATCTTCTCATGTTATGCAAGCAGAAGAAAACACATCCTCTCTTTCTTGCTGCGCAGACAGAAGCAATGGTGGGAGTGTATCCATGATAGTGCCTGTATGGATTTCTTCAATCACCACCCCTAAAACAGAGACCTTAATGTATGGCCTACTGGATACACAGAGTAGTAACACTTCTGTAGACCAAGAGGTATGTGAGAAGATGGGGGCAGGATTAGAGCCAGTCAAGTTAAAGCTTACCACTATAATGGGAGAATATTTCATTGTCCAGAGTGGTAGAGTTAATGGTCTTAGAGTTAGAGGGTTTTCCTCACAAAGTTTCATCAACTTGCCACCTGCCTATACCAGAGATTTCATCCTACTCTCACGTTCCTACATTCCTACCCCTAGAATAGCACAGGAAATACCAGAGATGATGGATTGCGAGGTAGGACTCCGGAAAGCTACGACTGTGCTAGCCATTCCAGCCCTGGGAAAGAGCCTCGGATTATCCACACAATCAATACCTCTCATCATCTTATACACCTCTAACAGGTCACCTCTCATCCTCCGCAGCTCCAATGAGAAAAGGCCAAGTTCACTCAACCTATCCTCACAGGGCATGCTCCCCAATCCAGGCAATATCCTAGTAAATCTCCTCTGCACACATTCTATGGTTTCCACATCCTTCCTGCAGTGAGGCGATCAGAATTGAGCACAGTACTCCAAGTGGGGTCTGACCAGGGTCCTATATAGCTGCAGCATTACCTCTCGGCTCTTAAACTCAATCCCACAGTTGATGAAGGCCAATGCATCATATGTCTTCTTAAACACAGTCAACCTGCACAGCAGCTTTGAGTGTTCTATGGACTCAGACCCCAAGATCCCTCTGATCCTTCACACTGCCTAGAGTCTTACCATTAATACTCTATTCTGCCATCATATTTGACCTACCAGAATGAAACACCTCACATTTATCTGGGTTGAACTCTATCTGCCACTTTTCAACCCAGTTTTGTATCCTATCAATGTCTTGCGGTAACATCTGACAGCCCTCCACACTATCCACATGATGAGAGGCATTGATCTGCAAATTTACTAACGCATCCCCCCACTTCTTCCTCCAGGTCATTTATAAAAATGACGAATAGTAAGGGTCGCAAAACAGATCCCTGAGGCACTCCACTGGTCACCGACCTCTATGCAGAATATGACCCGTCTACAACCACTCTTTGCCTTCTGCAGGCAAGCCAGTTCTGAATCCACAAAGCAATGTCCCCTTGGATCCCATGCCTCCTTACTTTCTCAATAAGTCTTGCATGGGGTACCTTACCAAATGCCTTGCTGAAGTCCATATACACTACATCTGCTGCTCTACTTTCATCAATGTGTCTAGTCACATCCTCAAAAAATTCAATCACCACTTGTAAGGCACATCCTGTCTTTGACAAAGCCATGACTATTCCTAATCATATTATGCCTCTCCAAATGTTGATAAATCCTGCTTCTCAGAAACTTCTCCATCATCTTACCAATCACTGAGGAAAGACTCACTGGTTTATAGTTTCCTGGGTTACCTCTACTCCCTTACTTGAATAAGGAAACCTCCAATCCTCTGGAACCTCTCCTGTCCCCATTGATGATGCAAAGATCATTGCCAGAGGCTCAGCAATCTCCTCCCTTGCCTCTCACAGTAGCCTGGGGTACATCTCATCCCCAATCCCGGCGACTTATCTAACTTGATGCTTTCCAAATCTCCAGCACATTCTTTCTTAATATCTACATGCACAAGCTTTTCAGTCTGCTGCAAGTCAGCTCTACGATCACCAAGATACTTTTCCATAGTGAATACTGAAGTGTTCATTAAGTACCTCTGCTATTTCCTCCAGTTCCATACACACTTTTCCACTGTCACACTTGATAGTTTCTATTTTTTCACGTATTATCCTCTTGCTCTTCAAATACTTGTAGAATGCCTTGGGGTTTCCATAATCCAGCCCGCCAAGGCCTTTTCATGGCCCCTTCTGGCTCTCCTAATTTCCTTCTTAAGCTCCTTCCTGCTAGCCTTATAATCTTCTAGATCTCTAACATTACCTAGCTCTCTGATCCTTCAGTAAATTTTTCTTTTCTTTTTGACTAACTTTATTCAAGATTTTATACACCACGGTTACTGTATTTTACCATAACTTCACAGTCTCATTGGAAGGTACCTATGCAGAACTCCACACAAATATCCCCTGAACATTTGCCACAATTCTTCCGTACTTTTCCCTGAGAACATCTGTTCCCAATTTAAGCTTCCAATTTCTTGCCTGATAGCCTCATAACTCCCCTTACTCCAATTAAACACTTTTCTAACTTGTCTCTTCCTTTCTCTCTCCAATGCTGTTGTAAAGGAGATAGAATTATGATCACCATCTCCAAAATGCTCTCCCATTGAGAGATCTCACACCTGACCCAAGTTCATTTCCCAATGCCAAATCAAGTGCAGTCTCTCCTCTTGTAGGCTTATCTACATTAACCTACATAAAGGTCTGTTTCCCAACAGGATCTGTTTCCCTATCTGCTCCTCAATATCCCTGTTACTATTGGGCGCCCTATAAAAATCACCCAGTAAAGTTATTGACCACTTCCTGTTCCTAACCTCCAGCCATAGAGACTACGCAGACAATCCCTCCATGATGTCCACCTTTTCTGAAGCCGTGACACTATCTCTGAACAACAGTGTCATGCCACCACCTCTTTTGCCTCCCTCCCTGTCCTTTCTGAAACATCTAAAACCCGTTACTTGAAGTAACCATTCCTGTCCCTAAGCCATCCAAGTTGTAGCTCCAAGCACTGATCCACACTCCAAAGGAGACAAATATGATGGCAGAATATAGTATTAATGGTAAGACTTTTGGCAGTGTGGAAGATCAGGGGGATCTTGGGGTCTGAGACAATAGGACACTCAAAGCAGCTACGCAGGTTGACTCATATTCTGCATGGAGGTCGGTGACCGGTGGGATGCCTCAGGGATCTGTTCTGGGATCCATTCTCTTCATGATTTTTATAAATGACTTGGATGAGGAAGTGGAGGGTTAGTAAATTTGCTGATGACACAAAGTTGGGGGTGTTGTGGATAGTGTGGAGGGCTGTCAGAGGTTACAGCAGGACATTGATAGGATGCAAAACTGGGCTGAGAAGTAGCAGATGGAGTTCAACCCAGATAAGAAGGAAGTAGTTCATTTTGGTAAGTCAAATATGATGGCAGAATATACAGTCGGCCCTCCTTATCCACAAGGGAGTGGTTCCAGGATCTCTCGTGATACCAAAAAACGCAGATGCTCAAGTCACTTATTTAACATGTTTCAGTGCTGTAGACTTTAGAACCCAGTGGAACCCCGAACCTTACTTAACCTGTCTCAGAGCAGTGGTCTATAGGACATGGCGGAGCTCTGAAACCTCAGTCTTTCTGTTCATGAAAATAATCACGATCACGATCGAAAATAAAGTGGAAATAATAAAGCGATCGGAAAGAGGTGAAAGACCAGCGGTCATTGGTAAAGTGTTAGGCTTCAGTCGGTCAATGATCGGAACAATTTTAAAGGATAAAGTGAGAAAGACCCTGCTCCGATGAAAGCTACAATTATTACTAAGCAATTCAGTGCTTTAATTATTGAAATACATATGTTTCTTAAGTGTTTTATATGCATAGAAAGGTAAAATATATACTAATTTCTAAGACAAACATTTGACTAACTGACGCTAAATAATACTGGATATAGCTGTTTCAACTTAGTAAGAGAACAACTGATTTTTTTCAATCGCGATCCAAAATAACCTACGCACATCCTCCTGTATACTTTAAATCATCTCTACATTACTTGTAATAACTAATACAATGTAAATGCTATGTAAATAATTGTTATACTGCATTGTTTAGGGAAAAATGACAAGAAAAGAATTTTGTACATGCTCGAAGAATGAGTGTTGGAAGAGCACTTCCGGGTTTTCTGGATTCACGGTTGGTTGAATTTGCGCATGTGGAACTCGCAGTTAAGGAGGGCCGACTGTGGTATTAATGATAAGACTCTTGGCAGTATGGACGATCAGAGGGATCTTGGGGTCTGAGTCCATAGGACGCTCAAAGCAGCTGCGCAGGTTGACTCTGTGGTTAAGAAGGTGTATGGTGTATTGGCCTTCATCAATCGTGGAATTGAATTTAGGAGCCGAGAGGTACTGTTGCAGCTACAGGTGTCCCCCATTTTTCGAACGTTCGCTTTACGTCAACTCGCTGTTACGGAAGACCCACATTAGTTACCTGTTTTCACTAACAGAAGGTGTTTTCACTGTTACGAAAAAAGGCAGCACGCAAAAAAGGCAGCAAACGCCAAGCAGACTAGCTCCTCCCACGGAACTGCATTCTAGCTGGCATTGCTTAAACACATACGTGTGAGCATCTGTGCTTTATGTTGATTTATTTTGTGCATCCATTAGCAAGATGAGTTCTAAGGTATTGGAAAAGCCTAAAAGGGAGCGTAAGGGTATTATACTTAGCGTAAAGCTAGATATAATAAAACACAGAACATAGAATAATACAGCACATTACAGGCCCTTCAGCCCACAATGTTGTGCCGACCCTCAAACCCTGCCTGCCATATAACCCCCCACCTTAAATTCCTCCAAATACTTGTCTAGAAGTCTCTTAAACTTCACTAGTTTGTCTGCCTCCACCACTGACTCAGGCAGTGCATTCCACGCACCAACCACTCCCTGATTGAAAAACCTTCCTCTAATATCCCCCTTGAACTTCCCTCTCCTTAACTTAAAGCCATGTCCTCTTGTACTGAGCAGTGGTGCCCTGGGGAAGAAGCGCTGGCTGTCCACTCTGTCTATTCCTCTTAATATCTTGACTGCCTATATTGTGTCTCCTCTCATCCTCCTTCTCTCCAAAGTGTAAAGCCCTAGCTCCCTTAATCTCTGATCATGATCCATACTCTCTAAACCAGGCAACATCCTGGTAAATCTCCTCTGTACCCTTTCCAATGCTTCCACATCCTTCCTATACTGAGGCGACCAGAACTGGACACAGTACTCCAAGTGTGGCCTAACTAGAGTTTTAAACAGCTGCATCATTACATCTCGTCTCTTAAACTCTATCCCTCAACTTATGAAAGTTAACACCTGATAAGCTTTCTTAACTACCCTATCTACCTGTGAGGCAACTTCAGGGATCTGCAGACATGTACCCCCAGATCCCTCTGCTCCTCCACACTACCAAGTATCCTGCCATTTACTTTCTACTCTGCGCTGGAGTTTGTCCTTCCAAAGTGTACCACCTCACACTTCTCTGGGTTGAACTCCATCTGCCACTGCTCAGCCCACTTCTGCATCCTATCAATGTCTCTCTGCAATCTCTAATGCGGTCTGTCACTGGATCGAACTCGGGAATTTCCTGAGCCCGGTGCTGAAACATACATTCTTAAGTGTTTTATATGCATAGAAAGGTAAAATATATACTACATACTAAGACAAACAATGAACTAACTGACGCTAAATAATACCAGATGAACTTGTTCTGGCTTACATAGTAAGAGAACTTCCGATTTTTTTCGATCCCGATCCACGGTAACCTATGCACATCCTCCCGTATACTTTAAATCATCTCCAGATTACTTATGATACCTAATACAATATAAATGCTATGTAAAATAGTTGTTATACTGTATTGTTTAGGGAATAATGACAAGAAAAAGAAGTTTGTAATGCTCGAACAACAAGTGCTGGAAGAGCACGTCCGGGTTTTCTCGATTCGTGGTTGGTTCAATTTGCGCATGCAGAACTCGCGGATAAGGAGGGCCGACTGTAGTTGTTATGCTGTATTATTTACGGAATACGGATGCTTTGGAGGAGGCTCAATAATACGAAAGTCAGCATCTGTGGAGGTTGAGGGCTGAGGACCTCTTCGGCAAGTGACAGCCCACTTTTCAAAAGATCTAAGATTTCTTCTTTCTTGGTGAGAGATAGCACTTTGCACTCCCTCCTTGCCTTTGAGGAATTGCTTTGACCACTTAGTTGATTTTAGGAGCCATTTTTTCACAGGAACAAAGCAGCAACCGAACCAGACGCGAGGTGAAAAATGCTCAAATAACGAGTGCTGGAGAACTTCTGTGTTTTCCCGAATCGCGGTTGGTTGAATCCGCGCAAGCGGAACCTGCGGATAAGGAGGGTCGACTGTATATTGACTGGCTGGATCACAGCCTGGTATGGAAACACCAATGCCCTTGAACAGAAAATCCTCCAAAAATTGTGGCTACGGCCCAGTCCATCACACGTAAAGCTCTCCCAACCATTCAGCACATCTCCATGAAATACAATCATAGCAAAGCAGCATCCATCATCAGGGATCCCCACCATGCAGGACATGCTCTCTTCTCATACTGTCCCCATTACCCAAAACCTGTCATCATACCTTGGAGCAAAGTGCATCATCACTGCTGTATAGCAATGGGCAGGTTTCTCTCAGATGTTTACTGATGGCATCAACTGAGGCATTGTCTCCTATGTATCTATTTATGAGTGAGCTGATCAGTGCCCCACATAACTCCTTCCCCCGGATAACCAAGTCCCGAAAAGGTGTTGTTTTCAACTGCTCCTGGAGTTCCTGTACAAAGGCAAAACAGCGACAATAAAGCTCAACTCTTCAAAGGAGTTACAAAAATGGTACAGCAGTTAAATTAATAATTGTCAACTAGAGGCCAAATTTAAATCATGCTAAAGCAGCTTGGAATTTCAATTCATTTACTGAGATAATACTTTTAAAATCTAGTCACCAATAAAATCAGATTGTTGTTAAATATCTATACAATTAAGAGATCAAGAGTTCGGCACGGACTAGGAAGGCCGAGATGGCCT
Organism: Hypanus sabinus; assembly: GCF_030144855.1. NCBI lineage: Eukaryota > Metazoa > Chordata > Chondrichthyes > Myliobatiformes > Dasyatidae > Hypanus > Hypanus sabinus. The sequence goes on from NC_082712.1 coordinate 329,154, forward strand.
GTTTCCGTGCTGTGATGGTTATATGGTTAATTACTGAAGCCCTTCAAGGAGGAAATATCATATCCTTGTGCAGTTTGCTATGTACGTGACTCCAGACATTGACAGTAAATGCCTCTTAAACGACTGAGTCACTGTTAAAATTAGGTTCAGCAATTCTAAATGTGTTTTAGAAATTAAAGTAGACTGAAAACAAGATACTGCCATACAAATCAGTCAAATAACCACAGTGAGCATTCAAAGAAGAGATTTGGACATTCAGGACAAACGTTACCACAAAAAAATGGTTCTTGCAAAGCTAGAGCTACTGGATAACAACGTTCACAAGGAATAGGATTTGCCAACAAGAAGTTTGTTTGACTGTGAGAGCTCAATACAGCATGAAGGCAAGAAGGAAAATACAACACAGAAATTGGGAAAGAAAACATTGGCAAAGTTTTAAGAGAAAATCTATATCTATTTGAAGGC